>NW_006159600.1:452790-469803 GCF_000334495.1 Tupaia belangeri chinensis | reverse complement strand
CGGCTCCCCCCGACCCCGGCCGGGCGGTCCCAGGCAGCAGGCCGTGGCTCCGTCTGGGTTCTTAGCCAGGCGCCTCCCTCATCACCATTCCGCGTGCGACCCGGCGCCGGGTTCCTCCCCGGGAGCGAACGACTCCCCGCGTGGAGCCCGAGCTCCCCCAGCGCGGGCAGCGAGGACCCATGGCGAACTCCGGGGCGACCTGCAGACACCGCCCGGGAGAAACCCGTTTAAACAACCCCGGGAGCTCAACGCACGCCTCCCGCCATGCAGCTCGGCACGCTCCCCGGGGGTGTGCCCCAGAGGCCTCTGGGAAATGTAGTTCCCAGCCCAGGACTCCGCGGGGCGGCCAGCGTGCCCGTCCATTTTTCCCAGCATGCAATTCACCGCGGGCCTAACGGAGCCCTGCCCCACGGACCTCTGGGAAATGTCGCACACCTGGGATACCCCTGGCGCCGGGGGAGGGTCGTGCCCATGTGCATGTCGGGCATCTCTAGCACCTCTGACTTGGACGTCACTTTACACGTATGCTAGGCTTGTTAGCAGCTACCTGGCGTGAGCGTTGGTTCCGGTCTGGAGACGTACGAGTGTGCCAGGCACTCGCGTGTGTATCATGGGGCTAGCTGAGGCTGAAGGGGGGCCACCGCGTTGGGACCCTGTTGGCGGAGCGCCTTCTGTGTGTCTGCCTCTCTCACTCACTCATGGGAGAAATAAATAAGTCTTCAAAAAAGCAATACACACGGGAACAGCTGGCGTAATGGCTATGTCGCTTAACTGCCATGTAGTTGACCGCGGTTCGAGTCCCGAACCCGGTGACTTAAACTCACCAGCGGGCACGTGTGTGTGCATGCCCAAGATCCCGAGAAGAGAATGGAGAAGTGGTTGCGGCGTGGCCGTCCCTGCCTTTCTGGCCAGCGCATGCACCCTATAACAAAAACCTCAAAAAACCCCACAAAAACAATCAAGCAATAGTCAGGCCAGCAGGTGGCGTGGTGGTCAAGGCGCTGGATTCTCACGGGCCGATCGCAACTGGAGTCCCTGAGGCTTGAAAATCATGAAGGGTGCAGGAGGAGAAGGGATTGTAGGATGGCTATCCCCCGTGGGAAAGATTTTTCACTTTTCCTCTCTCTGCCTGTCTCTCTCTGGTGAGTGCACACACTCTATGACAAAAACAAAAACAAAACAAAACAACAAAACAAACAAACAAAAAAACAAACAAAAAAAACCAAACCCTAAAACAAACAAAACCCTCCAGGTTTGTAACTTGTCCAGTGCCAAAGCCACCCAGAAAGACGGATTGATTCCCAAGGCCTAAGCTGAGCTAGTGAAGACAGCTGAAGTTGTGCCCCTGACACCAATCCCTAATTTCTCCTGATATAATTTAGTGTAATCACCAAAAGTCATTTTTTCTGGTCTTCAGTCTGCAGGGTAGTGAAATCTGAGTTTTAAGGTGCTTGAAGACTAATTCTGAAAACCATCTGTTGTTCAGCCCACTTGACAGAAATCACAGACGGACATTTTAAAATGACTAGAGTTGCAGCTGTATTACCTCCAGGCTCAAAGCGATGATGAGACTAAACCTGGGAGATTTATCTTAACCTAGGAGCTAAGAGCCTTTGGAGGATCTGTGTGTCCAAATGGCAACTGCTGGAACAGAACCGTTCCTCATACGCTGGTGTGTGACGTGCCAAGTGGAGAGGTAATCGTGTTGCCAGTGAAAACACGTCGACTGCTTTCAGTCCTAAAGTTAGAGCCGCAGCACTGAAGGAACAGGTAACTTTATAACAACTAGTTTCAGGTGACAGTCACCAATTTTGAATATATTATGCGATGATTTCCTCTGGTTTATGTTTTAGTTTTTTGCCATAGGACATGTGTGCTTTACGAAAAGAGACAGAGAAAGGGATGTAAAATATACTGAGAAGTCATAAAATAAAGATTAAATACGTGAGACCAGCAGGTGACGTGACAGGGCGCTGGACTCCCACATGGCTAACCGTGGTTTGAGCCCCAGACCTGGCGGCTTGCTGTTTCACTTTCCCTCTCTTTCTCTCATTCTGTTCCTCTCTGGTCAAATATAAATAAATAAAGTTCAATTAAAAAATGAAATACGTGTCTAGATTGAGAAGGATTCAGATAGCTAGTTTGATTTTAGAGCATGGTGGCCAAATCAGCCCCTCACAGTCCGGTTCCTACTTCATGCCAGCCCGTGTGGAGTTGAGACAAATAATGAACATCTCGTGCTTACGTTCTCCTTGTTTCTCTACTGGCATGGCAGCACACGTCTCAGATCTGTGAAGTATTTAGCTACCGTATTTCTGTTCTTTATAGCAGTGATGAATACATTGGAAGTATACTTAGAATGGCGTGGCGTGTTAATCACAGCAAACACATTTTCTGTAGGTATTTCTAAGTGGGAACTAGTGGTAAGCGGAGAGTCTGGATTATATTACAGTCGTCATTTTCAATGTAGGGACCATCTAATGTTTCTCTGCAGGATCCCGTGGCTCTGATGCCTAATACTCGCCTGTGGAGCAGGTAGACTGGTCGACAGGGAAGTGTCTACAGGGCTGGTCTCGGCACACGCTGTAGTTGGAACTGGGCCAGCTTCTGCCTTTTCTACCATGATGTCTGTCTTCACTGGGTGCCGTTGAAGTCAACAGATTTGATTATCAAACAATGAGGCAAACTTTTATTTTAAGAATTATTTTATTAAACTTTATTAATTTATTTTAATTTGACCAGAGAGGGACAGAGTGAGAGAGAAAGTGAGAAAGCAAGCTGCCAGGTCTGGGACTTGAACTGGGGTTGGTCATGTGGGAGGCCAGTGTGCCCTTCACCACGCCACCCACCGGCCCCTGTAGCCAACTTCTTATTCCTCCTCTTTAGAGGAGTCCCCGGGCAATGGCAGCTGTTGGGTTTAGAAATCTCAATGACCTTGGGTGCAGATTTCTTCATGTCCAGAGGAGGCGGGGTGTGTCCGCTGGCAGCACATGCCTTAGGTGTTCCAGCAGTCACCATCAGCCCAGACGCTCCTGGGACATTGGTGCCTCCTACGTCGATGCTGGGGCCTCCCCATCCCGGTGGGTAGCGTTGTTCCTGCGTATTAATGCCAAATGGAGAAACCAGCATATCACCAAGGGCAGAGATTCGACACTGCTTTGCTGTTTGCTTTGACAAAACCCAAAACCGGAGAGTCCCTACACACCGCATTGCTGTCATTCCCCGGTGTAGGCACAAACCGCAGGTCCAACACACTCGCCGGACGCAGGCCTCCTCCAGGGCCTCCTGAGCCCAGAGCTACCACGACCGCCCTCTCGAGAGCACCATCGTGTGGTTTTACACTCTCCTTTACATTTCAAGTTTATTTAGCTCTTTTTGAATAATCCCAGTTGGCTGTAGGCGAACATCTCAATAATCCACGCTCAAAACAAATCACGAAGGGCAATATTTACACTCAGTACCCTGCAATAATTAATTTATTTTAATTTGACCAGAGAGGGACAGAGTGAGAGAGAAAGTGAGAAAGCAAGCTGCCAGGTCTGGGACTTGAACTGGGGTTGGTCATGTGGGAGGCCAGTGTGCCCTTCACCACGCCACCCACCGGCCCCTGTAGCCAACTTCTTATTCCTCCTCTTTAGAGGAGTCCCCGGGCAATGGCAGCTGTTGGGTTTAGAAATCTCAATGACCTTGGGTGCAGATTTCTTCATGTCCAGAGGAGGCGGGGTGTGTCCGCTGGCAGCACATGCCTTAGGTGTTCCAGCAGTCACCATCAGCCCAGACGCTCCTGGGACATTGGTGCCTCCTACGTCGATGCTGGGGCCTCCCCATCCCGGTGGGTAGCGTTGTTCCTGCGTATTAATGCCAAATGGAGAAACCAGCATATCACCAAGGGCAGAGATTCGACACTGCTTTGCTGTTTGCTTTGACAAAACCCAAAACCGGAGAGTCCCTACACACCGCATTGCTGTCATTCCCCGGTGTAGGCACAAACCGCAGGTCCAACACACTCGCCGGACGCAGGCCTCCTCCAGGGCCTCCTGAGCCCAGAGCTACCACGACCGCCCTCTCGAGAGCACCATCGTGTGGTTTTACACTCTCCTTTACATTTCAAGTTTATTTAGCTCTTTTTGAATAATCCCAGTTGGCTGTAGGCGAACATCTCAATAATCCACGCTCAAAACAAATCACGAAGGGCAATATTTACACTCAGTACCCTGCAATACATAGGACTAACTCGGGTGTATGAACTAGAAAGCTTGCAGTTAGGCAAATACGATGAACCAGATAGAGCCAGGTACCCTAGCCGGGGTCTTGGCACGGCCGGGGGCTCTCGCGCTGGGTACCAGGCAGGTGCCAGCAGCCCGGGTAATCGGGATCCCAGTCTGGGCCCTCCCCTGCGATGGCTCCAGCGTCGGGCACCGGGCTCTACCGCCTGACCCCTGGGGGCCAGAGGAACAGAGTCCGTAATCCGGGCACACTGCCCAGGTGCCCTTCCCGCCCCGCCTGGGCCGTCAGTTACTGAAGCAGTGCGTCTGAGATCCCCGCCGGTCATGGAAGAACCTGAGAAGCAGCAGGTGTTTGTTCACTCCCAGTGGCGTCCGCTGTGGGAACCGGTCAGGGCGCCTGGCTGGAAGCTCCTCGGATCCACCCACACACAGTGTTATCTCGCGTCCTGGCAGGGCGTGGGGGGCCGGTCTTCCTCGGGGCCAGAGCTCGGAACCTCGCTGGGCAGGGCGGGGGCCGGGAGGAACCAGCCCTCTGCAGGGAAGGTGCAGGCGGCCTGGCGGGCCATGGCGTAGAAGGTCTGCACCGCGGCGTGCAGAGGGCCCCGGAGCTGGGCGAGCTCCGCCAGCTGCTCCTCGGTGAGCGGGGTGTGCGCCTGCTGCGCCCACACCTGGGCCATGTCCTGATAAATGGCTTCTGACAGGGTGCGCAGGGAGGTCACCAGGCTTTTCCGAAGCGGCGGCGGGCGGCCTCCTGGGGACCGGGACCTGGGCTGGTTGGGGCGCCCAGAGCCGGCCCTCAGGGGTCCACTGGAGTGGGCACCACGGGTCGGCTGGCCCTCGCTGCTGCTGCGTCCATCCAGGCCCACGGAGGGTTTTCGTTTCTTTTCTAAAGTCTCGCCGTCCTCGTCCCCAGGCTCGTAGTTTCCTGCGGGGGAAGCATGTGGTCTGCAGGTGTTCTAGAACATTCCCCACTGAGTCCCATCCCGCAAGCTCGCCAGGAACCTTTAGGCCAACCCCACCTGTCTCTCCTCCTTCCTGGTCCCCCAAACTCACCAGTAAAGAGAGGCTGCACCCATCAGGGCCCTGCGATGCGGATGCCAGGGTCCCCAAACCCCCCCTGGCCTCTGAGATTCCCCTTCCTGCCAAGCCCTGTCACCTGCTGCTGCCTTTAGGGCCGGGCAGAGCTTACCTGGCTGAGCTTGGCAGCTGTCTCCGGAACTGGCTTTCCGCTTCCTGGAGCGCCCCTCATCTGAGCTGGACTCAGATTCTGGGAATAAGATGAGAGTTTGAGTGACAGCCCCAAATGGACACCCTGCAAACACTCGTCTAGCTTGTATGGAAAAAGCTGGGGTTACAGCCAAGATTGCCGTCTCTGGCTCCCCGGAATCTGCTCTGCAAGGCCCTGGCTACCAAAGAGCCCCCTGCCGGCCCCTGGACGTGTGAGCTCCTCCCCTCCCCTCCTCACTTAGGGACAAAAGTATATATATATATACATATATGATTATTGAGAGAGGGTGAGTGTCCTTCCCAGAGACCGCACCCTCTCCCTCCCTGTGGTGGGGCCCGGCAGCACTGCAACCCCTTCTTCCTCCTGTCTCCGTTCCATCAGGGTTTGGGGCAACATAGGCCTGCAGCGTGGTTTTCAAGCCGCTGGGGCTGCAGTTCCCACTGCGGTCAGCCATGTGGGATGGTCTCCGTCCACACAGCGCTTCACCCTGCCCTGCGCGGGTCTGGAGAGTCAGAGCTACCTGATTGACTGATGCTGTGTCTGGCGGTGAGCTCGCTTTCCTGGGAACTCTTTTCCTCGTCTGGACTGAGTTCTGGTTCTAGAGCAAAAGAGGCTGTAGGTGACCACCCTCTCCCCAGGCACATGGAGCCTCCCGGTCTGTCCTGAGCCACGTTGTGGGTCATCCTCTCCAGCGACTGTACAACCAGCGTTAACAGCAAACTGCAGTACGGCTGCAGCATGTCATCGCGGCCTTTCTCAAAGCCCCAAAGGTCCCTTTTGGTCCTTAATCTAAGGATACAGTCCTAGCAAGGACACACAGCTCAGTGTCCGATTCTGCCCCTCCTGCCAGCCTCGTATGAAGAGCCCAAGTCCCTGCGGCTCCTCCTGCTGTGACTCACCTGAACCAGAAGAAATCTCTTCGTCCAATGGTTTCTCCTCGTTGCCTGAGCCACTTTCTTCAAGGACGACCTGTGGGAGAGGGGGCTGGTCAGTGGGGCCTTGGCTGGAGGTGCAGTGGGAGTCTGGGTCTTGGGTTCCCAGTCCCATGGTAAGGCTCGTGCAGAGGCCCTCTCCTGCACACGTCCTGGGGCAGAGCGGGTTGGCCTGCTTTTAATGAGCTGCTCAGCAGGGTGTGGCTTGCTCCTATTGGCTGACAAGATCTGTTTTTCCGTCATGTGATTGCATTGACCTGATTATGTCAGCATTTAACCTAATCAGCCTCCGAGTCCCGAGTCCCGAGTCCCGAGGCAGCAAGTCCAGCTGGGGGTGGAGCATCGCAGCATCTCAGCCTTACCCTCCCTCAGGCATCTCGGAAGCCCCACGTGCTGCGTAGTTGTTGAGCACCCACAACCTGCGCCGAGGACAGCTGAGTCACTATCGTTACCCTTTGTTCCTGGGCCCTTTTCCCCTGGTCCCGGTTTAAAATGGGTTGTGATGGGGGCTGGCAGGTGGCATGGAGGTTAAGGGCGCTGGACTCCCACACGACCAAGCACTGTTCAAGTCCCGAATCTGCCAGCTTGCTTTCTCATTTTCTCACTCTTGCTCTTTCTCTCTCTCACTCTGTTCCTCTCTGGACAAATTTAAATAAATAAATAAATAGTTAAATTAAAAAAACGGGTTGTGACTGTGAGCGTTGAAAATTGGAATAATCATCCTTTTGCAGGTCCTCATTGGAATCATGGGGACTTTATTCTTTCATGTCACTCCCTTCTCCTTGACTTCAGTGGATGCAGGTCAGGGCGTGCAGATCTGATTCTCGGCCACCTAACTGTAGCCAACTTCTTGGCCGTCCTCTCTTGAGGAATCCCAGGGCCATGGCAGCATTTGAGTCCAGACGTGTCCTCAATGATTTGGGCCATAATCCTGTCTTCTATGTTCACAGGGTGGGCAGGGGTGTATCTGTTGACAGCACCTGCCTCTTGAGTGTCTTCCAGGCCATCACCACCAGCCGTGGCTCAGTGGTCAGAATATAAAGTCAAAGCTCCCCAACATGGGGGCCCTTCCACCATCCTCCGCTGGGCCCCGCCTTGCTGGTAAACCTCGCCACACCCATGACTGTGCTTGGCAAATGGAGAAACACGAGAATGCAAAGAGAAGAGGTATTGCACGCTGTTCCTCTTTCTTTCAGGATAACTGTGAACCCCCTGTCTGCAGCTTTGATCTCCACCCCGAGGCCGTGTGCGTGGGGCTCCTGCTCTGGGCCAGGGCTCCCTGGTTCTCACCCTGCGCAGGCACAAGCAGCGGGTCCGACACATCCACATGCCCATCTTTCCCCCAGGGCTTCTCCTGTGACCCAAGTTCTCCACAGCATCCTTGTCCCCTTGAGCACATTTGTTTATTTGTATACCCTGTCTTTCTTTTTTTCCACTTAAATAATAATTTTATTTATTTATTTATTTATTTATTTTGGAGAGGTTTTTGCTATAGGACGTATGCGCTCACCAGAAAGACAGAGAGAGACAGAGAGACAGAAAGTCCCCAGGGGGGATGGCCATGCCGCAATCCCTTCTCCTCCATTCTCCTCTCAGGATCTTGGGCACACACGCACATGCACCTGGAGTGAGTTTAAGCCACCGGATCCTGAACTTGAACCGCAGTCGACTACATAGGAGTCCAGCAACACAGCCACTACACTCACTGCTGCAGTATATGTTAATTTTTAACCTAGGTATTATAGCATGCTTTTAAAAAGTTTTTTAGAGGATTATTTAATTTTATTTTTTTTAAGAGAGATTTTTGCTATAGGGTGTGTGTGCTCACCAGAGACAGGGAGAGACAGAAAGACAGAGATACAGAAAGTGACATATCACCCCCCAGGTGGAACGCCCATGCCACAATCCCTTCTCCTCCATTCTCTTGGGATTTGGGGCACACATGCATATGTGCCCACTGTGAATTTTAAGCTGTTAGGTTCAGGACTCAAACCAAGGTTGACTATGTGGGAGTTCAAAAATGTAATCATTATGCTATCTGCTTGTGCCTATTATTATTATTTTAAAATTTGCTACAGGGCATTCACACTCACCAGAGATAGAAAGAGAGGGAGAGAAAGTGAGAAAGCAAGCTGCCAGGTCTGGGACTTGAACCGTGGTTAGCCATGTGGGAGTCCAGTTCCTTAACCACCACACCACCTGCTGGCCTGACATACTTTTAAAACTATTGCAGGTTACAGTGCAAAGATATTTGATACCTTTAACTTCTACCTTGACAATATTTTTTGTTTGTTTTTGAGAGAGATTTTTGCTATAGGGCACGTGCACTAGCCAGAGAGGAAGGGAGAAATAACCCTCTGCAGGGAGGATGGCCACGCCGCAATCCCTTCTCCTCCATTCTCCTCTCAGGATCTTGGGCACGCATGCGCATGCGCCCGGCGTGAGTTTAAGCCACCGGGTCCCGGACTTGAAATGCAGGCGACTACGTGAGAGTCCAGTGATGTAACCATTACGCCAGCTTCTGGTCCTAACACTAGGACACCTTTAAAACTCTAATCTATGTACCCTTTCCCACCCAACTTTTTACATTGGCAATGGTATGTAAACATAATTTTTAAAGACACACACGCACTGATCTTAAGTGCACAAAACTATAAAACAGCACAGACGGAGCACATGTCTGTATCCATCTTCTCGTTCATAACCAAGATGATCGGTTCACAACTGCCTGTGCGCACCTTCCCAGTTATTGCCCAGACGTACACACTGACCTAACATCTGACACAGCACATCACTTTCGCCTGTCTGGTAGCGTGTGTGTTGTTGGAGGTAGGGTGGGGAGGAGGGACCCGAGAAAATAAGAGGAGGCTTGTATACAAAGCCGCAAGAAGCCAGATGGTCCACATCTACAGTCGGTAACACCAAGAACAACTGGCTTTGCATTTTGCTTCTCCCTTCCCCTTCTACCCTATAAAAGAGTACACCTGGGCAGCTCAGGGCCACAGCTGTGTCCAAGAGAGGAGTCTGGACTGCCCAATCCCCACTTTCCTTTACTTGTGTGTCTGTGTGTATTTATTTCCAGTCCACTATCGCTCCCCTTCAGGTTCACACCACTCTGTGCGGGCTGCAACAATTATTATTATTTTAAATTTGCTATAGGGCATATGAACTCACCATAGAGAGACAAAAAGATGAAAAGCGAGAAAGCAAGCAACTGGGTCCAGGACTTGAACCTTGGTTGGCCATGTGGGAGTCCAGCGCTTTAACCACTATACCACTGCTGGCCCCCACTATGCCTTTTTATTTGAGGGACTTAAGCATCCTCAGGTTTTGGTATCCACAGTGGGTCTTGGAACCAATCTCCATAGATACTGAGGGATGACTATAGTGTGTTAGTTTATCCATATTATTAAATATTTTCGTGGATCATTACTAGCATTGGTTCCATTTTATGAATTCTAACAATTTTTTTGAGAGATTTTTGCTATGGGGTACATGCACTTGTTGGAGAGACAGCGAGAAAAAGACAGAAAGTGAGAAATCCCCTCCCCAGGAGGGCTGGCCATGCTACAATCGCTTCTTCATTCTCCTCCTGAGAGTTTGGGCGTACATGCTCATGTGCCTGGCATGAGTTTGAAGCCGATCAGTTCTGGGACTTGAACTGTGCTTGGCCATGTAGGAGTCCAGCACCTTAGCTATTATGCCACCTCCTGGCCCTGAATTCTAACAACTTAACAGGATTCCATCATGTGAATACCTAACAATTTATTAATTTCACCCTTGATGAATATGTGGTTAGTTTTTAGGTTAGGTTATTATGAACAGTACTGCTGTATACATTTTTCCCCCTTTTTAAGTCCTTTTTAAAAATTTTATTTATTTATTTCATTCCATTTGTTATTATTATTTTTTCATTTGACCATAGAGAGACAGAGAGAGAGAGAGAGAAAGGGAAAGTGAGAAAGCAAGCCACCAGATCCGGGACTTGAACTGTGGATGGCCAGGTGGGAATCCAGTTCCTTAACCACCACGCCACCTGCTGGTCCTTGCTGTATACATTTTAGAACCTGTGTTTTTGTGAAACGTGTACAAATTTCTGTTGCGTATATACACAGCAGTGGATTTTTATGGATCACAGGTTTACATCTGTTCAGCCTCAGTGAATACTTTCACTATTTTCCATGATATTTATACCAATTTTCACCACTGTCAGCATTTGCATGTGATACTGTATTTATCCACGTTCTTCAAGATGATGTGCATGGTCATCCATGTGGGAGTCCAGTGCCCCAACTACTACAATGCCAGCTGCTGGTCCCACCACTCAACTTTTGTTAAAAGACTCATAGGGGCTGGCAGGTGGCATGGTGGTTTAGGGTACTAGACAGCTGGGCTGACCACGTGGGAGTTGGAGTCCCAGACCCGGTACCTTACTTTCTCTTACTTTCTCTCTCTCCCTCCCTGATCAAATAAAAATAAAAATAAATAAAGTTAAATAAAATAATTCTTTAAGGCCCATAAAGACCTTGTGACTATCCAGTCTGACATCCTCATTTTAGTATAAGCCAGCTTGGACTCCACAGCTAACAAGATAGGAAGACCTCCAGAAGACGTGCTTGTCAAATAGAAACGACGAGAATGAGTCTTGATTGGCCTCAGAAACAGCTCAGCTTTGCAAGAGTAAGTTGTATCTGCGGGCAGAAGCAAGTCCTCTGATGCTTGACGCCTTCGAGTCTCCAAGATTCCCCTAAATGTCTGGTGCTGGTTCACTGATGGTTCAGCTAGGCTGCCAACCAATGGTGACCACTGGACTTGGGTGGGTGCTTAACTTTAGTGACGGCCATGGAGGACTGGAAGCAGACCTGCTTGCTTTTCTGAGTTCAGAGCCCAGGCTGTCACCCTACTGCCCATATTAGAGCTGTCTGACCTGCTACCTCAGGAACTACAGGATGGCAGATTAAGAGCACTCACCTTGGGGTTTGTAAACTGCAGAAACTAACCTGAGTTGCTAATCTAATGTCTGGACCACTCATTGAGAAGCCCAGGATAGAGCCTGTTTTCTCAAGGAACTGATGGATCACGTGGCTGATCAAGCTTATTTCTGCCGCAGACTTCCACTGCAGGTTCCACTTGAAGGCCGACCCACTGAGCTCACGTTCAGGGAGTTCCCTGCCTGTTCATCCTGTTTTACAGCGGTTCTTATTTCCTGCAGCCTTAGGCTTTTGTTCACATCTCACTCTGGTTTCTCTACCACGTTAGTTTCAGGACATGCTGTGGCCCTAGAAGAACATCAGCACTGTCCGAGAAAGGAATTAGGAAAGAAAGGGATGAGATGGATCAGCGTGGCCTGAGAGAAGTCAGGTGTCACATCGCCTTGCCTTTTTCTTCAGGCAAACCTCCCAAATTGGGCAAATAGGAGGCCAGGTTCCAGGGTGTGCAGGTTCAAGCAGAGGAATGTTATGGGAGGTTGAGAGGAACGGCCTTTGATGTTCATACGCAAGCAAGAGCAGGCTGAATTCTCAGTCCGATGGCCTGGGACCACACTAGGAAGTCTCGCACATGTACAAGTGCTTTACACTTACCAAGCGATTGTTCAGGAAGATCCTGTGAGCCTCATGATACCCAGCTGTGCAAGATAGGTGCCACCTCAAAAGAGTAACCTGAGACTCGGGAAGGTTAAACAACGTGCCCAAAGTCAGGACCTGGAAGTTTTGCCACTGTATCAATAATCCTCCCACAACATCTCATACGAACCTTTACAGAAAAAGACTGACTGCTGAGTTCTAAAATCCACAGGACCCCGTGAATGGGCACTGCAGAGAATGGGAGCAGTGCCCAGGGTTCTGATTAAATAAAATAATTCTTTAAGGCCCATAAAGACCTTGTGACTATCCAGTCTGACATCCTCATTTTAGTATAAGCCAGCTTGGACTCCACAGCTAACAAGATAGGAAGACCTCCAGAAGACGTGCTTGTCAAATAGAAACGACGAGAATGAGTCTTGATTGGCCTCAGAAACAGCTCAGCTTTGCAAGAGTAAGTTGTATCTGCGGGCAGAAGCAAGTCCTCTGATGCTTGACGCCTTCGAGTCTCCAAGATTCCCCTAAATGTCTGGTGCTGGTTCACTGATGGTTCAGCTAGGCTGCCAACCAATGGTGACCACTGGACTTGGGTGGGTGCTTAACTTTAGTGACGGCCATGGAGGACTGGAAGCAGACCTGCTTGCTTTTCTGAGTTCAGAGCCCAGGCTGTCACCCTACTGCCCATATTAGAGCTGTCTGACCTGCTACCTCAGGAACTACAGGATGGCAGATTAAGAGCACTCACCTTGGGGTTTGTAAACTGCAGAAACTAACCTGAGTTGCTAATCTAATGTCTGGACCACTCATTGAGAAGCCCAGGATAGAGCCTGTTTTCTCAAGGAACTGATGGATCACGTGGCTGATCAAGCTTATTTCTGCCGCAGACTTCCACTGCAGGTTCCACTTGAAGGCCGACCCACTGAGCTCACGTTCAGGGAGTTCCCTGCCTGTTCATCCTGTTTTACAGCGGTTCTTATTTCCTGCAGCCTTAGGCTTTTGTTCACATCTCACTCTGGTTTCTCTACCACGTTAGTTTCAGGACATGCTGTGGCCCTAGAAGAACATCAGCACTGTCCGAGAAAGGAATTAGGAAAGAAAGGGATGAGATGGATCAGCGTGGCCTGAGAGAAGTCAGGTGTCACATCGCCTTGCCTTTTTCTTCAGGCAAACCTCCCAAATTGGGCAAATAGGAGGCCAGGTTCCAGGGTGTGCAGGTTCAAGCAGAGGAATGTTATGGGAGGTTGAGAGGAACGGCCTTTGATGTTCATACGCAAGCAAGAGCAGGCTGAATTCTCAGTCCGATGGCCTGGGACCACACTAGGAAGTCTCGCACATGTACAAGTGCTTTACACTTACCAAGCGATTGTTCAGGAAGATCCTGTGAGCCTCATGATACCCAGCTGTGCAAGATAGGTGCCACCTCAAAAGAGTAACCTGAGACTCGGGAAGGTTAAACAACGTGCCCAAAGTCAGGACCTGGAAGTTTTGCCACTGTATCAATAATCCTCCCACAACATCTCATACGAACCTTTACAGAAAAAGACTGACTGCTGAGTTCTAAAATCCACAGGACCCCGTGAATGGGCACTGCAGAGAATGGGAGCAGTGCCCAGGGTTCTGATTCTTGGCCTAGAAGACTCACCATGGGGGCTCTGCTCCCTGAGAGGCATAGGCCCCAATGGCTGACATCCTGAGACTGTGGATCTAGGACCACAACGGAAAGGAGAAATGAAGGTTAACACTCAGAGAGCCAAGGGATGGACAGGCAGGTCCTTGGCTTTCACTGTTCCATCTTTGCCTCTCTCATATCAGCACCGAAGTTGAAAGGTCAGAAAGGAAGGAAGGGTAGGGCCCACTTTTCACTCTCCTCTAAGTAAATTACATTTAATAATAATGATTATGACTTTCTAAATTGAACGGAAGTCTTTGTTTTTTTTTAGCTATTATTAATTTTTAAAAGTTTATTTATACCATGACACACACACACAGAGAGAAAGAGAGAGACACTGCACCCCCAATAGGGTAATTTAAAAAAATATTTATTGATCTATGTATTTGTTGTGATTTTTCAAGACAGCAGGTTTGGGACTCAAACCACAATCAGTCATAAGGGAATTCAGTGCCTTAACCACCACACCCCCTGCTGCCCCAGCCCAACAGGGTCTTGACATCATGATCCAGCCCCTAGCCTCAGGGAGCCAGATCATGGGCACACGTGTGAGCGGCAGACTCGGAGACATCTCTGGATGTGAACCAGTAATGTTCTCATGTGGGTCTATTTTACCCTCTCTGGGAAATTCATAAAAGGCCTTTCTATTGGGTTGTTGGGAAAATCATGACACGTTTTTGCACAAGTGGCATTAGTTCATTTCTTTAAGTACTAGAGTCATTTGCATCGATGTTGTTGCAGTCATTTGACAGCTGACAGTACTAGCTTCATTCTGAAAGAAGAAATGAAGTGAACTGGTTGAGTCTTAGAGATTTTGGAAGTTGAAGATGGAAGACCAAACTATGCATTTTTACCATATTTTATTAGTTTACTTCCTTAAAGGGAAGAACGCACATCAAGCTTGTAAAATTTGTGTAAAGTTTACAGTGACAATGCTCTACAAGAACATCAGTACCAACAATGGTTCACGAAATTCCGGGCTGGTGACTTTGGTCTCATCGACACTCCTAGGTCAGGGAGGTCCACCAAGGTTGATGACGATAAAATAAAGGCATTGAGTGGGTCAAACCCATGTTATACGACACAAGAGATTGCAGAAACATTGAACATCCATCACTCAAGCGTTCACGACCACCTGAAGAAGTTGGGATACTTAAGCAAGCTCAATATTTGGGCTCCTCATGAACTCAAAGAAGTTCATTTGATGGAGCATATAAATATCTGTGCTATGCTCATCAAGCATGAGGAAAATGATCCTTTTTTGAAGTGACTGATAAGTGGTGAAGAGAAGTGGGTTGTTTACAACACTGTGGTGTGCAAACAGTCTTGGTCGCATCATGATGACTCATCTTCGCCTCAAACATCAAAAGCAGACATTCATCAGAGGAAGGTTATGCTCTCAGTATGCTGGCACTTTAAAGGTGTCATGCTTTTCCAGCTCCTACCAAGGAACCAACCAATCAATTTGAACGTATACTGTTGGCAGTTGAACAGTCTGAATGAGTCCGTCATCCAGAAACATCCTGAGCTCACTGATCATAAAAGACTTGTGTTCCATCAAGACAATGTGAGACCACACACAAGTCTGATCACCCGTCAAACATTATTGCGGCTGAGATGGGATGTGTAGCCACGCCCACCACACTCACCTGACCTTGCGCTGTCAGACTTCCACTTGTTTCGCTCTCTTTAAAATCCCATGCATGGTGGGACCAGCAGTTAGTGTAATGGCTACGTCGCTAGACTCCCACGTAGTCGACCACGGTTCGAGTCCCGGACCCGGTGGCTTAAAACTCACGCCGGGTGCGTGTGCGTGCGTGCCCGAGATCCTGAGAGGAGAATGGAGGAGAAGGGACTGCAGCGTAGCCATCCCCCCTGGGAGGTGGTTTCTTGCTTTCTGTCTCTCTGTCTCCCTCTGTCTGTCTGGCAAGTGCACGTGCCCTATGACAAAAACCTCTCAAAAAAAAAAAAGTAAAAATAAAATTCCATGCATGGTATAATGTTTGATTCAGATAGATGTGCATCTTGTTTGGCACCTTGTTCAGTTTTTCACCAATAAAGACAGGTCCTCCCATAAATGAGAAATTATGAAGCTCACTGAGAGATGGCAAAATGTAATTGAACAAAACGGGCATGATATCATTGATTGATCTTTGTTCTTTATATAAATAAATGACCTCTGAAAAACCTAGAGGGACCAGTAGTTAGCATAATGGCTATGTCACTGGACTCCCATGTAGTCGACCACAGTTCGAGTCCCGGATGTGGTGGCTTAAACTCATGCCGGGCACGTGTGCATGCATGCCCAAGATCCTGAGAGGAGAATGGAAGAGAAGGGATTGCGGCATGACCATCCCCCCTGGGAGGTGATTTCTCGCTTTCTGTCTCTGTCTCTCTCTGTCTTTCTGGTGAGCGCACGTGCCCTATAGCAAAAACCTCTCCCCCAAAAAAAAGAAAAAAAGAATTTTTTTTTAAAAAGAAAAACCTAGAGGGAACCAGCAGTTAGTGTAATGGCTATGTCGCTGGACTCCCATGTAGTCGACTGCAGTTGGCGTCCCGGACCTGGTGGCTTAAAACTCACACCGGGCGCATGTGCGTGCATGCCCAAGATCCCGAGAGGAGACTGGAGGAGAAGGGATTGTGGCATGGCCATCCCCCCTGGGGGGTGATTTCTTGCTTTCTGTCTCTATGTCTCTCTCTGTCTGTCTGGTGAGTGCACGTGCCCTATAGCGAAAACCTCTCTAAAAAAAGAAAAGAAAAACCTAGAAAAAAAATACATCATGACTTTTCCAACAACCAATATCTATGATCTCCACCTGGTTTTTCAGTCAGTAGTTCTCTGCTGAGGAAGGGCACAGAATCTCAGACAAGGGGAGACACAATGCTCTCACGTAGGGTCTGGTCCTTGAGCCTTAACAAAGAGGCTTGGCCCAGGGACCTTGACATGGAAACATGACAGATGAAAGTTTTCTGGGACATTGTTCTCTTACAGGTACCCTGCATTCTTCTAATCACATCCTCCCATCCTAGCTGCTGTGTTGCTGGTGGTAGGGCACTGCTCCACCATGCCAGACCCACAGAAGACCCGTATGGCCCCCATACGACCTGAAACATGCTGAGCATGCATGGCTCCTGCTCCCATGATTCTGGCTATCTGAAAGGGTGGAGGGTGGGGTTATGGAGTGACGAGACCTGCAAAAGGTATCGGTTTCAAGAGCCAATAAAGAATAAACTTGCGCCGTAACCCGCCACATCAGCAGCTGGCCCCAAGGATGATATTCTAAGATTATGCTCTTTGTTATCTTTTTGCTAGATGGAGCATGCACTGGCAGAGAGAGAAAGAGAGAGGGAGAGAGAGAGAGAGAGAGGGCGAGGG
>NW_006159600.1:444336-452671 GCF_000334495.1 Tupaia belangeri chinensis | reverse complement strand
GAGAGGGGGAGAGAGAGAGAGAGAGAGAGAGAGGGAGGAAAGAGAGAGAGGGAGGGAGGGGGAGAGAGAGAATGAAAGTGAGGAAGCACCTCTCAAGAGAAATGATCACACCACAATCCCTTCTCCTCTCTCTCCCTCCTTTCAGGATTCTGGATGGACACAGCATGTCTCTCAGGACACTTCAAGACACCGAGCGCAGGCTGTGTGGAGGCCAACTGCTTTAACCCGCCACCAGCTGGCCCATGCTTTCCTTGTTTTTTTTAGAGAGGTTTTTGCTATAGGGCGCGTGCGCTCGCCAGACAGACAGAGAGAGAGACAGAGAGAAAACGAGAAACCACCCCCCAGGGGGGATGGTCACGCCACAATCTCTTCTCCTCCATTCTCCTCTCGGGATCTTGGGCACGCATGCACATGCGCCCGGTGTGAGTTTTAAGCCACCGGGTCCGGGACTTGAACCGCGGTCAACTACGTGGGAGTCCAGCGACATAGCCATTATGCTAACTGCTGGTCCCATGCTTTCCTTTTTTTTTTTTGGAGAGATTTTCACTGTAGGGCGTGTGCGTTCACCAGACAGACAGAGAGAGACATAGAGACAGAAAGAAATCACCCCCCAGAGGGGATGGTGAGGCCACAATCCCTTCTCCTCCATTCTCCTCCCGGGATCTTGGGCACACACGCACACGTGCCCGGCGTGAGTTTTAAGCCACTGGGTCCAGGACGCGAACCGTGGTCGACTACATGGGAGTCCAGCGACATAGCCATTTCGCTAACTGCTGGTTCCCCCATGCTTTCCATTTTTATAGAACAGTTCTGCTCTGTCATATCCTTTCTCTAACGTGAATGGAATGGTAATTCTGACAGGGAGCATGGGATCAGCAGCCCCTTCTCTTTACCATAATTTAAATTTTTAGAAGATGGTTATATACTATTCACTTCACAGTGTGAGTGTGTGTATATATAAATCATTTGGTTTTGAATAGCCCCGATGATTATTCTCAGAGACCATGAAGAGCAGAAGTTTAACATTACCTGCAATCCAACAACTTAACATGCTAAATAAAACCTTATGGATGCTCATAGGCATGGTACTGCTGGGTCGGAGACAAAACACTTCATTGTTCATGATACAGCAGGTAACAGAAACTTAATGCTGCCATCAGTTTTCTTTACCCACAAATCCCACAACACTGATTAAGATTTAACACACAACTGAGTAAACCTATTATGATATTTAAAAAAGGAGTGTTAGCACAACTGCTACACTGTTGACTATGGGGAATGATACCCTTATTATCTTGGAAAGTAATAAAATAGTCTCTCTGCCTCAGAAGAGACTAACTCTACAGTCTAAGAGTATTTTCTGTTAAAAAAAAATCATTGAAGAGTTCAGAACAAAAGCTGCCAATGCCTCTGTCCAGAAGGCATGCACACACACAAGAAGTCTATGGAGAATGGTCTCCAATTTACATCGTTCATTGTCTTGTCCTCTGGCAAATGTAAAGGATCACGTATCTTCCAACGTAGGACTATGATAGAAAACACACACACACACACCTCGCTCAAAATTAACTCACCTCAAACAGAACCAATTTTTATCTATCAATTCTAGGCTCATAATGTATAGAATTGATCTCTCAGAAGCCACTTTGGAAAATGTGTGTGAATGTTGTCCATAGGTGTTCATTTCAGGGACTGTCGCTATTCACAACTGTGGCCACAAAATTCTAGATTTTCACTGTAGGGCGTGTGCGTTCACCAGACAGACAGAGAGAGACATAGAGACAGAAAGAAATCACCCCCCAGAGGGGATGGTGACGCCACAATCCCTTCTCCTCCATTCTCCTCCCGGGATCTTGGGCACACACGCACACGTGCCCGGCGTGAGTTTTAAGCCACTGGGTCCAGGACGCGAACCGTGGTCGACTACATGGGAGTCCAGCGACATAGCCATTTCGCTAACTGCTGGTTCCCCCATGCTTTCCATTTTTATAGAACAGTTCTGCTCTGTCATATCCTTTCTCTAACGTGAATGGTAATCTCATTCTGACATGGAGCATGGGATCAGCAGCCCCTTCTCTTTACCATAATTTAAATTTTTAGAAGATGGTTATATACTATTCACATTACAGTGTGAGTGTGTGTATATATAAATCATTTGGTTTTGAATAGCCCCGATGATTATTCTCAGAGACCATGAAGAGCAGAAGTTTAACATTACCTGCAATCCAACAACTTAACATGCTAAATAAAACCTTATGGATGCTCATAGGCATGGTACTGCTGGGTCGGAGACAAAACACTTCATTGTTCATGATACAGCAGGTAACAGAAACTTAATGCTGCCATCAGTTTTCTTTACCCACAAATCCCACAACACTGATTAAGATTTAACACACAACTGAGTAAACCTATTATGATATTTAAAAAAGGAGTGTTAGCACAACTGCTACACTGTTGACTATGGGGAATGATACCCTTATTATCTTGGAAAGTAATAAAATAGTCTCTCTGCCTCAGAAGAGACTAACTCTACAGTCTAAGAGTATTTTCTGTTAAAAAAAAATCATTGAAGAGTTCAGAACAAAAGCTGCCAATGCCTCTGTCCAGAAGGCATGCACACACACAAGAAGTCTATGGAGAATGGTCTCCAATTTACATCGTTCATTGTCTTGTCCTCTGGCAAATGTAAAGGATCACGTATCTTCCAACGTAGGACTATGATAGAAAACACACACACACACACCTCGCTCAAAATTAACTCACCTCAAACAGAACCAATTTTTATCTATCAATTCTAGGCTCATAATGTATAGAATTGATCTCTCAGAAGCCACTTTGGAAAATGTGTGTGAATGTTGTCCATAGGTGTTCATTTCAGGGACTGTCGCTATTCACAACTGTGGCCACAAAATTCTCAGTACCGGGAATTCCTCTGAACTCTGCTGAGATCTTATGTCCAGAGAGACGATGTTGGAGAGTTGAGCAGCTGCTCTTCCTACATGAGGATAACTTCTCTCCACTTGGCAGGATACTTATATACCTTCACTTTTCCCATTGTGTATCTATTAAGAACTCTTAAGTGACTACATTTCTTATCCTCTTAAAGAAATTATTTCCAAAGAGGGCGAGGGAGTGTACGTCTCAACAGGGACTTCATATCATGACCATGTGATCCTCCCCTAAGCTCTGCAGTCACCAGGGATTGCAGACATGCCCATGTTATGTTGTGATAGGCCTGGAGCATGAACCTGGAGCCTTTGTGAATGGTCTCCCACATCACCACTACTGCCTGCTGTTTTAACAAATTTCTATTTATGTGTAGAGTTATTCTACGGGCCAACACCAAAGCTTGTGAGATCTTAACAAAATATAGATGTTCTGTTTGCTTTTCCTGCTTCAGGAATCTGCCCCATGATGAAGTTGGACATAATGAACACAAGACTGGCTCAATATTAAAATGGAAACAGACTCATCTGCTTTTAGGTCAGGAACAAAGTACAGTGACATTGATCACCATAATTATTCAACACTCTCACATCATACCCTTACGTATGAGACAGAAAACACTAATCTGTGATTACAGCAAGGTTGCTAAATACAAGGTTAGTGTACAAAGTCTTTACTATATACCAGCAATGAAAAACGAATTAGAAATTAAAAGCACAATGACACCAACGTAAGTACACACACACTCAAAGATACCCTCATAGACATCATCATGTTGACATGTGAAAGGTTCAGGGTGAAGACACAACAATGGGTTTTTAAACTCCAAATGAAATTAACTGATAAGACAACTTTTTTTTAAAAAAAGAAAAAAATGGAAAAGAACCAAACTTTTTGACAGATGTCCTCACTCCTTTGACACTCATCATGAGTTATATTTTTATTAAAAAAATTTTTAAAAAACAATTATTTTATTTAACTTTGTTTACTTATTTACTTATTTTATTTTAATTTGACCAGAGAGGGACAGAGTGAAGGAGAGGGAACACGAGAAAGCAGGACTCGAACCATAGTTGGCCATGTGGGAGTCCATTGCCCTTAACCACCAAGCCACCTGCTGGTCCCCAAGTTTTATTTATTTTTATTTATTTGATATTTTTGCTATAGGGCATGTGCTCTTGATGGAGACACAGAGACCAGAGAGAGAAAGTGAGAAATCATCTCTCAGAGAGGATGGCCATGCCACAATCTCTTGTCCTCCATTCTCTTGGTATTTGAGGCATGCATGCACACACACCTGGTGTGAATTTCAAGCCACCAGGTTCAGGACTTGATCCACAGTAGGCCATGTGGGAGTCCAAAACACCTTAGCCACCTTGCCACTTGCTGTCCTCCATTATGAGTTTTTTTTTTTTTTTAAGAGATTTTTGCTATAGGGCATGTGCACTTGCCAGAGAGACAGAAAGCAAGGAATCACTCCCTAAGGGGGATGGCCATACCACAATCCCTTCTCCAGTCTCCTCTTGGGATTTTGGGCATGCACACACACACACCTGGCGTGAGCATTAAAGCTGCCAGGTCCAGGATTTGAATCGCAGTTGACTACATGGGAATCCACTGATGTAACCATTATGCCATATGCTGGTCTCCCCATGATGAATTTTAAATATTTGACTTTCAATTATTCTACAGAGTGTAATGTCTGATTGGATTAATATTTGAGGAAGACTAGACTTTTCTCCCTAGCAAACACTGATGCATAATCTTTGTAAAGTCTGCTTCAATAATTTGCCACAGTCATTACATTTATAGGCTTCTCTCCAGTATGAATTGTTTGGTCAACCCGGAGGTCAGAACATTCCCTAAAGGCCTTGCTACATTCAATGTTTATTTGTAAGATTTCTCCCCAATGTAAGTACTTTTTTTACTCCAAAGAAGTATTTGAGGGGGACCAGCAGGTGGCGTGCTGGTTAAGGTGCTGGACATTTCCACATGGCTGACTACAGTTCAAGTCCTGGACCTGGTAGCTTGCTTTCTCACTTTCCCTCTCTCCCTCTCTCTCTGCCCAAATTAAAATAAATGAATGAATAAATAAAATTAAATTAAAATAAATAAAGTTAAATAAAATAATTCTTAAAAAAAGTATTTGCTAAAAGCCTTACCACATACATTCGTGTTTTCACACCAGAAGATATATTCTGGTGTCTACTGAGGCTTTAGTACTGCTTAAAGATTTTGCCACACTCATTACATTTGTAAGGTTTCTCCCCAGAATGAATTCTCTGATGAGCCATAAGACTTGAATTCTAAAGGCTTTGCCACATATGTTCCATTTAAATGGGTTCTCTACAGTATGGATTCTCTTATGTTAGTAAGGTTTGAGCACTCAGGAAAGGTTTTGTCACATTCATTACAAATGTAAGGTTTTCCTATTGTGTGAACCTGCTCATGACTCCACAGGTGTGAATGTGTGGTAAACTCCTACATTTGTAAGCTCTCTCCCCGGCATGGATTCTCCTATGCTTAGTAAGGCTTGAATGGTCAGAAAAGTGTTTGCTACACTCATTACATTTGTTAGGCTTCTCTCCAGTGTGAGTTCTCTCATGACCTCAAAGGTGTGAATATGTGGTAAAATCCCTGTCACATTCACTACATTTGTAAGATTTCTCCCCAGGATGGACTCTCTTATGTTTAGTAAGGTTTGAAGCTCAGAAAAGGTTTTTGCCACACTCATTACATTTGTAAGGTTTCTCTCCAGTATGAGTTCTCTCATGACCCCGAAGGTGTGAACTTATCATGAAATCCTTACCACACAGATTATACTTACAGGGTTTTAACTCATTATAGATTCTCTGGTACTGTGTGAGATTTGAAACCCTGCTAAAGGCCTTACCACACTCATTACATCTGTAAGGTCTCTGCTCGGAATGAATTCTTTGATGATTAGCTAAGCTTGAGAGATGACTGAAAGACTTTCACAGTCACTACAGTTGGAACATTTGCCTCTATCGTGTGTTTCCTGTTGTATAAGTAACGAAGGATGTATTAAAACATTGAATATTTATTACAAATGTTGGTTTTGAAACTGAGAACTCTTTGAAATGGTGAAACTGCTGAATGATTTTTGATAGACTTCTCAGTCTGATTACCTTCATTAATTTTCTCTTCAGCATGAATTCAGATGTGGCTGAAATCTTTTTTTTTTTTTTTTTGAGAGGTTTTTGCTATAAGGCGCGTGCGCTCGCCAGACAAACAGAGACATAGAGACAGAAAGCGAGAAATCGCCCCCCCAGGGGGGATGGTCACGCCGCAATCCCTTCTCCTCTCGGGATCTTGGGCACGCACACACACACGCCCAGCATGAGTTCTAAGCTACTGGGTCCGGGACGCGAACCACAGTTGACTACATGGGAGTCCAATGACATAGCCATTACGCTAACTGCTGGTTCTCAAGATGTGGCTGAAATCTTAATCTAAGCCTATTTTCAAAAAATTTCATAGATCTGTTTCCTGAATAGCTTAGGTTATTTTTAGCTCCATTTTCCTTATATATGTCTTATTTTTGTAATGTTGATATGCACTACTTCTTACTGAAACATTTTCCTTCACAGGAAAATTACTCCAAAATTTGTTATGTTGTTGATATCTTCTACCAATTAGATATCTGTTATAGGTTGTAATCATTCCTTCATAAGTTTTGTCTTCATCTACCCATTGATTTGTCTCAAACTTGTGCATATTTTGTTGGAATTCCCTGAAATAAAAATCATCAATGTCATGACTTTCAGATCTTTTCAAAATCATTGCTTGGGGTAATTCTCCTTTGTTACTGTCCTCTTTCAGTGATGATTCCTTGGTCACAGATCTAGCAGAGATATCTGGAAGATATAAAGAATCATAGGCTTTCAATGAACTAGAACTGTAAAGTGGATATTTATTTTGAAAACATAAATGAATGTTACACCAAACATAATACTTAAACAAAATCACCAAACTTCTCAACCGTGGTCTGGAAATGTAACAAACACAAAGAAAATAGAATTCTTTAATAAATTAGGGTGACTACACACAATTTAAATTATTTTCATAGAAACCTGGTTTCAACATTTTATGACCAAAGTTACAGCAGCCCTGAAAGAAAGAGGATTTTTTTCGCAATGGCACTCCCAAACACACACCAACTCACAGTAGATATATGAGTGCCTCACATTTGGAGAGAAATATATATTAAAGCTACTTACTGAAAAAGAATAGAGATGGTCCCTCATTTATAATGATTAAAGACTTTCAGGACCAGCAGTTAGCGTAATGGCTATGTTGCTGGACTCACATGTAGTCGACCGTGGTTTGCGTCCTGGACCCGTTGGCATAAAACTCACACTGGGGACAGCCATTGCAGTACACTGAGCTCCATAGAGACAGCGCCAGGGCAAGTGAGAGCCGGATGGGCACTGGGCGACTCTGTGCCTCACGGAGGAAAGATAACTAAACATGGGCAAAGGAGATCCTAAGACACCAAGAGGCAAAATGTCATCACAGGCATTCTTTGTGCAAACTTGCCGGGAGGAGCACAAGAAGAAGCACCCAGATGCTTCAGTCAACTTCTCAGAGTTTTCTAAGAAGTGCTCAGAGAGGTGGAAGACCATGTCTGCTAAAGAGAAAGGAAAGTTTGAAGATGTGGCAAAGGCGGACAAGGCCCGTTCCGAAAGAGAAATGAAAACCTATATCCCTCCTAAAGGGGAAACAAAAAAGAAGTTCAAGGATCCCAATGCACCCAAGAGGCCTCCTTCTTGTTCTGTTCTGAATATCGCCCAAAAATCAAAGGAGAACATCCTGGCCTATCCATTGGTGATGTTGCAAAGAAATTGGGAGAGATGTGGAATCACACTGCTGCAGGTGATACACAGCCTTATGAAAACAAGACTGCTAAGCTGAAGGAAAAATACGAGAAGGATATTGCTGCATACCGAGCTAAAGGAAAGCCTGATGCAGCAAAAAGGGAGTTGTCAAGGCTGAAAAGAGCAAGAAAAAGAAGGAGAAGGAGGAAGATGAGGAAGAGGATAAGGAAGAGGAGAAAGATGAAGTGGATGAAGATGAAGAAGATGATCAGTTGGTTCTAGCACAGTTTTTCTTCCCTTGTCTATACAGCATTTAACCCTCTGTACACAACTCACTTCTTTTAAAGAAAAACATTGAGGGACCAGCAGTTAGCGTAATGGCTATGTCGTTGGACTCCCATGTAGTCAACCGCGGTTCGCGTCCTGGACCCAGTGACTTAAAACTCACGCCGGGCATGTGTGCGTGCATGCCCAAGATCCCGAGAGGAGAATGGAGGAGAAGGAATTGCGGCGTGGACATCCCCCCTGGGGGGTGATTTCTTGCTTTCTAT
>NW_006159600.1:417466-444033 GCF_000334495.1 Tupaia belangeri chinensis | reverse complement strand
AAACCTCTCCAAAAAAAAAAAAAAAAGACTTTCACATTTTCACTTTTTCAACATTATGATGGTACAAAACAGTCCATATTCAGTAGAAACTACACTTTGCATTTTGAAATTCGAGCTTCTTCCAGGGCAGCACTGAGCTACAACTCCCAGTCAGTCGCTCGATCACCAGGGTAAACAACCAACGTTGTGCGCTAAGCTTTAATGTTTGGCAGGTTGGGTGTATTATATGCATTTTCAATTTACAGTATTTTCAACTTACAATGGGTTTATCAGGATGTAACCCACTGTAAGTCAAGGAGCATTTATACAAAATGCTAAAGCAACATTATAAGAATAACAATATTCTTTCGAGTATCGGTAACAAAACTACATGCACAATAGGCACTTTTCAACATTAACAATTAAGGCACTTGGTGTGTGTGTGCACGCCTTAAGTCCTGAAGGCAGGAAGAGATGGAGGAGGAGGGACTTCAGTGTCATAATGCCAGTGAGTGACATTACTTAACTTCAGATTTAGTCCTGATGCATAGAGAAATCCCTGACGGTCTGTCTCCAAGCCTATGTCCTGCCTTTTTCCTAGTAGTTTCCATCACTGTTGTTGGACTTGGTCTCATTTAAGGTTCTAATTACAACTGGTCACTCTTGAGCAACTGCAGCTTCAACTTTCGGCTCATTACTAGGAACCAGTGGGAACTCTCATGTTCTGTTTCCAATAAATAATCCATTCTCCAAGGTTGCAGTCTGGAGAGTATCTATAAATTCTAGCCCTGCTCTGACAGGGCTCCAGGGAGGGTAGTTATGGATGTTTACTCTGTTTTTCATAGGATACATCTTCATATTGGAATGTGGTCTAACACCGTCGGTGACCAGGTGTCCCTCTCACAGAAAATGTATTTATACTAGCAGATGCTCTTTTTTTTTTTTTTTTTTTGGAAGTGGTTTTGCTTGAGGGGGTCTGCGCTCCCCGAGACAGAGAGACAGAAAGCGAGAAATCACCCCCCAGGGGGGATGGCCACGACGCATTCCCTTCTCCTCTGTTCTCCTCTAGGGATCTTGGGCAAGCACGCACACATGCCCGGCGTGAGTTTTAAGCCACCGGGTCCGGGACACGAACCGCGGTCGACTACGTGGAAGTCCAGCGACATAGCCATTATGCTAACTGCTGGTCCCAGATGCTCTTGTGTCTCTTGTCTGACCTGTGTCCAGTTTATTTTCACTCTTCAGGAGAGCCTTCGCCAGGAGAAAATTAGGTCAGATGAGGAACAGAGAAGACAGCACAGCAAAGCATATGAAATAACAGGAGCAGTCTGTACTTAGAGATCCCAGAGAGGAGGCAGCACACCTCACAGGGCCAATGGGAAGGGAGAGCCACCTGGGACATGCATGCTCAGCTAGTGAGAAGAAAATGAGAGACAGAGAGAGAACCAAGAAAGAGTAAGAGGACCTATAGAACTAAGGCCTTTATTGTGGTCCAAGGCATTATCCAAGCAGGTTTCTTGAGAGGAATTCCAATTGGTGGATTTAAAGTAAGCACGCTCAAGTTCTGCAGGGGACACACCATGGCAGACGCACTCACACTGTGGCATATCTATGTAGCCCACATGGGTATGAAGTGTGGGCGGGGGCTTAGCAGTTGAAGAAAGGTTGTATCTAGTTGCATCCATAGTAAAGTGGCCATTCGTGGGCTGCTGTACAAGGCAGTTATCTGGACTGACGACACTGAAGAACTAGGAAGAGCCAGAAAGTGAAACTGTCAAGGGTAAGCCCTGCTGCTGATATAAGAAAGTTTAACTTATATTTTAAATCGATGCTGAGGTAACATAAAATCATAGAAATTCACTACATCTCTATTTATAAGCATCTAATTAAAAGGAGGGGTGAACCAGACCTGCGATTGGTGTCTGGTGTGCAGGGCCATTAGTGGGACTAAGACCTTAACTTGTGAGGTCTGCACCAACCACTAATAGTTAATGTTAAGACTGAACTGAGTCATTAGACACCTAGTCAGTGTCTGGAAAGTTGAAGAATTGATTATTGGTGGGAAAACCCACACACTTGATGTCAGAAGTGTTTTAAGCATTGGGTTGCTAGAAAAGTCATGACATATTTCTAAAATGTTTTTCAAAGGTCACTTATTTTTATGAAGAGCAAAGATCAATCAATAATATATTGCCAATTTTGTTTGATAACTTTTCTCATATTTTTTTTTTTTTTGAGAGATTTTTGCTATAAGGCATGTGCACTCTCTTGAGAGACAGAAAGCGAGAAATCACCTCCGGGGGGTGGGGGATGGTAACATCGCAATCCCTTCCCTTCTCCTTCATTCTCCTCCTGGGATCTTGGGCATATGTGCACAAGCACCTGGTGTAAGTTTATTTTTAAGCTGCCAGGTCTGGTACTTGAAGCGTGGTTGACAATGTGGGAGTCGAGCAACGTAACCATTATGCCATCTGCTGGTCCCACCTTTTGCCATCTTTCAGTGAGCTTCATAATTCCTTATTCATAAAAGAACCTTTATTGGTGAAAAACTGAACAAGATGCTGATTTACAGCCTCATCCACATTGAACATTATACCACACAAGGAGTTTTGAAGAGAGAAAAACAAGTGGAAGTCTGATGGTGTAAGGTCAGGAGAGTATGGTGGGAGTAGCAACATATTCCATCCAAGCTCTAATAACTTTTTTAAAAAAATAACTTTATTTATTTAATTTTACCAGAGAGGGACAGAGTGATAGAGGAAGTGAGAAAGCAGGCCGTCAAGTCTGAGACTTGAACCACAGTTGGCCATGTGGGGAGTCCAGCACCCTTAACTACCACACCACTTGCCGGCCCCAACTCTAGTAACTTGACAGGTGATCAAACTTGTGTGTGATCTCAAGTTGTCATGATGAAACTACTCCTTTATGATCAACAAGCTCTGGATGATAGATTCATTCAAACTGTCCAACTGCCAACAGTACACATTCAGATTGGTCCCTTAGTAGAAGTTTGAAAAATACAACATCTTTAAAATGTCGCTACTCTGAGAGCATAACCTTCTTCTGATGAATGTCTGCTCTGAATGTTGTTTGAGATGACTCATCACATCGGGCCAGGACCATTTGTGAACCACATTGTTGTAAACAATCCACTTCTCATCACTAGTTATTGCTCACTTCAAAAAGGCTTGTTTTCGTGTTTAATGAGCATATCACAGAGGTTTATAAATGCTGTCAAATGAACTTTTGAGTTCACAAGGAACCCAAATAGTGAGTTTCCTTATGTATCCTTGCATCTTCAGGCGGTTGTGAATGCTTAAATGATGAATGTTCAATCTTTCCACAGTCTCTCGTGCCACATAACATGGGTTTGACTCAATCAATGCCTTTGTCATCAGCCTCAGTGGACCTCCTGACCAAGAGCATCACTGAGACTGAAATCACCAGCATGGACTTTCATGACCCATCACTGGCACTGACGTTCTTGCAGAGCATTGTCATCATAAACTTTACACAATTGGTGTGCATTCTTCCCTTTATGCAAGAAAAACATGGTGAAAATGCAGAGTTTGGTCTTCCATCTTCAACTTGTAAGATCTCCCAAACTCAGCAAATCGCTTACTATTTTGTTTTTTAGAATGAAGCTAGAACTGTCAGCTGTTAAATGACATAGTAATAACATAGATGCAAATGACTCTAGTACTTCCAAAAATGAACTAGTGCCATCTGTTGCAAAAACGCATCATGACTTTTTCGACAACCCAACAGAACTAGATAATATAGGTCTATTCAGATTTTAATTTTTTTAAAAAGAGATTCTTTTTTTTTTTTTTTTGTTATAGGGTGCATGCACTCACTGTAGAGACAGATGGAGAGACAGAAAGTGAGAAATCATCCCCCAGGGGGGACGGTGACGCCACAATCCCTCTTCTCCAGTCTCCTCTCAGGATTTTGGGCAGGCATGCACACACACGTACGCTGCATGAGTTTTAAGCTGCTAGATCTGGGACTTGAATTGCGGTCGACCACGTGGGAGTCTAACAACATACCCATTACAGCCTCACCCACGTTGAATATTCTACCACACAAGGAGTTACACCATTACACCACATTATACCACACAAGGAGTTACACCATTACACCACATTATACCACACAAGGAGTTACACCATTACACCACATTATACCACACAAGGAGTTACACCATTACACCACATTCTACCACACAAGGAGTTACACCATTACACCACATTATACCACACAAGGAGTTACACCATTACACCACATTATACCACACAAGGAGTTACACCATTACACCATCTGCTGGTCCCCAGGTTTTTTTTTTCTTCTTGAGTCTGTTTTGCTAGTTTGTGTATTTCCAGTAATTTGTCCATTTCACTGAGGTTATCTAAGCTGTCATACAATTGTTCATAGTATTCTAATACACTTTTTTTTATTTTTTAGGTCAATAGAATATTCACAATTTCATTTCTGACTTGTGTTATCTGCATCTTTTCTTTCTTCTTGGTCATTCTAGCTACAGTTTCATTAATGTCGATTTTTTCAAAGAGACGTATTTTGACTTTGCTGTTTTCCTTGTTTTTCTACTGTTTATTTGCTCTAAATTTTATTATTTCCACCCTTCTGACAGTTTTGAGGTTAGTTTGTTCTTCTTTTTCTATTGCCTTAGAGTACAAAGGTTACTGATTTTAAAAATATTAAATCTAGGCTATATCATTAATCATACAGCTATATACTTTCTTAGCATTATTATCACTGTATCACATTTGTTATGACTGCTTTATTTTTTTTGGGGGGGGAGATGTTTTTTGCTATAGGGCACATGCGCTCGTCAGACAGACAGAGAGAGACATAGAGACAGATACAAAAAGCAAGAAATCACTCCCAGGTGGGATGGCCGTTCCACAATCCCTTCTCCATTCCCCTCTCAGGAAATTTGGGCACACATGCACATGTGCCTGGTGTGAGTTTTAAGCCACTGGGTCTAGGACTTAAACCAGGGTTGATGATGTCGGAGTCCAGCAACAAAACTGCTATGCCATCAGCTGGTCCCCTTGTTTTCATTATTTTCTGATTTCCCTTGTGAGTTTTTTGCTCTGCCCCAGTAGTAAAGAGTAAATAAATTCTACATTCTTGTGAATTATTGTTTTTCTGTTAGTGATTTCTAATTTCATTTCATTATGGTCAGAGATGTTTTTTATTTCTTTTAAAATTTGTGGTAGATGGCATAATCACTGGACTCCCACATAGTTGACTGCAGTGAGTCCTGGACCCAGTGGCTTGAAACTCATGCTGGACAAGCATGTGTGCATACCCAAAATCCTAAGAGGAGAATGGAAGAGCAGGGATTGTGGTGTGGCCAGCCCCTCTGGGTGTGATTTCTCTCCGTCTCTCTGCCTCTCCAGCAAGCACACACAGCCTATGGCAAAAATCTCTCAAACTCTCCCACGCCCCAAAAAACTTAAGACATGTTTAGTGGTTTACCACATGGTGGCTTTGGAATTCTCCATATGTACTTGAGAAGGGTATCAATTCTGCTGTCGTGTGATGGAATGTTGTGTCCATTTCTGTTAGACATAGTTGATGTGGAGTGCTGTTTGAGTCTTCTATTTCTTATAGCTCTTCTGTCTGGTTGTTCTCTGCATTACAGAAAGTGTGAAACTGAAGTTTCTATTATTGCAAAATTATTCTCACCTTAATTTTGTCAATTTTTGCTTCATATGTTTTAGGGCTTTGTTACTAAGCACGCATATAATTCTTTTAAAAAATATCTGTACAATCACTGTACATATAATTCTTGATGCACTGATCCCTTATATACATACTGCCCTTGTCTCTTTTAACAATTTTTGTCATAGTTTATTTTAACTGATATTAATGTAGCCAGCCCAGATATTTTTTCATTGCTCTTTACATGATGCTATGGTTTGAATGTGTCCCCTCCAATATTAGGGTGTTACCAGTGTGATAGTATTAATAGGACTTTGGGACCAGCAGTTATTGTAATGGCTATGTCGCTGGACTCCCATGTAGTCGACTGCGGTTTGCGTCCCGAACCTGGTGGCTTAAAACTTACGCTGGGCGTGTGTGCGTGCGTGCCCAAGATCCCGAGAGGAGAATGGAGAAGAAGGGATTGCGGCGTGGCCATCCCCCCTGGGGGGTGATTTCTAACTTTCTGTCTCTCTGTCTCTGCCTGTCTGTCTGGCAAGCGCACGCGCCCTATAGCATAAAACCTCTCAAAAAAAATAGGACTTTAAGAAATGATCAGATCATGAGGGTTCCTTCCTTGTTAACGGGATTAAGGCACTTGTAATATAGGCTTCACACAGTATCTGGCTAGTTCATCAGCTTGTCCTTCTGCCTTGTATCAAGGGAGGGCCCTAACCCCAATGCTGGTGCCTTGATGTTGGACTTTCAGTATCCTAAACTGTGTGAGATAAATCATGTTCTTTACAATTACCCAGTCTAATGTATTCTGCAATAGCAGCACAAAACAGACTATGATACATGAAGTAGATGTTATCTTTCACTTTCAACCTATTCATATCTTGGATCAAAAGTGAGTCTCTCATAGAGAGTATATAGTTGGATCATGTATTTTGGTTTTATTTTCCAGTCTCCCAATCTCTGCCTTTTGATTGGAGAGTTTAATGATTTACATTTATGAAAAAAATTCTGCCATCTTGATATGTTTTCTGTCCTCTTTATCTCTTAATTTGCCAATTTTGAATTTTTTTTTACATAGTGTACTACTTTGATTTCACATTTTTTCCCCTGCATATTAAAAAATCTTAGTGGATTATGCTTAATTTTTTCAATAATTATTTATTATTATTATTTTTAAATTTGGTGTGAGAGAGAAAGTGAGAAAGCAAGCCATCAGGTTCAGGACTTGAACTGCAGTTGGCCATATGAGAATCTAGCACCTTCACCACCACACCACCTGCCAGCTCTGGATTGCACTTAACTTTAAAAATGTGTAACAATCTAGTTTGAGTTAATACTAATTTGGTTTCAGTAGTTTCTACAAACCGTGCTCTTGTACAACTCTGTATATATTCATTTTATGTTACTGTCACAAGTTATATCTTTATACATTTTGTGCCTATAAATAGAGATCTATAATTGTTCATACCTTTGTCTCTGAAATCATATGGGCAGAAAGAGTTACAAACCAAACACATCATATTATTGGCTTTATTTTACTTATGTAATTGCCCTCGTCAGTTTTTTGTTTGTATTTCTTCAAATGGCTCTGACACTTTAATGGCTTCTAAGGGTGAGGACTCTCTTTGTGACTTACTCTTAGGCAACGACTATTAACAAGAGAGTCTCTAAGCTTTTGTTTATCTGGGAAAAACAGATAATCTTATTTTATCCTTAATTTTGAAGGACTGTTTTGCTGGATACAGAATTCAAGGTTAACACATGTGTTTTGTTTTCTTTCAAGCACTTTAAATATGGTATCTCAATGTTTTCTTGCCTGAGTAGTTTCTTAAAAGAAATAGGCTGTTGGGGCCAGCAGGCAACATGGTGGTTAAGGCAGCTGGACTCCCACATGGCTGATCAAGGTTCGAGTCCTGGACTGGCAGCTTGCTTTCTTACTTTCCTTCTCTCTCACTGTCTCTTCTGGTCAACTTCAAAAAAATAAAATATGAAAAAAAAAAAAAAAACCAATGGAGAGAGCAGGTTGTCTGGCTTCTGAGTGGTTACTATATATGCCCAAGTGACAAAAGAGAGAATTAAAAATGGGTGATGTTGAGAAAGGCAATGTTTTGTTCAGAAGTGTACCGAGTGCCACACCATGGAAAAGGGAGGCAAGCACGAGACTGGCCCAAATCTCCAAGGTCTATCTGGGCAGAAGACAGGTCAGACCCCTGGATTCTCTTACAGATGTCAGCAAGAACAAAGGCATTACCTGGGGAGAGGATACTGTGATGGAGTATTTGGAGAATCCCAAGAAGGACATCCATGGAACAAAAATGACCTTCACTGGCATTAAAAAGAAGTCAGAAAGAGCAGAGTTGATAGGTTATCTAAAAAATGAGTACTAGGTGGCCACTGCCTTATTTATGATGAAACAGAAATGTCTCGACATTTTTATGTGTACCATGTTTTAATTGATCTCCTACACCAGAACTCAGATCATGAATGGCTGACAGGATATTTTTATCGGACAATCCCGATTTAAGTAAGACTGGCCTGTGGTTAAATTAACAGTTTTATTATTTTTTTAAATTTTAATAGTAATTTCAGTTCAGTAAGTGCTATCACTATTTGCCCTTTCTAAAGATATAATTGGTAATTTATTAGTGATGTTCATCTTTCTACAAGGATGGTGAATGCCATCTCAAAGCCTACTGGAGATTGGTTTTATTTAGGCTTAGATGTAACTTGTTATATAAATATATAAGTGTTGGAGAAATCCCTTCATGTCTCAAAACTAAGCAGACTCACCTGTGTTTTAATTCGTGTTTATTAACCTGTTAAGGCAAAGGCTGAAGATAAGGTAGTGATGTCTACTTTATATATTTGGTCATAACTCTATCAATTTATTTAGAAGTCCCTGTATCCAAAACATCACCTTTTACTTATTGAAAAACATTTTAGTGTGGCTTATGTATGCTATCAAATAAAGAATATGTAACACTTTACATGTCTATAAATGATTTATAAGGTTGGACGCTTTTGGAAGTCAGTGTGACAAGATTTAGTAGCATGTTAAATTTTACCTTTGAATTCTATTACCTAAGTTATATTTCAGTATTGTTAGGCAACTGTTCAAAACCACCTAGAAACTGAAGAACTACTGTATGTGTGTGATTAGTAATAGTGCTTCTGCCCATATATTAGAAGGATGAAAGTAGATATACCATCAGCATAGATTTGTAAATTATGCCACCATAAGACTTAACTAAAAACCAAATGACAGATCATAAAAAATGACAATGAATAAAATTAAATAAAAAATAATAAAGAGAAATTGGTTGTTAATCTCTTTTTTTTTTTTTGACAGGTTTTCGCTATAGGGCGCGTGCGCTCGCCAGACAGAGACAGACGGAGAGACAGAAAGCAAGAAATCACCCCCCAGGGGGGATGGCCAAGCCGCAATTCCTTCTCCTCCATTCTCCTCTCGGGATCCTGGGCACGCACGCACACATGCCTGGCGTGAGTTTTAAGCCACCGGGTACGGGACGTGAACCGCGGTAGACTACATGGGAGTCCAGCGACATAGCCATTACGCTAACTGCTGGTTCCAGGCTGTTAATCTTATCAAGGATTCTTTGTATGTTAAATTGCTTTTCTTTTGCTGCTTTTAAGATTCTTTGTCTACTCTTCAATTACAAGATGTCTTAGATTATTTATTCCACTTTAATATGCTTATTTGAGCTTCATGGACATGTGTGTTCATGACTTTCACCAAATTAGGTAAATTTCTGACCATTATTTTATTACATATAATTTCTGTCCCTTTCTCTTTCTTGTCACAAATTTTTCATTTCAGTTATTGTACTTTTCAGCTTCAGAATTTCTGTTGCTCTATTTTTTTTTCTGTTGCTCTATTTTAAAGCATCTATACTTCTGTTGATAGTTTCTTTTTCTTTTCTTTCTTTATTTTTTTGAGAGGTTTTTGCTATAGGGCACGTGCACTCACCAGAAAGACAGAGACAGAAAGCAAGAAATCACTCCCTGGGGGGATGGCCACACCACAATACCTTCTCCTCCATTCTCTTCTTGGGGTCTTGGGCACACACCCACACACATACCCAGCATGAGTTTAAGCCACTGGGTCTGGGACTCGAACCACGGTCGACTACATGGCAGTCCAGTGACATAGCCATTACGCCAACTGCTAGTTCCGATAGTTTCTAATTAATGAGACATTATTCCTTCCTTTTACTTAGATCCTTGTCCATAGTTTCCTCTAACTCTTTGAGCATGTTTAAATCAATGATGTAGTCTTTGTCTAGTAAGTCCATGGTCTGGGCATTCTCAGAAGTTTCTCTAATTCTTTCCTCATGAATGGACCATACTTTCATGTTTCTCTGCATGTGTCATATTTTTTGTTATTGTTGAAAATTAGGCAGTGGAACTCTGGAAATCACGTTTCTCTTCTCTAGGGTTTGCAGCTGCTTTTTGCTGTAGTTTGTTTCATGACTTTTATAAACTACTGTTATAAAGACTTATTTTGTTGTCACATGTGGTCACTGTAGTCATTCTTCCACTAGCTTAGTAGTCACATTGTGACTTGGCAAGAGATTTCATTAAATGGCAGAAGCCAAGATATTAATAATATCATTATTTTTATTATTAATTTATACATATTTTTAAATTATTAAAAGAAGAGAGAAAAAATATCCTCCCAGTATTTTAGCTCTGTATTGGGGCACTTCAACATTTAGCCAGGCCATTTATAACTGTCTTCACCATCACATTCTGCTTGTGAGAAGCTTGAAGGTCATCCAGAGGTTTCAGGTTTTGCTCAGGTACATGATTCTCTGGTGTATGTGAGCTATATCCTTACTCCACACACTTCTCTCTTCTTAGTCTCTCTTGATGCCTTTCTGGTCTTTCTAGTCCTTCACATGACTGTTATCCCTTGCCCTTGTCTTCTACAGCCAATAGTTTGCTTTTAAATGCTGTTTGATTCTTGCTGAAGAAGAATCAAATGAGATTCTTTGCCAATGAGAAAAATCTGTGTGGATTTTTTTTTTGGAGCTGAACCCCCTTTCTCTGTTTAAATAATCAAACAGAAAACACACACCAATTCTGTTGTACACTAACATCTTCAGCGTACATCATTTGTGCAAGAGGACGAGAACAAAAATGTATCGGGAACCAGCAGTTAGCGTAATGGCTATGTCGCTGGACTCCCACGTAGTCGACCGTGGTTCGCGTCCCAGACCCGGTGGCTTAAAACATGCTGGGCGCGTGTGCGTGCGTGCCCAAGATCTCGAGAGGAGAATGAAGGAGAAGGGATTGCGGCATGGCCATCCCCTCTGGGGGGTGATTTCTCGCTTTCTGTCTCTATGTCTCTCTCTGTCTGTCTGGCGAGTGCACGCGCCCTTTAGTGAAAAAACCTCTCCAAAAAAAAATGTATTTACAGAGATCTGAACACAGCTGAGTATGCATGCCTCTCATCAGCTTTCTGATGGTACTCAGGGCGAACCACTTCATAATTGCTGGCACTAAACAAAATTGCAGAATTCTTTGCCAGATACTTTAGGAAATCGTGAAGATAATTCAGTAATAAAGCAAGGCCCTTCTCATCAAGAGGTGTATAGGCCAACATCACACCAATCCATACAAATAATCTCAGTAGGTAAGGCGCTCCATACACCTGGAACATGGGTCCATCAGGGTGATCTGCAAGGATCTCAGCATACTATGGTCTCTCAAACTTGTAGAATCCCTGCCACAACTTCATTAACAGCATACTCCTTATTAATGAGGTTTTCTCAAGATTTCTTATAATTTGCATAATTCTCCAGAATGGAAACCACATTCTTCTTAGCAGGAAGATAAAAGAGCTATTTTTCCCTGGCAATGAAGTCCCAGTCATCAACAAGTCATGGTTTTAGCTCTTCAGAAATCTTTAAATTCAACTGTTCATGAATGTTTCCTCACTTTCAACAGTAGGATCCACCTGGGCCTTTTTCTTCTGAGATGGTGGGGGTGTCTCACTGGTACTGCCACCATCTCCATTCCCAGGTGTTTTCTGGTTGTTTTTTTCTCACGTCAACATTTTCCTGTTGCAGACCAGATGCCTACTTTCCCGAGATAGCCCCTCTCATTTTTCTCTCTGCATACTGCTTCTGATTGGCTTTTTGAAGTTCTCACTGTGTCTGCAGACTGCTGTCCATATATTTGAGTACTCTGCTCTCTGGAATCCATTCATCGCAATTTCTATTCCAACCACTGTAATGTATAAAATATTTCACTTGCTTATCCTTTATGGCGACTTTTACATACTTTGCTTCATAAAAAAGTTCCATGAAAGCACGTCATTCTCTCTCCTTTTTGAAATTTAGGTTTTGGATCCTACTTCATTGCCACTTACAAGTGATTTGCCATCTCCTCCTTCTCCCACTACAACCATCTACTGCACCTATCCTGCATATGGAATTTTTAAGAGAAAATCATCTCAGGAGAACCCAGTGACCAGATGAAGACTTTGAAGATTCCACCACCATTACCATTTAAGGCAGTCAAAGCAGTAACTTCTCAGACATCCCTGTGGTCTCTGGCCACTCCACCCACCCTGGTGCATCAGGATATGGCTGCTAGTTGCTATGTCTGTGATCCACAACCTGAAATCTTTTATCTCACTACTCAGACTTTTTTCTTCCAATTTCTTGCTTTAGTTTATATAATTCTTACACTCAAATAATTGTATTTATGTACTTTCTTGACCAAATACATCTGATGCAATCCTTCGGTATAAAACTGTTTCTATGTTTCACAGTCTAATAATCTCAGCAATTATTACTGTATTGGTTGTGTGGTTATCCACTGATATTTCTACTAGTTGATCACAACAAAAAGACTGATCCTAATGACTTTTCTAATCTAGTAAAGAAATTTTGACCCTTAAAAATACTGGATATGGGGCCCAGCAGTTGGCATAATGGTTATGTTGCTGGAGTCCCATGTAGTCAACTGTGGTTCAAGTCCCGGACTTGGTGGCTTAAACTCACGTCGGGCACGTGTGCATGCGTGCATGCCCAAGATCCCAAGAGGAGAACAGAGAAGGGATTGTGGTGTGGACATCCCCTGAGGGGTGATTTCTTGCTTTCTGTCTCTCTCTTTCTCGCGAGCGCATGTGTTCTATAGCAGAAACCTCTAAAAAAAAAAAAAAAAATTGGATATGTGGGACAACCAAATATCCATATAGAAAAAAACAAAGTTGGACCCTGACCTCTCACCACATACAAAAAATTAATTCAGAATAGAACAAAGAGAGTAATGGAAGAGCCATTATTATGAAACACTTAGAAGAAAACAGAGGTGTAAATCTTCTTGTTCTTAGCAGAGTAGGCAATGATTTACTAGATATAACATTCAAAGTACAGGCAACCTCCTTCCTTGCCTACACAATAGATGAACTGAGTTCCATCAAAATTAAAAATCAATTTTGTGAATTATATACAAATGAAACAACGAATCTACTCTAAATTCAGACAAACATTCCAATGTATTAGCGCTGGTCTGTATGGTCTTGGAGAAACAGGATCCAGTATCCACTGTAATACTTTAGACAAGAGATGATGACGACAAAGGGAATATTTAAGAGGTAAGTTTATGACCATTTTAGGATAAAATGAGCCTATGTATGTCCCCAAATTTCAGTAAGACTTTCACAGTAGCAACAGGTCCCTTGCTTTCACTTATTTTAGTTCATCATCTTGTATCATTCTGGTTCTTTCACTGAACTAAATACTTAAAGGGTTCTCTTTCTTCACATTTATAGAATACCTACTTTGTACTTGGTGTTCTAATTTCATTGGCATTTTATTTTTTTAAAAAGAATTATATTTATAGGAACCAGCAGTTAGCGAAATGGCTATGTCGCTGGATTCCCACGTAGTTGACTGTGGTTCGCGTCCCGGATCCGGTGGCTTAAAACTCACGCCGGGCGCGTGTGCGTGCGTGCCCAAGATCCCGAGAGGAGAATGGAGGAGAAGGGATTGCGGCGTGACCATCCCCCCTGGGGGGTGATTTCTCGCTTTCTGTCTCTATGTCTCTCTCTGTCTGTCTGGCGAGCGCACGCACCCTATAGCAAAAACCTCTCAAAAAAAAAAAAAGAATTATATATTTATAGGGACCAGCAGTTAGCATAATGGCTATGTTGCTGAACTCCCAAGTAACCAACCACGGTTCGAGTCCCAGATCCGGTGGCTTAAACTCACACCAGGCGCATGTGCATGTGTGCCCAAGATCCCAAGAGGAGAATGGAGGAGAAGGGATTGTGGCGTGGCCATCCCACCCTGGGGGGGGATTTCTTGCTTTCTATTTCTCTCTCTCTGTCTTTCTGGCAAGCAAACATGCCCTATAGCAAAAACTTCTCCCCTCAAAAAAGAATTATATATTTATTTAATTCCATTTGTTATTATTATTATTTTTTAAAAATTTGATCAGATAGAGACAAAGAGAGAGAAAGGTAAAGCAAGAAAGCAAGCCACCAAGTCTGGGGCTCGAAATACAGCTGGCCACATGGGAATCTAGTGCCTTTAACCACCATGCCACCTGCTGGCCCCCTTCTTTGGCATTTTATGATTAAAAAAAAATACAAACCATCCCTTTGCCCATTTACCCTCTAAGTATTTTACTGAATATACAGATGAAATGTAAGTTAAATATAGTTGTCTATCACTAATAGGTATACTTTCTGAGAACTGCACTGTTAGGTGATTCTGTCATTGTGTGATCATAGAGTGTATACTTACACAAACTAACATCATATTGTGCAAAGTATCCTAAATATGCAGCAGAAAAGCATGTATGTAGCTATTAGCATGAGGAACATTGCAGTCTTTCTCAACCAAAGAGAAAATTTAAGAATAAAGGTATAGCCTACTACACATCTTTCCCTGTTCTTCCATTTTCAGAAGTTCCTGCAGCCTGCCCTGGTCTCCCCAAAGTCTCCTTTTTTTAAAAATTTTATTTATTCATTCATTTACTTTAATTTGACCAGAGGCAGAAACAAAGAGGAAGAGAAAGTGAGAAAGCAAGCCACCAGGTCCGGGACTTGAACCGTGGTCAGCCATGTGGGAGTGTCCAGAGCCTTAACCACCATGCCACCTGCTGGCCCCCAAAGTCTCCTTATTGAACTAAATATTTTCATATACTTTTTGAGTGTCAGACATCATCAGACTCAATATCTGAGCCATGTTCTGGACAGGTAGCCAGTTGTGTAAATTAACTAAAAATGTTTCAGGAAATTAATATGTGAAATTTTTATTTATATATTTTTAAAAATCCACCTTAAATGTATGTTCATTCTCAGTGGGTAACTTATGAACTAGGACATAGTCCTTTCTGATTACTTCCATGAAAGTTCCAAGCAGAACAGGAAAAATATGTTATTCTTATCTTTTAACTTCCTAACAATCTTTTTTTTGGAGAGGTTTTCACTATAGGGCGCATGCGCTTGCCAGACAGAGAGAGACATAGAGACAGAAAGCGAGAAATCACCCCCCAGGGGGGATGGTCACGCCGCAATCCCTTCTCCTCCATTCTCCTCTCGGGATCTTGGGCACGCACGCACACACGCCCAGTGTGAGTTCTATACCACCGGGTCCGGGACACGAACCACAGTCGACTACGTGGGAGTCCAGCGACATAGCCATTACGCTAACTGCTGGTTCCCACCTAACAATCTTCATATGCCTGATACATATATTTTTTTCCTCCTTTTTTTACTTCATGTAAATCAAGTCATCCAGATAAATGTAAGCCACCGGTCTTACTTAGGAGCAAACTTATGTACGGGAAGATCAGATCACATGGTACGTATTTATTGAGGAAGGCACAGTCTGAAGTTGCACTGCTATGGCATTTTAGACTAGATGTAATAGCAACATAATACCCAAAGTATTAAGTGTTAAATAATAATTCAGGTATCAATTATGAGCATATATATTCTCAAAACTGCAGATTGTTTAATGTTACCATGAAAATAAATTGTTATAGATACTATTCATTTAATAAGTTGGGGCTAGACCTAAGTTGATAAAAACAACATGATTCAATGAAGGTTTTTTAAAAATATAATTCATTTTTATTAATTAAAATGAGCTCGATTATGCATTTTAAATAAAATCGTACCAAAATGTAATTTCAGTGGTAGAAAAAAAATACCTATTAATACACTGAAAATACCACAGTGGTTCATTTGGTTAAAGTCTTTTTTTTTTTTTTTAAATTTTCTTTTTTTTGGAGAAGTTTTTGCTATAGGGTGCATGCACTCGCCAGAAAGACCAAGACAGAGAGACAGAAAGCAAGAAATCACCCCCCACGGGAGATGGCCATGCAGCAATCCCTTCTCCTCCATTCTCCTCTCAGGATCTCAGGTACATATGCACATACACCTGGTGTGAGTTTAAGCTGCCAGGTCCACGACTCAAACTACGGTTGACTACATGGAAGTCCAGTGACATAGCCACTATGCCAACTGCTGGTCCCTCTTTTGATTAAAGTCTTTTACCTAATAGCACCGTCTTCAGTTTCAAAAAATATGACATCTAAAAAAGCCACCTTTGGTATAGAACAGTTGTTTCCTTTCAAAGGAGAGAGAATGTCTGCTGTTAATTCTAGCGCATCAGCAGTCCCTAGTACCCTATCATACTCCTCTCATGACAACCTACCTCTTGATATATAGCCTGTTCTTTCTGATTCATGCAAGTTACATAAGTTCTAATAATCCAACTTGTCCATCTCTCACACCTACTATCTGGACATGTGGACCCTTAACATATCAATCATAATGACTTAGACAATAGTTTTGTATCTATTACCTGCTTTCACTATACTCATTCATATTTACACAATACTGTACCTTAAAATGTGGTATTCAATTGCAGATGAGAGGCAAACACACCAAGGGAGGGGGAGGAATTACCAATGAGGTGAGTTAATGCCACAATCCCTTCTTCATGTCTCCATCCTATTAGGATTCTGAGCACACATGTACACATGCCTGGTAGGTTTTTCAAGTTGCTTGGGCTGACATTTGAACCATGGTCAACCATATGGAATCCAGCTCCCTTAACCACTGGGCTATGGAGCTTGCCCAAATGTGGTGTTCTTGATCTTCCAAGAACACTGAGTATGAATGAACTTACCTAATTAAGTTGGCCCTTTCATCTTACTGAATTCTTCTGAGACCTTCATGGCAACATATGAAAGATTGCAATGACAGCATCACATGAACATAATGCAAACCTCAGGTTGCGAACCATGAATAGTAATGTAGCCTTTTCAACAAACATAAAACTGAATACAAATATTTAATGAAATGAAGGTTAAGAGGACTTTCCCACAGGTATCCTGGTAACTTTGATAGCCATCATAGGCCTTATCATTGTGATCTTCAATTAGTTTACAGAATTTAACTATAATGATCTTTGAGAGGAACTAGAGACTTAGTTTCCTCTAATATGAATTCTCTTATGTGCAGCCTGTTGTAAAAGCTCATTAAATGGCTCATCACAATCAGTATATTCGTAATGTTTCTTAACTATATAAATCATTTGCTGAATCATGAAGTAAAACCACTATCTAAGGCCTTGCCATATTCAATGCATTCGTAAATTTCCCTTCCTATATTCTTTCAAGATCTCAAAGTTACGAGAAGTTGAGAAAAGCTTACCATGTTAATTACATTTTCAAGGTTTCTCTCCAGCATAAACTCTCTGATGATTTCCAACATTTGTGTTTTGGGTGAAAGTACTGCCACATATATTAGCCATACAATGTTTTTTTTTCAGTATGCATTTTCTGATGTCTGGTAAGATTTGCAAATTGGCTAAAGGCTTTACCACACTCATTACATTTGTAAGGCTTCTCTCCAGTATGGATTCTTTGATGTCGAGTAAGGCTTGAACATACGTTAAAGGTTTTGCCACATTCATTACACTTGTAAGGCTTTTCTCCAGTATGAATGATCTGATGGATTACCAGGTTAGAGGACTGGTTGAAGGCTTTGCCACATTCTTTACATTTATAAGGCTTTTCTCCACTATGGATTCTCTTATGTTGGGTAAGGCTTGAACGCTCCATAAAGGCTTTGCCACACTCATTACACTTGTAGGGCTTCTCTCCTGTATGAATTCTCTGATGGATTACCAGGTTTGAATTTTGACTACAGACTTTGCCACATATATTACATTTATATGGTTTCTCTCCAGTATGAATTCTCTGGTGTCTTGTGAGGTGTGAGATACGATTGAAGGATTTGTCACATTCATTACATTTGTAAGGTCTCTGCCCAGAATGAATTCTCTGATGATTAGTGAGATTCGAGCTTCCTCTAAAGGCTTTGCCACACTCATTACACTTGTAGGGCTTCTCTCCTGTATGAATTCTCTGATGGATTACCAGGTTTGAATTTTGACTACAGACTTTGCCACATATATTACATTTATATGGTTTCTCTCCAGTATGAATTCTCTGGTGTCTTGTGAGGTGTGAGATACGATTGAAGGATTTGTCACATTCATTACATTTGTAAGGTCTCTGCCCAGAATGAATTCTCTGATGATTAGTGAGATTCGAGCTTCCTCTAAAAGTCTTCCCACATTCATTACATTTGTAAGGTTTCTCTCCTGTATGGATTCTCTTATGTTGAGTAAGGCTTGAACGCCCTGAAAAGGCTTTGCCACACTCAGTACACTTGTAAGGTTTCTCTCCAGTATGAATTTTTTGATGACTTGCAAGATTTGAATTTTGGCTACAGCCCTTGCCACAAACATTACATTTATATGGCTTTTCTCTAGTATGGATTCTCTTATGTCTACTAAGGTTTGTGAATTGGGTAAAAGCTTTGCCACATTCATTACACTTGTAAGGTTTCTGCCCAGAATGAATTATCTGATGACTAGTGAGGTTTGAGCTTTCTCGAAAAACCTTCCCACAGTCATTACATTTGTAAGGTTTTCCCCTAATGTGTGTTTTCTGATATTGTGTAAATGATGAAGGATGCATAAAAACCTTCTCATATTTATTATGAATGTTCTTGTTACTATGAGGAATTCTCTGAAGCTGTGAAGCAGAAGAATGATTGTTGATAAACTTTTCAACTTGATTACATTCATAAATTTTCTCTTCAGTTTGAAGCTTCTGAAGTTTTGCTGAATCTAACTGAAAGCTTAATCCAATTCTATTTTCAAAATATTTTATATACTTGTTTCTTGCATAGAGTATTTTACTTTTTAGTTTTAGCAAATTCCTTATGTAGGACTTCTCATGTTTGTAATACTGATAAGGACTTTTTCTTATAGAAACACTCTGCTTTAGAGAAATATTATTTCTGGATTTGTTATGTTGTTGATCTCTTCCACCAGTGAAATTTTTGTTATGAATCATAGTCAATCCTTTAAAATATTTTTCATCATATTCCCAGTGACTCTCAAACTCATACATATTTTCCTGGACTTCCCTGAAATCAAAATCCTCAATGTCATGTCTCTCCAACATCAATAATTGAAATAATTTTCCTTTGTTAACTTCCTCTTTTTGTGGTAACTCCTTGATCACACATCTAGCAGGGATATCTGGAAGATATAAAGAACCTTAGGTGTCCTTCGCAAATGAACACTGTACACTGAAAAACATAATATGATGCAAGTGTGATGCTTAAAATGAACAGCCACCAAACTTCTCAGCCATGATCTGTAAATGTTTAGAACTACAAAGAGGATTCCTTAATAAAGAAGAGTAATTACACACAACTAAAATTATTTTCAGGAAAGCCTAGTTCCAACATCTTAGGACTAAACCACTCATCAACTTACAGAGGCTCTGAAACAAGATACCAAGCACATACCAAAGGCAGTAAACATATGGGTCCTCAAATTGGAAGAGAAACAAATATATTAATGCACAATTATTATCCCCAAAAAAGGCTAAAGCAGAACGCTGTATACTATAATGATAAATAATCTGTAACAAACCTATGAGACAAATAAATGGCAATTCGTAATTGCAGAATAAAAACAGCACTGTGAAAATCTGGAAGAACTGAATATAATACTGTTGTAAGAATAACAACTGTCTTCTAAACTCCTATAAAATTACCTATACCCAGGGAAAGCAGGTGGTATGGTGATTAAGGTGCTGGACACCCACGTGGCTGACCATAGTTTGAGTCCCAGACCTGGTGGCTTGCTTTCTCACTTTCCCTGTCTCTCTTTGCATCTTTCTGGAGAATGCACATGCTCTATGGCAATTTTTTTTTTTTTTTTTTGTAGAGAAAGATAGGTAGAAAGCCTATCAAGAATATATTGGCAAGGGACCAGCAGTTAGTGTAATGGCTATGTTACTGGACTCCCATGTAGTCAACTGTGGTTTGAGTCCTGGACCCAGTGGCTTAAACTCACACCGGGTGCATGTGTGTGCGTGCCCAAGATCCCGAGAGGAGAATGGAGGAGAAGAAATTGCAGCATGGCCATCCTCCCAGGGGGTAATTTCTCGCTTTCTGTCTCTCTGTCTTTCTGGTGAGCGCACATGCCCTATAAGAAAAAACTCCTACAAAAAAAAAAAGAAAAAAAAAGAATATAATGGCAATAGAGGGTGACCAGTCAGTGGCAACTTCTAACTTGGGGGATGTGTGATTATGACATTAGCTAAAAAGATACAGCATGCTAAGTAACTAAATGATTAATTATATAATATATTTTGTAAATAGATGTTTACCCATTTTGGCCTGTTACATTTTTGTGTGGGGTCTGGGCCAGCAGGCGGCATGGTGATTAAGGTGCTAGACTCCCACACAGCTGACCATGGTTTGAGTCCTGGATCTGGTGGCTTGTTTTCTCACTTTCTCTCTTTTCTCTGTCTCTCTCTGGGGAGTACAATGTGCACTACAACAAATGAAAAAAGAATGAAATTACATCAATAATTTTACACAACTTTTTTTTGAGGTTAGGTCTCATTGTTTGCTATATAAAAATAATGCTTCTTTGATTGGTCTCTAACTATCTGAAATCATGTATTTGGATATGCTAATATAAACCCAACAGAGACTATAAGGTGAGGGATACTCTTACCACCTTAGTTGATATATAATTGTTCTTATTTTTTCAGAGAGATTTTTGCTATAGGATGTGTGTGCTCACCAGAGAGATGGAGAGACAGAAAGCAAAGAAATCACCCTCCAGGGGGATGGCTACACAGTAATCCCTTCACTTCCATTCTCCTCTCGGAATTGCGGGCACACATGCACACCTGTCTGGCATGAGCTTTAAGCCATCGGGTCCAGGACCTGAACTATGGTCAACTACGTGTGAGTCCAGTGATGTAGCCATTGCGCCATCTGCTGGTCCCGATATATAACTGTTATTATGAATCCATGGAAATTACAGCGTACTTTCTCAAAATTAATACATTCTAACTTTATAACAATTTTATCATCAGGACAATGAACACAGGCACCTAACTTAAAGACTCCCAGTGGGGAATGGCAGTGTTAGAAGATAATTGTAGAAACTATTTTTGGTAGTACCAGGGAGGAGGTCAACGTGCAGGGCAGCAACAGACCTCTCTGTTTGGAGTTTCCCAAACAATATAAAATGAAGTATCTTCTTCTTGGTCCATGTGAGCTCTTACCTGTGTCCACACCTTGGAGACACCTCCACCTACCTGATTTTTTTGTTATTTCCACCTCACCCTCCATGGTCCAAGGCTCTTTTCCTTGCTCCAAAATGGAGATAATATTCCGGTTGGAAAGAAAGATTCCTGCTTATAAGAAAAAAGGAACATGTGTTGTGGCTTTTCCAGAATATATAATCCCAGCCCTTTGTCCAGCTAAGAGGATTTTACAACCGGATCCAGAGACTTCACAAATCTGGCCACTGACAGCCTCCTTCTGAATGCTGAGGAATATTTTAAAAACATAGATATCTAGCTCGCCTTCCAAAAACACAAAGGTAAAATAATGGGATCAGAGAGTTTAAAATTTTGCAACAAGGTTTTATGATTTTGGAAGCATCATTAATCTAGTGTGAACTGCACGAATGATGCAAAGAAAGGGGAAGGTTAAAATCCAGATGCCTCATTATAAAGCTTTTGTTTTCTGAATCAACAGGGTTGTAATATCTGTCTTAATAGCAATGACCTGAAACTGAGTCAGATAAAGCAGGGGCTCCTAGAAGGTACACAGGGAAAATGTAAAGACACACGAGGGCAGATCCCGACTTCTGGGGAAAAGTCGTCCTCACCCACGGACACCAGGTTCCTGTAGTTCTCCAACATCACCTCCCTGTACAAAGCCCTCTGAGCAGGGTCCAGGCGTTTCCACTCCCCCTGAGAGAACTCTATGGCCACGTCCCTGAATGTCAACAGCACCTATAATGAAAAACACTTTCACCAACTGGACACAGGAAAAGCATTGACTCTCACACAAACTGACAGGCGAGAGGTTTAAGGACGGATGTGGTACAACTGATCAGTGTTAAGATAATTTTAAGGGGACCAGCAGTTAGCGTAATGGCTATGTCGCTGGACCCGGTGGCTTAAACTCACGCCGGGTGCGTGTGCGTGCATGCCCAAGATCCCGAGAGGAGACTGGAGGAGAAGGGATTGTGGCGTGGCTGCTCCCCTTGGGGGGTGATTTCTCGCTTTCTGTATCTCTCTCTCTCTCTGTCTGGCGAGCGCACGCACCCTATAGCAAAAACCTCTAAAAAAAAAAGATAATTTTAAGAAAGCCATATACCCCCCAAAGGACAAAAACAAACAAACAAACAAACAAACCCACAAAAATCACTGTGCATTTCATAATTTTGTGGGCAATAAAAGAAATATACAAAGGAAAAAAACGTCATCACACGGTGTTCTCTCCAGTAGTGCTAGACACTAAGTTCTATATGCCAGTATGCCTAGATTGAACAGTATCTATTAGGATTACATAGTTAACAGTGGTTTTAAAGAAAGCTTAGAATCTAACGATTTGTGATGATGATTATAGTGACAATGACTAAGTTTTTGAACACTTATCATATGCTAGGCACTATTGTAAATACATGTGATTTCGCGTAACAACATTGAGGTAAAATCTGTTTCCAACTTCCAGAGGAGACAAACATGTCATAGATACTAAGAAACTCGAGGCCAGCAGATTGTGTAATGGTTATGTTGCTATACTCCTATGTAGTTGACAGTAGTTCGAGTTCTGGACCCAGAGGCTTAAAACTAACTCCAGATATGTGTTTGTGCATACCCAAAATCTCGAGAGGAGAATGGAGAAGGGATTTTGGTGTGGCCATACCCCTGGGGAGTGATTTCTCTCTTCCTGTTTCTCTATCTCTGCCTCCCCAGCAAGTATACATGCCCTATAGCAAGAAAATCTCTCTCTAAAAAAAAAAGAAGCTCAGGTCCAGCAGATGGCGTGGTGGATAAGGGTGCTGGGCTCCCACATGGTCAACCAAAGTTCGAGTCAAGGACCCGGTAGCTTGCTTTCTCACTCTCTCTCTCTCTCCCTGCCCTTCTTTAGTCAAATTAAAGTTAAATTAAAAAAAAAATTCTTTAAAAAACTAAAAAATACAAACTCAATTTAGTCAAACTGTTAAGAAATGGCAGAGCCAGGGCCAGCAGGTAGCATGGTAGTTAAGGTGCTGGATTCCCATATGGCTGACTGCAGTTCACGTCCGGGGCCTCGCAGCTTGAAAACCACACTGGGTGCCTACAGTGTGTGCCCAAAATCTGGAGAGAAGAATGGAGAAAGGACTGCGGCATGGCCACCTCCCCTGGGGAGGGGGTGATTTCTCACTTTCCCTCTCTCTGTCTCTGTATTTCTCTCTAGGGCATGCACACATACTCTATGACAAAAAATAAATAAATAAAAAAGAAAGAAAGAAAGAAATGGCAGAGCCAGCACCTGAACCAGGTACAGAACTGAACCTAAAGAAGCACATAGTTAAGTAATAAAAGCAGCAGCATTACAAGTATGTTGGTGGTTTCTTAAGAAAGTGGAAAGAAGTTCAAGGCTAACAACATGAAACCGCATAAAAGGTCACTCTACGCAAACGTACGTGCACATGTACATAGTATTCTAATATTCTTTCTTCTGATTCATTAATATGAGAGCGTAAAAATAATTTAAGACCACAGAAATCAGTATGAACAATTTTCAAAGGCTAAACTAAGTAAATATTTATAGAATGCTGTGTTTTTTACCATAAAATAGCCTGGATTTTCCAGCCTAGCACTGTAATCAACAGAGACTGCAAAAGCGCAGCCACAACCCCAGAAGATTACCTTGAGGGAAGAAAAAGAGACTGATCTCTGCTAGCAGATGGCATACTAGAAAGTTGGGAAGGTTCATGTGGGAATTGTGTGCTGGATGTTTGCTTCTCAACATTCTGAGTAGCTGACATGGAAATATGTTCTCAAAAATATTTAAAATCACACTGTCTCTGTTGTTTGAGTCACAAACAAAATTATAACAAATATTTTGAAAGTTATCCTTAAAATTCAGGTTTTTGAAAGTCTGAAAGTTGTTTATTAATGGTCAAGAACTATGGAGTATGAGCAAAAAAAAAATTTTTTTTTTTTTTTTTTTTGGAGAGGCTTTTTGCTATAGGGCACGTGTGCTCACCAGAAAGACAGACAGACAGAAAGTGAGAAATCCCCCCCCAGGGGGATGGCGATGCCACAATTCCTTCTCCTCCATTCTCCTCTCAGGATCTTGGGCATGCATGCACATGTGCCCAGCGTGAGTTTAAGCCACCGGGTCCAGGACTCGAACCACTACATGGGAGTCCAGCGACGTAGCCATTATGCCAATTGTTGGTCCCAAGCAAAAACATTTTTTATATGTAAAGTAAATGTTTGTGGGAAAATGTAAAAACAAATAAAAACAAAAGAAATATTTTATTTAACTTTATTTATTTTAATCTGACCAGAGAGGGACAGAGTGAGAGAGAGAAAAAAAGTAAGAAAGCAATTCACCGAGTCCAGGGTTTGAACCCACAGTCGGCCATGTGGGAATCTAGTGGCCTTAACCACCAAACTACCAAGCCACCTGCCAGCCCTATCCTTTTTTTTTAAGAGGTTTTTGCTATAGGGTGCATGGGGTTCCAGGGAGACAGAAAGCGAGAAATCAATTCCCGGGGAGATGGCTATGCTTCAATCCTCCATTCTTTAGTCTCCTCCATTCTCGCTTTGGGCATACACACGCACCCAGTGTGAGTTTCAAGTCACTGGGTCTGGGACGCAAACCGCAGTTGACCATGTGGGAGTCTAGCACCTTGACCACTATGCCAACTGCTGGCCCATGATATGTCTTTTCTATACCCTAGATATGTATGCACACATAAACATGTACTTTCTGTAAAAGTAACTGCCTCTGAATGACAGACTCTTCTGGACAAATTCTTTAAGTTCTTGCTTTTTGTACTTATGTGAACTAATAACAATATACCATTTTTGGTAAAATGAACATGCATGTGGTTTTAATTAGTTTATTATCAACATTTGGTGGTTAAGGCAGCTGGATTCCTATAGCAAAAAAAAAAAAAAAGTTAATTCCCATGATCTGGGCTGTCTAAGGCTGGGGGTGGATATCATGTCGGGTATATGTGTCTTTCTCTCTCTCTCATGGAAGAAATAAATGAATAAACATTTGAAAAGTCTCTGCACGAACACCACAGTCTTCATGGGACACACATGCTGTGAATGATTTTAAAGAACCTCTTACTCTTAAACAAATTATACAATAAAACAGCCTCTAACACTGACACGTTTCTAAACTTTCCATTCTAGCCCAAATCACTAATACTTGAGAGCCAGAAACGTATTGACTCACTTGTTTAGTTTTGAATGCATCGTCAAATCAGGAAGTAGATTTCCCCTAACTGGTCTCATTTTCAGGGATAGCCCAGCTGTTCCACACATAGTTCCTCTTAGCGCTGGTCTAGCTGACCGTGTCTACGCTACTCCTAAAGCGATCTCCCGGCCCGGCCTCACTGACCCGCCACCCGCTCGCAGTCGGAGCCACGCGCGTGCATGAAACGCCCTCCGCGAGGATCCCCAACCGGAGCCTCTGGGCAAGTTCATCCATCGGGGGTGAGCTCTCGTGAGGACCCGGGGAGGAGGTCCTGGGTGCGTGCGGGCACACTTCCGAGCCAGAGAAGGGCGTCAGTTCCGAAAACCTCCGGGAAGACAGAACCCCCAACCAAGAACACGTCTCTCACCTGGGAGACGGCCATTCCAGACTCCTCCGTCTTCTCCAGGCTTCGTTCTCTGGGAAGATCTGTCGTCAGAAGTCAATCCTGTGCTGAAAATAGGCCGTCACCCCTTCCTGCGACACAGCCACGCACAGGGGACAAAGACCGTCCTCTGCTGCGCGCCGCGACAGGCGGGCTCGGCGACGCGGAGACCAACGGCGAGGGGAGCTGGCCGCCGCCCTCGCCTCGCCCCGCGCCGCACGAGCCCTGGCGGGCTGACTTCCCTCCGCGGCCCAGACCCCGCCGACCACTCCCCACGCAGAGGACCCTCACCGGTCCCTGGGCCACACAGGCGGAGGAGGGGAGGCCGGGGGAGGGTTTGAAGTCAGAAAACGACGCGCGGTCCCTACGGGACTGAAGGCAGAACGGCACGGGGAAGCCAGGCGCAAGGGGAGCGATCGTAATCGGAACCCGACTCGGACCCGGGACCCCGGCGGAGCTACCAGGTCTCGGAAGGCCTCAGGGCGACGTTGGCACTCAGAGTGGGCTGGAGAGAGGACGCGACGTTTGCAACCCTGGAGCCGCGGAGGTTTGAGACAATATCGGAAAATCATTCAGCGGAGCGCGCCCGTCCTTCACCGATTAATTTCCGGGCCTGCGGCAAACTGCGCACGCGCGGACCGG
>NW_006159600.1:411840-417243 GCF_000334495.1 Tupaia belangeri chinensis | reverse complement strand
CGGGGCCCGGCCGTGGTTCATGGCTCGGACTTGGGAGGAGGGTTATATGTATGTATGTATATATGCATACACACACACACATATATATGAATTATTTATTTAATTCCATTTGTTCATTGTTCATGCAATTCCACTTATTATTTTTAAAAATTTGACCAGAGAGAGGCAGAGAGGGAGAGGGAAAGTGGGAAAGCAAGCCTCCAGGTGCAGGACTTGAGCTGCAGTTGGCCATGTGGGAATCCAGCGTCTTTAACCACCACACCACGTGCCAGCCTAAGAGGAAGAGAGACTATTAAAATCTCCATTTTTTTTTGAGAGGTTTTTTTACTATAGGGCGCCTGCGCTCGCCAGACAGAGAGAGACAGAAAGCGAGAAATCACCCCCCAGAGGGGATGGCCACGCTGCAACCCCTTCTCTTCCCTTCTCCTCTCGGGATCTTGGGCATTCATCCACCCCGGCCCACCGGGTCCGGGAAGCAAACCACAGTCGTCTACGTGGGAGTCCAGCAACATAGCCATTACGCTAACTGCTGGTTCCCAAAATCTCCATTTTTATTGTGAAACTCAGAAGGTGGAGTTGGTTGGATTGGGGGCCCACCCTCTCATCTTCCTTCTCACCACTTCCATCCCTTCTGTTTTCTTCCCTCCTCTTGTGCCCCATGGCACCCCCATTAGCTTCCTCTCCCCCTTTCCCAGTTCCTCGCTCCTGCTGTCCCTTCTCTTAGCACCTCCAAGCATTCTGTTTTCTCTCCTTTCTTTTCCGTCTCTCCTTTTCCTATTTCTTCTCTTCCAGGCGTGAAGAGAGGACAGAACACATTCCCATACAGGGTCCTACAGAGGACTTTGGCCTAGAAGGAATGGAGAAGGTTCATCTCTCTCCGGTGTTAAAGCCTGTCAGGTGCTAAGGCAGGAGATACACCTGAATCTGGGAAATGGGGTCCTCAGCCAAACAGGGTGCTAGGTGAGGCCAGACAGGCCCTTTTCTCCCAGGCCATCCTTGGAATACCCCGGACCGTTCACCAACCCACTGCCTCCAGGGCTTATCCATCACCAGGCAACTCATCAACTGATGGAACTGACAAAATCATTTAAGGCTTTGCCCCAAAGTCCCCAGACAGAGTACAAGTCTTCATTGCAGGTGTAAGGCTTGGCTTACTGTAGCAACGTCTCCACTAATAGAAACTCAGAGCTGTGGGCTCTGAATCCAGGTTACATCGACCTGGCCAGAAGTCACACTCCTCAGACAACAGCCACAGCTGCTCTTGTTTCGATGCTGAATGGTGTCCCTGCGTGTGTGGAAAGGCCAGCCCGGTGGGAAACAGATGGAGACAGCAAGGGGGCAGCAGTGCTGGGCAGCCAGAATAGGTCACCTACCGGGAAAGGAGGTAGAGTGTGGGTGCGGGGGGTGGGACCCATTGCTACAGAACCCAGTAAAACTCTGTTTCTAACTCAGACATGGTGGAACTGTGTGTGCAGGCCTGAGTGTGATAATGAACTGCCGGTACGGTGCCAGAAACTGGAGCACAGGCGAGGTAGGGCGGCTAAATGCAAGGGTGACACATGACCAAAAGGCTGACAAATCCAGCCAAGGTCTCCGGAAATGGTGAAATTCTTAGAAATGTTCTGAGCAAGAGCCACTTACAGCATTCCATGGGCAGCTAAAAATAAACTTCTTTCCTTACTTACCCCTAGGACTAAAGCCTTTGGTGGCTGTGTTGGAATTCTGGAGGATACATATTTCACATCTGGGAAAATTGCTAGTTCCTATCCATAAATACATCTATAAATGACCTTCTGTGGGGATAGGGCCTAGACAAAGGCAGGTCATGTTTAAATTGCAAAAAAAGAAAAAGAAAAAAAGAAAAAGAAGTAGTCTCTTCAGTACCTTTGGGCTCTTAGCATTCATATTCCAACATGATATGGGAAGAGTGCCAGTTACCCAGCCCCAGCCCCGAGTTTATGGCAAAAGCCGTGAGTGCCACCAAGGTGCAGCTGCTGGTACTGCGGGCCCGAAAGGTCCAGTGGGAGCAACCTGAATGGCACAATCTGAGATGCACTTGCTAGCTTGCTCTGGGGCATTAACTGAGACTGCCCCTATGACCATGACATAAAAAAACCTCTGAAACATGAAATGCCATCGTGTCTTGGATAACGTGACAGGAACACTCTAATAAGAAATGCAGTACCCATACGAGTACTTCAACGAAACGGAAATCATTTATTCAGGAGCGTGCTGCAGAGGGAGTGCACGGAGGCAGCCGTGGCCTATATAAGCGGGTGCCTCTTTTCACCTGGAAATGACTTCGGTGCCATCTGAAGAGCTGCTTGTTTTTGCAGACAGGAAACTGTTGAACAGAACGGGGAACACAATGGGTTTGTGGTGAGCAGAAGGCATCATAGGGTGGGTACATGTTCCTTAGGGAAACTCCCCTGGCCCTGAGACAGGAAGGCTATGGAGGCTTTATGGCAAACACAGAGTAAAGGACACCTAGGTGTGGCCCAGCCACAGTGTGCTGGCACAACGCCGGGACCCTTGGAGGCCCTGGGTTCAGATCCACAGTGGACCTGAACGCATCGGGAGTGCCCATGGACGTGCCTGTCATCCTGGCTGTCTGAAAGACTTTGGGGGGGGGCGGTGATCAGAGGGGATCATCCCTTACTGATGAGACTCCCTCAAGGAAGAAAGAAATTTTAAAAAGTTCCATGTAGTGGGGCCAGCAGGTGATGTGGTGGTTAAGGCGCTGGACTCCCACATGGCCTGCTATGATTCAAGTCCTGGACCTGGTGGCTTGCTTTCTCACTTTTCCTCTTTTTCTCTATCGCTCTCTGGTAAGTGCCCATGCCCTATAGCAAATTTAAAATAAGGATAATAATAATAATACATAAAACTTTAAAAATTACATTGGTTTGACGCAGGTACAAGGGACCCGACACATTCTGGTACTAACCGTATACCCAAAGTATCTCAGGACATCAGTTTGCAATGGCAATGGTGAGCCTGATGAAGGAAACAGTGGCCCGAAGACAGGACTGACTTTCGGGGTGAGAGGCTCCAGTACATGAGGACACACTGAGTGCACTTTTAATGAGCGCCATTTAGAGGAACATGAGTTATTAACTAGGAAAAGGAGACGAGGAATTTTTTTTTTTTTTTTCAGAAGGAAGGCGAGGGAGTGGGATGTCTTGGAAGATGATGAAGCTTTAGTGAAGTAGGTTAGTGAAGTAGGTCAGTAAGTTTCAATAACTAGCACTGCCTGTTGCTGTAACCCAGCATATGTGTATAAAATGAAGTCGTAAAATTCCTAGAATGAACATATAAAATGGGGGGACAAGGCATAGAAAGCAACCATGGATACCAGAGAGTGTGGGAGAAGGGGGGAACACGGCAGAGGGTGAGAGACAGGGAATCAAAGATGGCAAAAAAAAAAAAAAAAAAGCAAAATATACAGGAAACAAGAAATGAAAAATTATTTGTTGACGATAACATGTATGTTGATGTGCTTGATTGAGCCAATATACAGTGTATTCTCAATGGGAAATCTCATTTTGTTTGCTGTAATGATATGTAGTGAATGAATGTAAATAAATAAATTTAAATGAAAAAAAATTCCTAGAAAATAACATAGTTGTAAATCTTGGTGCCCTGAGTTTGGTGAAGTTATTTGCTTTGTTTTTTAGTTTTTTTGCTATGGAGTGCATATGTTGGCCAGAGAGAATGCAAGTCTCCAGATCCGGGACTCAAACTGTTGTCGACCATGTGGGAGAACAGTACCCCAAACACTGTGCTCCTGCTGGTCCCCTTTTTCAAAGTTTTTGTCAGTGGGCTCATATGCTCACCAGAGAGACAGAGACAGTGAGAGGGAAGGTGAGGACTCACTGCTCCCGAGGAGGGATGGGCATGCTGCAATCCCTTCTCCTCCATTTTCCTCCTGGGACTTTTGGCATACATGCATACATGCCTGGTGTGATATTCAGCTGCCAGTTTGGGGACTTGAACTGGTTAACCATGTGGGAGTTCAGTGCCTTCACCACACCACCTGCTGACCCCAAGAACCATAACTTTTTATTGTGAGACCCCAAGACCAGACAGTGGTACAGTGGTAATGCATGCCCTACTGTAATGCTGGTCCCACATTAGAGGGTGAGGGTTTGAGTGCCAGCATATCCTTGTATATGCCAGGTACCCAGCGGTGCCCATTTTTTTGTCTGGCTGAGGCTCAGGGTGGAAGGTGGGGTAAACATCCTCATGTAGGTGCCATCTGAGACCTTTTAGTCTGCCATCTTGCTGTCACTACTCCTCAGTACCCCCACTTAGAAAGTCATCTTTTAAAGGACAGATGTATTTTAATTACACGGCAATCCACTGTGCTGTGAAACATAATATAAATAGGAAAGGGACAGCAGAAGTTGCAAATTTACCTACCACAGTATGAGACTAGTGATTTTTTTCAATGACAATTTATTTTTAATAAAAATTGTCACTATATGTACAAAAATATTTCCACTTTTACCTCTTGGGATGGTTTCTTATAAGAGAAAAATATATTTAACATTTACATTCTGGCTCTTTCGACCCCTGGGCCAGGAACTGCGAGGGAGAACTACCCCTTGAAACTCCAATCCCAGAACCCCCAAGCCAGAAACCCCTCTGTCAGTCAGGTACACTTTTTTTTTCTCCTTCTCTTCTTCTTTCATTTGTAAATTTCTCTCTTCTCACTACCACATAGGAAGGCCATTAGACCTACAGACACCCCACTCCCATCTAGCAGGGCACGCAACTTTTTCTTTATTTCTTAATTTTTTTTTCTTATTTTCCTCCCACTTATTTGGTCCTTACTCCCTTTATCTACACCATCCCTGGTAGTTTTAATAGGTCTAGAATTACAGTTCTGAAATATTCTAGTATTTTAAGACTCTCTGGGATCATCCCTTTCACTGAACCACCTGTGAAGAAGGAGATACTTTTCTTTGTACAGCTGAAGGGTATATTTTACCTTTTATCACATTGCCAAAAACAAATAGAAGAGAGACTTTGGCAGTCTTCATTCCGAGGTCAAAAGGAAACACTCTTGCTCCTATTCGAGGAAACGTTCTCTTAAAAGGTATTTCAAAGGGAACACATCTCCCAATGGTTAGAAGTAGAAGAAGAACCTCAGGTCTGAATAAAGTAGGAAATATGTCTCCAACAAAAGAACACAGTAAAAGAACACTTCCTTTTCTTGAAAAAATAGAAGACGTTACAAAAATGTCCGAGATAGAATTTAGAGCATTCATGTTGAACAAGTACTTTGAGCTGGAACAGAAAAGAGATAATGAACTACAGGAGATGAGAAAGTCCATCCACAATATGAAGGAAAAAATGGACATGCTAAGAAAGAATAAGATGGAACTATTGGAAGCAAAG
>NW_006159600.1:394137-407849 GCF_000334495.1 Tupaia belangeri chinensis | reverse complement strand
AGGGTGTGGTGAAAAGGGAACTCTCTTACACTGCTGGTGGGAATGTAAATTGGTCCAACCACTGTGGAGAACAATTTGGAGATTCCTCAAAAATCTACAAATAGAACTACCATATGATCCAGCAATCCTACTCCTTGGTATCTACCCAAAGGACAGAAGAATACTTAGTCAGAAAAGTGCTTGCACATCGATGTTTATTGCGGCACTTTTCACGATTGCCAAGTCATGGAAGCAACCCAAATGCCCACGACCTGATGAATGGTTAGAAAAACTGTGGCACATATATTCAATGGAATACCATTCATCCATAAAAAACAACAAAACCCTGCTTTTGACAGGAAGTGGATGAATATGGAAGACTTACTGCTGAATGAAGGAAGCCATGCTATGAAGGAGAGGCATTGTATGTCCCCACTTAATATATACTGAGTGTCTGCACTCTATGACTGAAACTAATTGTCTAAAGGATATAGAAACACAGTATATAGATGTAAATACCAGATATAGTGTGTGTGAAAGAGGAGGGTCTGAGGAAGGACATTTGGGGGAGAGACAGGGAGGATGGTATTATCTGTTGAAGATGTTTCGTGATTTTATCGACGGTGCTGGGGAGAGGTGTTCACCTGCTGAAATATCCATTTTGTAAGATAAATAATAATGTGATTGAATGTATAGAAGAAAATGAAATGAAAAAATAAAACATTTACATTCTACTTCATGCTTAATTTTTGAAAACAAAGCATGATGTGTATTTTAGAAAAATAAGATTTTTATAATATATTTGTGACAAATTTTCTTTAAGAAACAAGCAAAGCTGGGACCGGATGTCTAGGCACCTCTCTCCATCACTGTGCATGTGTAACACTTAACATGAACTCCTGCCAGACCTACCATGGTCCTGTATCTGGTGTTGTAAAAGAACAGTAGCTGCACATTCCCAATCCTACCTGCAGTCCTCTAATATAATGTTCCACTAAAGGTGATTTTAGGATTATTACATAAAACCATTTCTTTTGCTTTGTGAGATGAAATTAAAAAATTATAATTATATTGTGTGTCAACTATAGATAAGGGACTGAATGATGGAAAAGTGGTTTAGTGACTTCCAATAAGGCCCCGAGACCTCCATTACCACAGCTTCCCACTACTGCTCCCTTCTCTGTCCACCCCCACCCTTACTTTAGCCATTCCCTAGAAAAACATACAACAAAATGAATATACAAGGGTACTTCAAAAGGTTCATGTAACAATGCAATTAAAATCTAAAAATATCAACTTTATTTCTTAACCTAAGTTTCATCAAGTTCAAGACACTTTTGTAAGCAATGATACCAATTTAGTCCTAATAGCCAAAGCAATCTTCAAGAAAAACAAAAGTGGACGTCTATATTTACTGATTCTAAGTTATATTACAAATCTATAGTAACCAAAACTGTATGCTGCTGACATAAAAGCAGACATATAGACCAATAGAATAGAAGAGAAAACCCAATTATAAACAAATACATTCATGTCAACTGATTTTTTTTTGTAAGAGCACCAAGAATACACAATGGGAAAGAGAGTAGTTTCTTCAACAAACGGTGGTAGGAAAACTGGATACCCACATGCAAAAAAATGCAAAATTGGATCCTATCTCTTATACACAAAAATTAACTCAAAAGAGATTAAATAATTAAACATATAACTTGAAACTAAAACTTTTAGAAAAAAAACATAAGGAAAAACTTTCCTTCACATTGATCTTGGCAATAATTGGATATGTCACTGAAGGTACACACAACAAAAGCAAAAAATAAACAGATGGGGTTATAGCAAACTAAAAAGCTTCTGCACAACAATGAAACAATCAACAAAATGAAAAGACCATCTACAAAATGGGGAAAAATTGCGATCTATATTTGGTAAGGGATTATTATCCAAAATACTTAAAGAACTCACATGACTCAATACTAAAAATAAAAATAGCCTGATTTTTGTCTTATTTTATTTAAGCCTTTTAACACAGGGCATGTGAACTCACCAAGTGAGACAGAGAAAGGGAAAAAGTGAGAAATCACCCCACGTGAGAATGGTCATCCCACAATCTCTTTTCTATTCTCCTCTCAGGATTTTAGGCATGCAGGCACACGTCCCGAGCATATTTTCAGTCTTACATCTGATACCATCTTTCAGATGCTTTAACCACCACACCGCTTGCTCACCCTTACAAATAACCTAGCTTTTAAATGCACAAAGATCCTAAATAGACGCTTCTCAAAAGTGGAAAGTCAGATGGCCAACAGACGTATGAAAGGTACTCAACATCATTAATCATCAGGAAAATGTTAGTCAAAGCTATAATGAGTATCACCTTATACCTACTAAAATGGCTATAATGAAAAAGACAAAAGAAAATAAGCATCGAAGGATTGGGGGAAAAGGACTTTTTATGCAGTTGATGGGATGTGAATTGGTACGGTCATTATTTAAAACATTATGGAATTTCCTCAAAATATTCAAGATAGTGCTACCATAAAATCCAGCAATTCTCTGTAGCTGAGCTACCAGAAAGAACCACGGTAACTCCGTGGTAAACATGATGTACTAGACTGGCCTTTAGAGTTTGCTTCCCTTTTGCTAACTAACATTGCGTTAACTTGTAGCCAAAACCTAATCATACCTTTGCCAAGCTTTCATAGGAGCTGGGCCTTGAGGCCCTAGCTAGAGAGTAGATGTGACTAAAAAAGGACAGGAGGTGCCAATAGCTGGTGTGGTGGTTAAGGGGCTGAACTCTCACATGGCCAACTGTGGTTTGAATCCTGGACCTGGCGGCTTGCTTGGTTACTTTCTCTCTCTGTCTTTTTGGTGAGTGCATGACCCCTGTGGCAAGTTAAAAGATAATAATAACAAAAATAAATACATAATTCTTTTTTAAAAAATACATCCTCCAAATTTTAGGAAGTCTTATTTATTTATTTATTTTTGGAAGTCTTATTTATTTAAAGGGCAAGTTCTAGCAGCATCACTGTCACTCCCACATTCTATGTGCACTATGATGCATTTTGGACTCCCACCTTCATCTGTGCCATTTCTTTTCTTCATTAAAAGAGAGAGGACATACAAGAGAGAGACAGTTACTTTCAACAGGGTCTCGTTACACTTGGATCCCCTTACCCCAGCTCTCGAGCTAGTCAGGATCATAGGCACAGACGCACCCGGCAAGTTTGAGGCAGGCTTGGGATCCAAATCTGCAGGGGGCCATGTGGCTTCTAGCCCTCCAGGTCTGTACACGCCCACCTGCACAAGTAGGATGTCTAGGCCATCCTGTGCTGTTTCTTCTTAACTGTATTTCTGACTGACAAATAATCGTTGTGCATCTCCATGGAGCACAGTGTGGTTTTTGAAGCATGTCCACAGTGTGTAATGACCAAACCAGGTACGTGAGCATTCTCGTCATGTTCAACATTCAGCATTACATTCTGCTGAGCATGTGTTTGTTCTACTTGTGGCTTTTTTTGAAAGCATATATTGAATTATCAATGACATTTTTAACTCTACCTTGGTAGACCATTCTATAACCTATTCCACTTGCTTATATACATTCTTCTGTCTGTTAATCTTTTTTTTTAGAGAAATTTTTGCTATAGGCTGAGTGAACTCACTGGAGTGAGAGAGACACAGAGAGACAGAAAGCAAGAAATCACCTCCCCCAGCCCCCCAACCCCCTGTGTGGAATGGCCATGTTACGATCCCTTCTCTTCCATTCTTCTCTCGGGATCTTGGGCACTCACACATATGCCCAGCATGAGTTTTAAGCTGTCAGGTCTGGGATTCAAACCACAGTTGACTATGTAGGAGTACACTGATGTAACCTATTATGCCATCTGCTGGCCCCCCCATTAATAATTTTCTAACACATCTCTGACCCATCTCCTGTGCAGCTTTTAGGATCTTTGATTACGCTCTCTACTTTTATGCTACCAAGTCCTTTGGCTTTCACCATAGCAAGGACACTTGGCGTATGCTAAGCAAGGACATGCAGTATTTGTCTTTCACAGCCTGGCTTTTCTCACTTAGCATTATATCTTCTTCATTCATTTGGTGTCAAATGGCAGGAGATCTTATTCTCTAAGGCAAAGTAGTATTTCATGATGTGTATGTGCCACATATTCTTATTTATTTTTTGAAGAGGGTTTTTTGCTATGAGCATGTGTACTGGAAAGAGAAGGACAGAGATAGAAAGTGAGAATTCACCACTAGGTGGGATGGCCACACCACAATCCTCTCTCCTCCATTCTACTCTTGGGGTTTTGGACATGCATGCACACGAGCCCAGCATGGGTTGAAGCCCCTGGGTCCGGGACTCGAACTGCGGTCGACTATGTCGGAGTCCAGCGATGTAACCATTACACCAACCATCTGCTGGTCCCTGTGCCACATATTTTTTATCCTTTATTGGACACTTAAGTTGACTTCTGTCTCTTAACTGCTGTGAGTAACACTGCAGAAATGTGGATGTGCAAGGGGCTCTTTTTAAAAATAATTATTAATTTAATTTATATTATTTTTAAAATTTGCTATAGGACATGTGTTAATCAGAGAGAGAGAGAGAGAGAGAGAGAGAGAGAGAGAGAGAGAGTGCGTGCTCCGAGGTCTGGGATTCCAACCACCATCTATGTGAGAGTTCAGCGCCTTCATCACGCCTTTACTGGCCCCAGCGAAGGTCTCTCTTTGATAACCAAATCTCCACGGCCTCTTAATCCCATTCCAGAGACCTCAGCCAAACCATCAGCCTACTGGACCAGCCTGTAAGCACCATTCTTGATTCCTTCCTGCCCCCTGTTTTGTCCATCCTCTCTGAATCCTGCCAATAACCCCTCTACCCCCTGTCTTCACTTAATCTCTAGCCTCACCTGCAAGGTCACCCTCCCACCACTCAAGCCTGGCCACAGTGTGCCTTGACCTGAAGTGGTAATGCTCACAGCACCTTATGAAGTTGTGGACTGTAAATGTCCCATCATCATGGGTCATGGCAGAGACAGAACTTGTAAAGAGGGTGAAAAGTACAGCCCTCTCCAAGCATCCTACCGGCTGGATATGTTCCTATACACCACATGTGAACACCCAACTGAGATACACACATGCATGCTGATGGTGTGAGTGTCACTATATGAATGTGAGTAAGACTAGGAGATAGTATCATAGTGTGTTTAACAGTGGAAGTGTATAAAAATGAATATACAGGGCCAGCAGGTGGTGTGTTGGACTTTTACATGGCTGACTGCAGTTCTAGTCCTGGATCTGACTGCTTGCTTTCTCGTTTTCCCTCTCTTCTCTCACTCTGTCTCTGGTGAACACATGTGCTCTACAACAAATTAAAAAATAATAATAAAATTAAGTGAACAGTCCTTAAAAATGAATATGTATTTCTATTTAGTGAGGTATAGATGAATGTGAGTGTTATGGAGAGAGTGCATTAAGTGTGTATGTTTAAGTACATGGATGTGAGTGTATTTGACTATATTTGTGCAGGTGTGCATGCATCTGTGGGTTTGCATCTATGTGTAAAGGTGTAAATTTGTGTGTGTTTGGACTTGGTGTTGTCACCTTTGTGACCTGAAACCTAACTTGGAAATTGGAGACGGAGCACCAAATACTGTAACGAGATCAAAATGTACACCTGCTTGTAGGAAAAGAGAAAGAATGAGGTTTTTGTTTGCTTGTTTGTTTTTAGAGATTTTTGCCATAGGGCAACATGTGCATGCTGGAGATACAGAGACAGAAAGTGAAAAATCACCCCCTAGAAGAGATGGCCATGTCACAATCCCTTCTCCTCCATTCACCTCTCAGGGCCTTGAGCGTGCATGCACTCATGCCTATCACGTCCCCAGGAAAAAATGAATTTGCACGCATATTTGTATTTCTTAATTTATTACAAAACCAACCAAAGCTCAATACTGGAAATTCACCAAAAATAAATAAATAAATAAACAAACAAACAAATAAATAAATGTAGAAGACCTTGGTGACTATTCAATGCACTAGGGTGGAGAAAGAAACACAGGCATATAAGATTATTCAAGCAACTATAAACATTGGGGCCAGCAAATGACAAAGAGGTTATGTCACTGGACTCACACATGGTTAACCACAGTTCAGTCCTGGAAATCACTCCCCAGGGGAGATGGCCATCCCACAAGCCCTTCTCCTCCATTCTCCTCTCAGAATTTTGGGCATGCATACACACATTCCCTGAGTGATTTTTCAAGCCACTGAGTCCAGAACTCAAACTCTAGTCAGCCATGTGGGAGTCCAGCACCTTAACTGTCATGTCATCTGTTGGCCCCATGCATTTCTCTCTTTATTATTTTCTTTCTCTCTAGAGTTCCTTGGGTAGGGAGAAAGGTGAATATTGGACTATTGAAGTTCGGCTAGAAACCAAACTTATCATCTGGGCTTCCAAATGAACTGACATTGAGTTGTATGAACCTTGTGGTAGTTTCTAGTGAAAACCATTGTTCCCATATTCTTCTTTTTACTTGTATCTTTTTGAAAATCCCCACAAGATGCTTTGTCTGTTTTAATTTCTCTGATATTAATTAACTGACGGTGCCCCTCAGTGGTCTCAAGGTAAACAAAGAACAAAAAAGCATGTGAAAAAATGCTCAATATCCCTTTTCATAAGGGAAATGCAAATCAAAGCCACCTAACCTCAGTAATAATAACTAAGATATTAAAAATAAAGAATAATAGGTGCTGGTGAGGTTGTGGTGAAAACGAACCCCTATACACTGTTGTAATGTAAATTAGTACAGCCACTGTGGAGAACAACGTGGAAGTTTCTCAAAGACCTACAAATAGAACTACCATATGATCCAGCAATTCCACTCCTGAGTGTCTATCCAAAGGATAGGAATACACTCTGTAGGAAAAACACTTGACCATCCATGTTTATTATGGCATTATTCACAATTTGCTAAGACATGGTATCCACCCAAATGTCCACTAACAGAAGAATAGATTGAAAAAGAGTAGCGTAAATACACTTCATGACACTATTCATTTAAAAAAAATGAGACCCTGGTATTCGAAAGAAAATAGATGAATATGGAAGATTTAAAGCTAAGGGAAGCAAGTTAGACTATGGGTAGAGCATTTGACTGCAAGTTAGACTATGAAAGAGAGGTATTGTATATCCCCACTTAATATATACTGAATGTCTGCACTCTATAGCAGAAACCTAAAGAATGGAAAGAATAGAAGCATGGAGAGCAGCTGTGGATACCAGAGAGAGTGTGGGAGGAGGGTGGTCTATGTGGGGAGAAGGAAAACAAGGTAGAAAAAAGCAAAACATTTAATGGACACAAAAATGGATAAGTTTCTTTAACAATAACATGTATGGTAATGTCTTCGACTGGACTGATATGCAGTGTATTCATGGTGAGATTAATTTTGTAGTGTAGATGTACAGTAATTAAATGTAAAAAAAATGACATTTAGCAATTTTAATAAAAAGGGGCCAGCAAGTAGTATGGTGGTTAAGGCGCTGGGCACTCCTATATGGCTGACCACGGTTTGAGACCCGGACCTGGTGGCTTATTTTCTCACTTTCCTTCTCACTCTGTGTCTGTCTTTCTCTAGACAAATGAAAATAAAATGAATGAATTAATAAAATTAAATAAATAATTATTTTAAAAAATTTTTAAAAGGAGGAGCACTTTTTTTTAAAGAGAGATTTTTGCTATAGGGTGCATGTGCTTGCTGGCAAGACAGAGACAGAAAGTGAAAAGCCACCCCCGAGGGAAATGACCATGACACAGTACCTTCTCCTCTCAGGATCTTGGGCACACACGCACATACACGCGCCCAATGGAAGTTTAAGTCACTGGGCCCGGTTCTAGTCGAACCTATGTTGACTACGTGGGAGTCCAGGGACATAACCATTACACCATCTGCTGGTTCCAAAGAAAGAACACATTCTAGACAGAAACTTTTCAGAGGAGCTGAGAACCAAGAGAGACACTCCTGTCCCTGAGGTCAGACAGCATTTTCTGCTTCCTCTAGATGAGATCCTGTGTGCCTTCAAGGATCAAAGAAAGAAAGAGCTTTTCCCAAACTGCAGCTATCCCTTCAGAGATGATAACTACAAACTTATCATTGTTTTTTGGTAATTAGCTACTGGGAATAAAAGTTGTCCACAAATATTCTCAGTTTCCCAAGCCTGTCATCCCACAGCAACTACGAGATAATTACAGCGCTGAGGGGAGGTGAGGTCACACAGTCACATACCCATACATACCTCCGGGTCTGACTGTCCCTCTCAGACAAGCGATCAGGACCACCATGCCGAGCCCTGCGTCCCTGCAGCCAGGAGTCCCTGGATTAAGTCTATAGCATACCAGAGGCCAGCTCTGCAATCAGGTAAGCACTTCCGACGTCTGCGTAAGTGATCATATTGCAAAAAGTAATTCTTTGGAGCTAGAAACTTATCGAGTGCCAAACCTAACCAGGAAAGATAAATAATTTCTAGGAATAAGCTGACGTGAGGAGACCCCCGGGGGCCTACACCATTCCCTGATGGCTCCATTTCCTGTGATCCTCACAGACGGTGGCTGTTGAATCCAAGCACAATGAAGCTGGGTTGTAATAAGCTGCAAGGCTGTAGTTCCAGTATTATTCCACTCATCCCACTTTGCAAGAGTCTCAGGATAAATTTTCAGGATTACTATCGGTATGCCCATAGTGCCCCTCCTAGTAATAGAGACCAGGATAAGGCTACAGAAGTCACCTAATCATACACGGAAAAGGCGTATCCGAATGGTAGTGGCTGAAATAGAGAAGTCCCGTCTAACTCTGGATTATGTAACACTTACTAGGGGCTGGGCTGGCTTTCCCTCTGAAAACATCTGTGTCTGTTGGTTTTGGTGAGACTACTGTTTACTTTAAATTTCAGGAAGCACCAAAAAGATAAAACTAACATCATATGAATTGATTTCTATTAGAATCTCTAGGCACAAATGATATATTTTCTGATTTAAAAACAATCTGATATGAATCATGATATGAATCATGAGCTTTACAATGTCAATTTATAGGATACATACATACCACACACTTGAGAGTGCATTTTTTTTTTTGCATGTGTCTTATGTGAGGGGTCTTCCAAAAGTTTATGGGAACTGTGAGGATTGAAAAAACTGTGCATGGGTTTCAAATGTTTTTGCACCAAAGTAAGCTTGTGCTTTAATTGCGTCTCTCCACAGAACGTTTTAAACCATGTAAGGCAGAAACATTTGTACTTTCTTCTGCCTCTCTCAAAGGAAGTACAGAAACTTAGAAACTGACAGGATGGCCTCCAGGGGCTTGGCAATAGCACAAACCATAGCTGCCGTTCTGGGGAGTGTCTCTGCCGTTGTCACCACCTCTGCTGCGCAGGCTGCAGGCTTAGCTCCGCAGATCGGCTCCTCAAACACCTGATCGCAGCCCCTCCGCTTTCTCGGTAAGGGAGGTCCCCTAACGCTGGCAGCTTCGGGGCTAAGCGACTCCTCAGTGATGGTGGGTGCAAACTTGTCTCCTGTCTTCACAGCGCGAGCAGAAATGTGTCCACTGGCACCACCTGCCTCCTGAGGGGACCTGCATCAGGCCCGGGCTGTCCACGTGGCCAGAGCTGAAGGGAAGGCACCATTTCCATGGGCACCCCCAGTGTCCTCTGCTGTGCCCTGGGCATGCTGGTTAGCCTTGTGGTCGCTGCGTGTGTGACTGGAAGACGGCACAACAGAAGTATCCCAAAGACCACCGCGTGCGTCTACCCGCATGCCGCCCCCCGAGAGAGCACCACCGTGGGGCTGTGTGCGGCCCTGGCGTTCCTCCACGGCAGTTGCTGCCTGGGGCTCGCGGTCTGGGCCGGCGGCCGGGTAGTTTTCATCCTGTGCAGGCACAAGCAGCAGGCCCGACGCCCGCCCAGAAACAGGCGCTTCAGAGCCTGCGCCCAGCCTGCAGCTGCACAGAGCACCCTCGTGCTGGTGGGCACCCTCACGTCCCTGTGCACGCTCTCCTCTCTCTTCCATGTTAGTTCGACTCTCTTTTTTTAGTAACTCCGGTTTTTGAACAGCTCTGCACTAATTCCGGATGTTTCCAGCTGACAGTCCTTACATTCTCCTGAGCCAGGACTCCAGGTGTCCATGCGCCGCTCTGCTTGGGTAACTAACTCTGTCACGCACGTTTTTGTGTGTACATTCACAGTGGTTAGCGCTTTAGTCGTTGACGTCCCTGAGTAAGCACACCCACGAAGCAGTGACGTTACAGGTGAGTGAAAAACAGACCGCTTGCACTTCAGAACAAACCACCCGTTGAACGCACGTGTACTTTACGTTCGATGTAATCATCACGTCACCTCTCCCACAGGAGAAACTTCTTAATATTTTCAATGAAGGAGTTCAGAATCTATGCAGTGGTTCATGAAACAAACCACAGATGATGCAGTAGTCATTGAAAGTCACGTAACTTTCAATCCACTCCAATAAATTTTCCAGACATTAACTAGTTGTGGAAACGTAAGAAAAGCTGATCAAATGTGAATACCATTTGAGATGACCATTTGAAGTCACAAAGAGGAAAAACGGTCTCAGAGATGTGAACAGCCCGGAGTTTAACTGAAGGTAAGTTCGTTTTCAGAAAGTAGGACGGAGAGCCCAATAGGACTTTTGTACTTTAGATCTTTAAAGAGGAGGCAGCCATTTAAGATCTAAGTAGGTGAAGGGAGTTTCATCTAAAATTTTTTATGTAGGAATGCAAGATTGATACACAATGGGATAAAAGCACATTTTTTTTTTGTTATTGGGCGCATGCGCTCGCCAGAAAGACAGAGAGAGACAGAGAGATAAAAAGTGAGAAATCACCCCCAGAGGGGATGGCCACGCCGCAATCCCTTCTCCTCCATTCTCCTCTTGGAATCTTGGGCAACCAGGGGCTTGAGAATCTCTCTGGGCAAGTATGCGTGCATGCCCAAAATCTCTGGAGGAGAATGAAGAAGGGATTGCAGCTGTGGCCTTCTTCCAGGAGGGGGATTTCTCACTTTCCTTCTCGTCATCTCTCTGTCTCTCTCTGGTGAGTACGCACACCCTAGGACAAAAGCTTTTAGAAAAAAATTGAGTATTAACTATGAAAAAAATCTGTCTGGGATAAAAAAAGCATGGGTTTGGGGAATCCACGGAAGGTAAATTGTCGTATAACGTGAAGATGGCAGTTGGGAATGTTGGCAAAGTGCAGGTTCCACGACCTCGTGTGAAGCTTTTGACTTCTGGTTCCAAAAGAAAATTGAAAATTTCCTCAACGTGAGGAAGCATTTTTTTGGATAGGTTTTTTGCTATGGAATGTATGCACTCACCAGAAAGACAGAGAAAAATAGACAGAAAGCGAGAAATCATCCCCCAGCGGGGATGGCCACACTGCAATCCTTTCTCTTCCATTCACCTCCGAGGATCTTGGGCACACATACACACGCACCCAGTGTGAGTTTAAGTCACCGGGTCCAGGACTCAAACCACAGTCGACTGCATGGGAGTCCAGTGACATTGCCATTACACTAACTGCTGGTCGCGAGAAAGCATTCTTATAGAACTATATTTTTATTTGTATTATAATGTTGCAAAGCATGCTAATTTTGAAATTATGACAAAAGTTTATAATAGCCATTATTATTCGATGACAGTTCATAATGACGTAATTGACAAGTTAGTTCTTTCTATTTAGGCTTATTCTTTTCTTTTAAAAAAATTGCCAGGTAGTTCCTAAGTTCACCAAAAGAAAGAGAGAGTGAAAGCTCTCGCCAATGGGCATGATCGCACTACAATCTTCTTTCTCTTTGTCTCCATCCCATCAGGATTTGGGGAATGGGCACACACACACAGTAGGTTTTCACCTACCAGAGCCAGGAATCGAACTGCGTAGACAATCACCAGGCTAGGGGACAACCCCGTTACTTCTTCCTATGGCATTTGAAGATAACAACCAGAATTTATGACGGACAGTTTCACATCCGGACTATCAGACATTTATTAATTTTACATAATCTTAAGAATGTTCTATCAATAACATATCTATGTAAATATAACCTTAAAGGAGATTTATCATTACTTTAGTAACTGACAATAATTCCATGATAAATTAATATGTGTGATAAACCTGATCAGTTTATATCTCTGCAAAATGAGAGATGCATTCATTGAGGCTCTCTAAGGACTCAAAAAAATCCTCAAATCAAATTTTAACCATCTTGATCACATATAAAATATTTTTCATAAATTTACCTTCATTGTCTTTTCTTGGAGCCAGCGGGAGGCGTGATGGTTAAGGTTCTGGGCACTCCCACATGGCCGACCACAGTTCAAGTCCCAGACCTTTCCCTCTGGAAAGACATTTTGTGTGGTTTGTGTAGACTACCAAATGATGAATATGTAACACTTTGCACATTTTATAAATGATTTGTAAGGTTAGATGCTTTTGAAAGTCAGTGTGACAAGATTTAGCAGCAAGTTAAATGTTGCCTTTGAATTCTTTATTATCTAAGTCAAACTAAATTATATTTCAGGATATAACTTTCTCTCTGTCTGGTCAAATTAAAATAAACAAATAAATACATAAAATTAAATCAATAATTCTTAAAATTTTTTTTATTTTAACTCTTCTTTCCAAAAATATATCCCTTATAACTTTTTGTCTACTTCTTCCTTTTCTTTCCTTCTTTTTTTCTTCTTCTTCTTATTAATTTGTTATGGGATATGTGTACTCTCGGGGGCAGGGTGAAAAATCACTCCCCAGGGACATTGGACACACCACAATCCCTTCTTCTCTGTTCTCCTGCAGGGATTTTGGGCATGCACGCACACATTCTAGCATGATTTTTAAACTGCTAGGTCTAGGATTCAAACCATGAAGTTGACTATATGGGCCTTGACCTCCATATCACCTGTTGGCCTCAATATTTTTTCTTTCTTCCTTCTTGCCTTTTTTTAACCCTTTTTAAATTTTATTTTATTTTTAATTTTTTAAATCTGTTTTTTGGATTTTAAATATCTTAAGTCTTATGATGACATAATTTACAAATCTGTACTGATGGTGTATCTCTTCTGCTTAATCCTTCTAATAATTGGCAATTAAATGTATAAATAATAATAATAATAATAATAATAAAGAAATAGCATAGCCAAACAGAATTTGTTGAAATAAAAATGTTTGGGTAGTTATGGGTGTATAACATGGTTAATGAAGACAGTAGTTTTTTCTGACTGTAACAATTGATAGCCTCTTGATATTGGTGGATTGTTTTCCCCCTTCAAATTAAGAAAGAAGCATTTGGGACCAGCAGATGGCATAATGGCTACGTCACTGGATTCCTATGTAGTCAACCATGGTTCAAGTCCCAGACCCAGCGGCTTAAATTCACGCTGGGCACATGTGCATGCATGTCCGAGATCCAGAGAGAAGGGATTGTGGTGTGGCCATCCCCCCTGGGGGGAGGTGATTTCTTGCTTTCTGTCTCTCTGTCTTTCTGGCAAGCACACACACCCTATAGCAAAAAAACTCTATAAATAAATAAATAAATAAAGCATTTAAGGAAAGGGTAATTCTACAAAATAGGCCTTAGATAGCAGAAATAAGACACTAAAGTTTCTTATGCTATATGGTCTGACCTAAACACTTCCTTTTTTTTTTTTTTTTGACACAGAGGC
>NW_006159600.1:382772-392609 GCF_000334495.1 Tupaia belangeri chinensis | reverse complement strand
AGTTTTCATCCTGTGCAGGCACAAGCAGCAGGCCCGACGCCCGCCCAGAAACAGGCGCTTCAGAGCCTGCGCCCAGCCTGCAGCTGCACAGAGCACCCTCGTGCTGGTGGGCACCCTCACGTCCCTGTGCACGCTCTCCTCTCTCTTCCATGTTAGTTCGACTCTCTTTTTTTAGTAACTCCGGTTTTTGAACAGCTCTGCACTAATTCCGGATGTTTCCAGCTGACAGTCCTTACATTCTCCTGAGCCAGGACTCCAGGTGTCCATGCGCCGCTCTGCTTGGGTAACTAACTCTGTCACGCACGTTTTTGTGTGTACATTCACAGTGGTTAGCGCTTTAGTCGTTGACGTCCCTGAGTAAGCACACCCACGAAGCAGTGACGTTACAGGTGAGTGAAAAACAGACCGCTTGCACTTCAGAACAAACCACCCGTTGAACGCACGTGTACTTTACGTTCGATGTAATCATCACGTCACCTCTCCCACAGGAGAAACTTCTTAATATTTTCAATGAAGGAGTTCAGAATCTATGCAGTGGTTCATGAAACAAACCACAGATGATGCAGTAGTCATTGAAAGTCACGTAACTTTCAATCCACTCCAATAAATTTTCCAGACATTAACTAGTTGTGGAAACGTAAGAAAAGCTGATCAAATGTGAATACCATTTGAGATGACCATTTGAAGTCACAAAGAGGAAAAACGGTCTCAGAGATGTGAACAGCCCGGAGTTTAACTGAAGGTAAGTTCGTTTTCAGAAAGTAGGACGGAGAGCCCAATAGGACTTTTGTACTTTAGATCTTTAAAGAGGAGGCAGCCATTTAAGATCTAAGTAGGTGAAGGGAGTTTCATCTAAAATTTTTTATGTAGGAATGCAAGATTGATACACAATGGGATAAAAGCACATTTTTTTTTTGTTATTGGGCGCATGCGCTCGCCAGAAAGACAGAGAGAGACAGAGAGATAAAAAGTGAGAAATCACCCCCAGAGGGGATGGCCACGCCGCAATCCCTTCTCCTCCATTCTCCTCTTGGAATCTTGGGCAACCAGGGGCTTGAGAATCTCTCTGGGCAAGTATGCGTGCATGCCCAAAATCTCTGGAGGAGAATGAAGAAGGGATTGCAGCTGTGGCCTTCTTCCAGGAGGGGGATTTCTCACTTTCCTTCTCGTCATCTCTCTGTCTCTCTCTGGTGAGTACGCACACCCTAGGACAAAAGCTTTTAGAAAAAAATTGAGTATTAACTATGAAAAAAATCTGTCTGGGATAAAAAAAGCATGGGTTTGGGGAATCCACGGAAGGTAAATTGTCGTATAACGTGAAGATGGCAGTTGGGAATGTTGGCAAAGTGCAGGTTCCACGACCTCGTGTGAAGCTTTTGACTTCTGGTTCCAAAAGAAAATTGAAAATTTCCTCAACGTGAGGAAGCATTTTTTTGGATAGGTTTTTTGCTATGGAATGTATGCACTCACCAGAAAGACAGAGAAAAATAGACAGAAAGCGAGAAATCATCCCCCAGCGGGGATGGCCACACTGCAATCCTTTCTCTTCCATTCACCTCCGAGGATCTTGGGCACACATACACACGCACCCAGTGTGAGTTTAAGTCACCGGGTCCAGGACTCAAACCACAGTCGACTGCATGGGAGTCCAGTGACATTGCCATTACACTAACTGCTGGTCGCGAGAAAGCATTCTTATAGAACTATATTTTTATTTGTATTATAATGTTGCAAAGCATGCTAATTTTGAAATTATGACAAAAGTTTATAATAGCCATTATTATTCGATGACAGTTCATAATGACGTAATTGACAAGTTAGTTCTTTCTATTTAGGCTTATTCTTTTCTTTTAAAAAAATTGCCAGGTAGTTCCTAAGTTCACCAAAAGAAAGAGAGAGTGAAAGCTCTCGCCAATGGGCATGATCGCACTACAATCTTCTTTCTCTTTGTCTCCATCCCATCAGGATTTGGGGAATGGGCACACACACACAGTAGGTTTTCACCTACCAGAGCCAGGAATCGAACTGCGTAGACAATCACCAGGCTAGGGGACAACCCCGTTACTTCTTCCTATGGCATTTGAAGATAACAACCAGAATTTATGACGGACAGTTTCACATCCGGACTATCAGACATTTATTAATTTTACATAATCTTAAGAATGTTCTATCAATAACATATCTATGTAAATATAACCTTAAAGGAGATTTATCATTACTTTAGTAACTGACAATAATTCCATGATAAATTAATATGTGTGATAAACCTGATCAGTTTATATCTCTGCAAAATGAGAGATGCATTCATTGAGGCTCTCTAAGGACTCAAAAAAATCCTCAAATCAAATTTTAACCATCTTGATCACATATAAAATATTTTTCATAAATTTACCTTCATTGTCTTTTCTTGGAGCCAGCGGGAGGCGTGATGGTTAAGGTTCTGGGCACTCCCACATGGCCGACCACAGTTCAAGTCCCAGACCTTTCCCTCTGGAAAGACATTTTGTGTGGTTTGTGTAGACTACCAAATGATGAATATGTAACACTTTGCACATTTTATAAATGATTTGTAAGGTTAGATGCTTTTGAAAGTCAGTGTGACAAGATTTAGCAGCAAGTTAAATGTTGCCTTTGAATTCTTTATTATCTAAGTCAAACTAAATTATATTTCAGGATATAACTTTCTCTCTGTCTGGTCAAATTAAAATAAACAAATAAATACATAAAATTAAATCAATAATTCTTAAAATTTTTTTTATTTTAACTCTTCTTTCCAAAAATATATCCCTTATAACTTTTTGTCTACTTCTTCCTTTTCTTTCCTTCTTTTTTTCTTCTTCTTCTTATTAATTTGTTATGGGATATGTGTACTCTCGGGGGCAGGGTGAAAAATCACTCCCCAGGGACATTGGACACACCACAATCCCTTCTTCTCTGTTCTCCTGCAGGGATTTTGGGCATGCACGCACACATTCTAGCATGATTTTTAAACTGCTAGGTCTAGGATTCAAACCATGAAGTTGACTATATGGGCCTTGACCTCCATATCACCTGTTGGCCTCAATATTTTTTCTTTCTTCCTTCTTGCCTTTTTTTAACCCTTTTTAAATTTTATTTTATTTTTAATTTTTTAAATCTGTTTTTTGGATTTTAAATATCTTAAGTCTTATGATGACATAATTTACAAATCTGTACTGATGGTGTATCTCTTCTGCTTAATCCTTCTAATAATTGGCAATTAAATGTATAAATAATAATAATAATAATAATAATAAAGAAATAGCATAGCCAAACAGAATTTGTTGAAATAAAAATGTTTGGGTAGTTATGGGTGTATAACATGGTTAATGAAGACAGTAGTTTTTTCTGACTGTAACAATTGATAGCCTCTTGATATTGGTGGATTGTTTTCCCCCTTCAAATTAAGAAAGAAGCATTTGGGACCAGCAGATGGCATAATGGCTACGTCACTGGATTCCTATGTAGTCAACCATGGTTCAAGTCCCAGACCCAGCGGCTTAAATTCACGCTGGGCACATGTGCATGCATGTCCGAGATCCAGAGAGAAGGGATTGTGGTGTGGCCATCCCCCCTGGGGGGAGGTGATTTCTTGCTTTCTGTCTCTCTGTCTTTCTGGCAAGCACACACACCCTATAGCAAAAAAACTCTATAAATAAATAAATAAATAAAGCATTTAAGGAAAGGGTAATTCTACAAAATAGGCCTTAGATAGCAGAAATAAGACACTAAAGTTTCTTATGCTATATGGTCTGACCTAAACACTTCCTTTTTTTTTTTTTTTTGACACAGAGTGTGTGCGCTTGCTAGAGAGAGACACACACGAAAATACAGAGAAAGGAAAAGTGAGAAATCACCCCCTCCACCCCCCCAGGGGCAATGGCCACACCACAATCCCTTCTCCATTCTCCTTTGAGGATTTTGGGCATGCACACACACACTTACCTGATACATTTTTTAAGGTGTTTGGGTCTAAGACTCAAACTGCATATATCCTGAATAGCCATGTGGGAGTCCAGCACCTTAACCACTGCTGGCCCCAACATTTCCTTATATCAGTACTAAGCTTTACAATTTTGATTTTTAAAAGATAGAAATTGTAATATAGATAGTCTCTTTTGTATGGGTCCATATGTTTCACAAATCATGCCTTGTTTCCAATGCTTTTATTTAAGTCATGTATTAAGCATATGATTTAAAATTAGTAACAATTAGGGGTCAGCAGGTGGCATAGATGGTAAAGCTCTGGATCCCACATGGCCACCTGTGTGGTTTGAGTCCCAGACCCAGCAGCTTGGAAATGACACTGGGTACTTGTGAGTGCACAAGGAGGAGGTGACTGGAGGAGAAGGGAGTGTGGTGTGGCCATTCCCCCAATGACGGGTGATTTTTTTCCCTCTCTCTCTCCTCCTCTCTCTGTATCTCTCTGGTGAGGGTACATCTCCCATAGGAAAACTGAAAAAAAAAAAAAAAGGCCAACAGGTGGCAAGATGGTTAAGGTCCTGGATTCTCACATGGTCAACCATGGTCCAAGTCCCAGACTTAATCAGCTTGAAAATCACATGTGATACATGTACGTGCATGGCCCGAAGTCCCAGGAAGAGAAGGGGTAGCGGTGCAGCCATCTTCTTGAGAGGTAATTTTTCACTTTCTCTCTCACTGTCTCTGGGCAAGCGCATGTACCCTGTGGGGGGGGGATAACTAGTAACGCTTAGTTTCTACCCTAGACGATTTTATCGCATCCTACCATTTGATGCCTATAGTTGAGGGGGAGACATTGTCCTGAGTAATTCTTGTGATAGCTGCCATGTCATTTTTGCCATAAAAGCAAATTTTTCTCTCAGTTACCATCTTAATGAGAGGTAACTGTATTCTTGAAAGGCAATTTTATTGTTGCAGAGTGGTGGTTTTTGCTATAGGGCACATGCACTCATTGGAGAGACAGAGACAGAGAGGGAGAAATCACCCTTCAGGGGGAATGGCCGTGCCGTAATTCCTTCTCCATTCTCCTCTTGGGATTTTGGGCATGCACACACACGTACTTGGAGTGAGTTTTAAGCCGCCAGGTCTGGGATTTGAACCACGGTCAACTACATGAGAGCCCAGTGACATAATCATTATGCCATCTACTGGTCCCAAAAGGCAATTTTTTATTTAGCATGTTTCTGTACAAATTTCTGCATCTAAATTTTAAGATATCTAAATCGTATTCATAATGAACACTAGCTTATAAAATAATCTGAATACATAAATGAAACTTACTACCAACAGAATTAATAAGTATACCAAAAGATGTTAAAATAAAATGACCAACATGATTAAATACATATCTGTAGTTGTTAAGGAACACAGCTACTAGCTTTGTAGGTGAACATTTAAATGCACTGTTTTTACCACCGTAACTTGTTCAGGTACCCACTATGCCCTCAGAAAGGCTTTCCATTTAGACTAACTAATATTTGTCTTTGTCTACCTAATTAATCCTTATTGTTTCAATGAAAACAACAGTACTACTTATCTCACGGAGTGATGAAGAATAGGATATACTAGTTGTACAGTTTTGTAACAATGATTTATTCCTTGTGGATATTCTTTAAAGGAGATATTTTTGACTTTGTAGCCAGGAAAATATTTAAAATATCTTAAATCATTTTACTTAAGGGTTTTGCCATAAGGTATGTGTATTTGCCGGACAGAAACAGAGAGAAACTGTGAGAAGGAAAGTGAGAAATCACTCCCCAAAGGGCGATGGCCATAACGCAGTTCTTTCTCCTCCATTCTCCTCTCAGGATTTTGACCACACACGCATGCGTCCAGTGTGATTTTCAAGTCACTGGGTCCAGGACTCAAACTGCAGCCAGCCATGTGAGAGTCCAGTGCCTTAACCACCATGCCACCTGCTGTTCCCCTAAGTAAGTATTTCTAATGAAGACTAACGTCAGTAGAGAGCACTGGATTTCAGTGGACATGACACGTGTAGCTCTCACCTCTTATTTCCATGCAGGCATCCTGACTCAGAAGACAGTTGTCCCTCACTGAGAGCTGGCAGGATGGCCACCAGAGATTTTGCAATAGGAATGATCTTTTTGTCACAGATTGTATTTGGAATTCTGGGGAATTTCTCTCTTCTTTACCATTACCTCTGCCTCCACTGTGCGGGATGCAGGTTTAGGTCCACGGATTTGCTTCTCAAGCACTTGACTCTAGCCCACTGCTCAGTCATCCTCTCTAAGGGTGTCTCCGAGATGTTAGCAGCTTTGGGGCTAAGAGATTTCCTCAGTGATGCTGGGTGCAAACTTGTTTTCTATCTTTACAGAGTGGGCAGGGATGTGTCCATGGGCACCATCTGCCTCTTGAGTGTCTTCCAGTTGATCACCATCAGCCCAGTGAACTCCAAGTGGGCAAAACTTAAAGTAAAAGCACCCAAGTTCCTGTGCGCCTGCAGTGTGCTCTGCTGGGCCCTCAGCTTGTTGTTCAACAGCGTGGTCCCTGTGTATGTGACGGCCAGATCAGATAACAGAAATATCACTGGAAAAAGTGATCTGGGCTACTGTTACGTTGCACATATCGAGCAAACCAGACGGTCAATGTACATAGCATCTGTATTTTTTCGTGACGGTCTCTGTTTGGTGCTCATGACCTGGGCCAACATCTTCATGGTTTACATCTTGCACAGACACAAGAAGCGGGTCCAATATTTACATACTCGCAACCTCTCTGCCAGAGCGTCCCCCGAGGACACAGCTACACAGAGCATCTTTGTCCTGGTGAGCACCTTTGTAACTTTGTATGCTCTCTCCTCTACCTTTCACATGCTTTTGACGTTTATTGATTCTTCCAATCTGTGGTTGCTGAAAGCCTCCATAATCATCTCTGGGTTTTTCCCAGCTCTCGATCCCTACATCATCTTGTACTATGACTCCAGAGTACCCAGACGCTGCCTTTCTTGGATAAGGACTACAAAGAACCCTAGACTCATCACAAATCTGTAGCCTGTGTGTATATTCACAACGGTTAGCTGCTTATTCGCGAATTCCCCTCAGAGTATAAGCACGTTTCTCAAGTGCTCACTGTATCAGAGTGGTAAACAAGATATTTGAGATTTGCTTCATATTAAACAGTAAATTCAATGGCAACTTTAAAGTATATTTTTGCAGTATGCATAGTAACACTTGCTCATTGAAATTTTATTAATGTTTAGAGTTGAAGAGTTCAGCATCTATTGGGTGATTGGAAAAGTCATGACACATTTTTGCAGAGAAAAGTATGTAATGACTTTACCAAAGACCCAATATGCAGTTTTAAATAAAGCATTAGGTCCTGGGGCCAAGAGATGTCTTTGCAGTTACATCGCTGGACTCCCACATGGCCAGTCACGGTTTGAGTCCCAGACCTGGTGGCTTGAAACCCACTGGGCACATGTGCGTGCATACCTAAGATCCTGGGAGGAGAATCAAGGAGAAGGGATTGCAGCCATTTCCCCCTGGGGGTGATTTCTTTTCCTCTCACTGTCTCTGTCCCTCTCTCCAGTGAGTGCACGTGACCCTCTACAAAAAAAAAAAAAAAAAAAAAAAAAAAACTAGCTCCTGAAACAGCTGCAGATCATAAAAAAAATCATTGGCAAGACCAGCAGTTAGCATAATGGCTATGTCGCTGAACTCCCATGTAGTTGACTGTGGTTCGAGTCCTGGACCCGGTGGCTTAAACTCACGCCAGGCACATGTGTGTGCGTGCCCAAGATCCCGAGAGGAGAATGGAGGAGAAGGGATTGCGGCATGGCCATCCCCCCAGGGGGGTGATTTCTCGCTTTCTATCTCTTTCTCTCTCTTGGTCTTTCTGGTGAGTACACACACCCTATAGCAAAGACCTCTAAAAAATTTAAAAAAATTAAAAATCAATGAGAGGGTAACTTCTCCTCTGATATAATTAATTTTCCAGACATTAGTTATGTGATTGTAGCAAAATGTTCAGCAAACAAGCACAATGTGACATGGCCATTCAAGGAACCGAGGGAAGAGACGTTCTCCCTCACAGTACTGACCAGCATGGAGCTCAGCTGGACCACAAATTCGGATTCAGGGAGGAGAGGCCTTTAGAGCCAACTACGATGTTCATATGTTAAATTTCCAGAGACAGCCGTCATTGGAAATAGGTTCTACAGGGAGATCGGTGTCCAACCACGTTCATGCCAGTAAGGCCTGACTGAACTGGTGTGACACACAGGGCGTGCATCCGTATGTTTCCACCGGTTTTTCAAAGACAGCAAGTGAGTGTTGCCTATTTAAGAAGACACATTCATGAAATAAACAGCATGGACGTGGGACCTGTAGAAGGCAGATGTATCTTCTGTGGAGATGCCAATGGGGCGTGTTGGCCAGGAACACGTTCCATGTCTCTCAGGTGAGGGGATAAGGTTATGGTGGGGCGTCCATTAGTCTTAAGATAGTGCGGGAGTAGCTGGAAGGTGAGTGTGACTCCATTTTGTTTATACAGAACTTTTTGTCTGTAATTTTTCAGAGGAATGGTATATTTCCTCAATTTGAGGAGGAAATATTTTACTAATATTCTCTCTATACTTATCATAAAGCTCACACAAAATGTTAGGGATTCAAATATTTGGAAGAAAATTAATCTGACCTGTTGGACATGCATAACCTTATGTTACAGAAATAAAGAAACATGTAGTTTTAACTCACATGAGACCTTTAGAAATATTCAGCACATTGTAAATCCCAAATCAAAGTATGTGTGTACATATGTGTATATATTTGTATGTTCATGTATGCACATATAACTGTATATGTAATATTTAAAAATAAATCAAATTGTGTTTGTTTTCCATCAATTAATATTTTATCATTATAAATTATAAAATAAAAATAATACCAGGACCAGGAGTTAGCATAATGGCTATATCACTGGACTCCCATGTAGTCAACCGTGGTTCGAGTCCTGGACCTGGTGGCTTAAACTCACGCCAGGTGCGTGTGCGTGCGTGCTCAAGATCCCGAGAGGAGAATGGAGGAGAAGGGATTGTGGTCTAGCCATCCTCCCCGGGGGGTGATTTCTCGCTTTCTGTCTCTCTGTCTCTCTGGCAAGTGCACGCGCCCTATAGCGAAAACCTCTCCTAAAAAATACTAATTGTTATAACAACAAAGTGCTTTAATGTTAAATTCTATTTTCTGATATATATATGCCACATGATAGTTGCTTTAATTGGTTTAATTTACATCTAATACATCTTTATTTTTTATTTTGGTATTTTATGTGTATATCTTGAAAAAATATCCAACTAAATATTTAAAAAGTTTGACTTTATTAAGAGAAATTAGTCTTTTATTATTACTATAAAAGTAGATATATTTGGGATTGGATTCACCTGTTCTTTGTATGTTCTTTATTGTACCTGTTGTATTTTCTTATTCTCTCTACCTTAACTTTATCTGTCTCAATGTTTTAACTAACTCTATGTTTTACTCCCTTGTTAGAGGTTGTGCATTAGTTAGTAGACTTACATAGAATGTGTTTTTCCTTTCTCTTATTGAAGCCTATATTTCAGCTATCTCTCTTTTTTTTTTTTTCTGGTGCAAAAAAGTTTTTTTTTTTAAATTTATTCATTTTCTACATTAATTCACTATACACCATCACAACACACAAATGAATTTTCCATCCAAAATACACTGTGCATTGGCTCAATCAAGCACATCAACATACACGTTCTCAGCAAATAATTTTCCAATTCTTATGTCCTGCATACCTTGCCTTTTGTTTTGCCATCCTTGATTCCCCATCCCCCACCCTCTGCTATGTCCCATCTTC
>NW_006159600.1:356306-381639 GCF_000334495.1 Tupaia belangeri chinensis | reverse complement strand
GGCCCGGGGCCCACACGCCAGCCCCGGAGAGGCAGCGGAACCCAGAGCAGAGCCCGGGCTGCGCAGGCGGGTGGCGGGGGGGCACACAGGCCTCGCGCAGGCGCAGGCACCGCCACGCCCCCAGCTATATCTCTTTGAAAAAGTATTTAATTGAACTTAGTAAAACATGTTTGACATTACAGGAATAATTAGTTTATTATGTGTAACATAATAATGGTTATTCTGATGATTAGATTTATTAATTTATACTGTGGTCTTTATTATACCTGATATAGAGTCTCATTTTTTCTATCCTATCTTCAGCTATATTAATTATAAAATAACCTTTATTATATTTCTTTATTAGGAGATTATATATTCCTCATCTCTTAATTTTTAACCTAATAATTACAGCATACAGTTTTTAACTACCAGATAACAGTTATCTAATGCTTTTAACCTCAGTTCGAATAATATAATCTCAATCCAACACAAACCTTTTAGCTTTTGCTCAACATTTTAAAATTTGTTCTGTATTTAATTTTTTATTTTATCTATTCCTATTCAGGATCTCACCATGTTGCAATCCTCCTGCCTCAGCCTCCCAGCTGGGACAATAGGAATGGGCCCCCAAGTCTGGCTTTGTCTTAAGTAAGGTCTTGCTGGGACCAGTAGTTGGCATAATGGCTATGTCGCTGGACTCCCATGTCCTGGACCCGGTGGCTTAAAACTCACACTGGGCACGTGTGCGTGCATGCCCAAGATCCCGAGAGGAGAATGGAGGAGAAGGGATTGCGGCATGGCCATCCCCCCTGGGGGGTGACTTCTCGCTTTCTCTCTGGTTTTCTGGCGAGCACACACGCCCTATAGCAAAAATCTCTTTTATGTATAATTTGCCACTTGCTCGTTTATATTTAGTTATTTTTATTTGTGTCACATATTTTCTTATTCTTAGACCACAAAGATGTTCTCCCTTGGGGCCAGCAGTTAGCGTAATGGCTATGTCGCTGGACTCCCATGTCCTGGACCCGGTGGCTTAAAACTCACACTGGGCACGTGTGCGTGCATGCCCAAGATCCCGAGAGGAGAATGGAGGAGAAGGGATTGCGGCATGGCCATCCCCCCTGGGGGGTGATTTCTTGCTTTCTGTCTCTCTGTCTTTCTCTGTCTGTCTGGCGAGCGCACATGCCCTATAGCAAAAACCTCTCAAAAAAAAAAAAAAAGATGTTCTCCCTTGATTTCTTCTTTAAATAAGTTGCATTATTTACCTTTAAAACTTCTCAATCAGTCACAAGCAACATTTTTTGTTGTTATGGGTAACAATTTATATTGTTTTTAATAACGCTAATAAATTTTCATTTCTTTAGAAAATGTTGCATGATGTTATTTTTTCTTTTGTTCTCATTTATCATTGCCTCATTCAGGTAACACAATGTCATCTGGGGAGCTGGCTTTTCTGTGAATTCTTGTGGTTATTCTCTCCATTCCTCCTGCTTCCTGAAGACAGAAGCAATCCCAGTGCACCACAAGTTACGTTTGTGATGTAGAGAACTTACTGAGTATTCTGCCCGGGTCTTCAGTGTTGAGCCTGTAGTCTAGGTTCGTTGAAGCAGGCCTACAGCCAGGGGCCGCAAAGTAGGCCTGAATCCTGCCTGGGTCTGCTGGCAGAGACTCAGATCTTGGGTGTGCAGAAGTGATTCAGGTTCCAGGACGCCAAGAACTGACCAGGAGCTGGAGCCCTGACAGCCAGCCTTCGTTAGGAGTCCATCTGGAGTCAAGTGCACAGGTCCCAGCGTGATGCTGAGGGCCTCAGGGGCTGCTCTGGAGCCTGGACTGCAAGGGCTGGCTCAACACTGGAATGGGCCCAGAGCCTGGTGCACAGGGTCAACCTGACACTAGGGTTCTCTGAGATGGGCCTGATGCTAGGTCTCTGAATGTGAGGTGCTAAGAAAATAAAGAAGGCTCAAACTATGAAAATCAGAACAAAAATGGGACATTACTATTGATTCTATAGTGGTTTAAAAAAAAAGGTTATAAGTTAGTCTACAAACAATTGTATGTTAACTAACTGGATAACCTGTATGAAATGGAAAAATGTCTAGAAACAAAACCTACTAAGATTAAATCATGAAGAAATACAAAATCTGAATAGTCCTATAACTAGTAAGGAGATTAAATCAGTAATCAAAACCACCCAACAGAGAAAAGTCCTGGACCTTAGAACTTCACTGGTAAATTCTACCAAACATTTAAAGAGTTAACACTGGGGCCTGCAGGTGGCATGGTAGTTAAAGTGGATAGATTCCTACATGTTCAGGTCCTGTGCTCAGCAGCTTAAAATCATGCTGGGCGAATGTACATTCATTCCCAGAGTCCTGAGAGAAAAATGGAAGAGAAAGAATTGTGCCATGGCCATCCTCCCTGAAGGGTGATTTCTCACTTTGTCTCTCTCTGCCACTTTTCTCTCCAGCAAATACATGTGCCCGAAGACAGGAACCTAAAAAAAAAAAAGTTTTGAAAAAGAATTAACACCAAGTCCTTCTCAAGCTTTTCCAAAATTTGAAAATGAGGTAATACTCCCTAATTCATTCTATGAGATCAGAATTACCCTGGTACTAAAGTCATATGAAGACACAACATGAAAAGAAAACTACAGACCAAAAATTCTCAACAAAACACTACCAAAGCAAATTTAACAGCATATTAAACAGATTATAAACCATGACCAAGTAGGCTTTAGTCCTAGAATGCAAGGGTGGTTCAACATATCAAAATCAGCCAATGTAATGCACCACATTAACAGAAGGAAGGAGGAAAAAAGCCCACACGATTACCTCAACTGATGTAGAAAAAGCATTTGACAATATTCAACACTTTTTCATTATAAAAACACTAAACTAGAAATAGAAAACTACTTTGATTTTTTTCTTTAAGGGTCTTGCTAGAGTGTGCATGCACTCAGTGGAATGGGGAGAGGTGAGAGATTACCCTCTGGGGAGACTGCCATGCCATAATCCTTTCTTCTACGTTCTTCTCTTGGGATTTTTGGCACGCACACACAGGCACCTGACTTATTTTTCAAGCCACTGGGTCCGGGACTCAAATGATAGAGGTGGCCATATGGGATCCAGCTCCTTAACCACCATGCCACCTGCTGGAAATTAATAAAAGCCACATACAAAAAAACCCATAGCAAACACTTATTTAATAGCGAAAGACGGAAAACTTTTCCTCTATGATCAGGAGCAAGACAAAATGGCCCACTTTCACAACTGCTAGACAACAAATTAGTATGAAATTTCTAACCAGAGAAATTAGGCCAGAAAAAGAAATTCAAAGCATCCAAGTTGGAAATAGCATAGTAAAATTATATCTGTTCCCTGATGGCATAATTTGATACATAGAAAACCCTCAAGTGTCCACAGAAAGATTAGAGCTAGTAAATGATATTGGCAAAATAGTTGAATGCAAGATCAACACACAAAAATCAGTTGCATTTATCATATTAACAATGAATAAACCCAAAAAGAAAAATTTTAAAGTCCATTTATAATACCATCGAAAAGAATAAAATACTTATGAGTTAACTTATCAAGGAAGTGAAAGACTTGTACACTGAAAACTACAAAACACTGCTGAAAAAGGTTAAAGAAGTTATTAATACTGCCCAAGATTTGAACTGGAAGACAGAAGAAAAAGAGTCATAATTAGACTCTGGAAACTGCCCATTTCTATTTCTGTCACTCATTCTCACATCTATGTAGATACGGTTTATTGTTAGTAAAGAAAAAAATAAAAACATTAGCATTATGGAATATCCTTTGAAAGTAACTTGACCTTCTCTCTTGCCAATTTTAGTTATCTTGTCTCTGTCTGTGGTTTTGCTCAATCTGGCTGTGATGTGCATTGGGGAAGATCTTCTTGGATTGATTCTATGTAGGGTCCTTTGTATTTCTTGGATCTGGATATCTGAGTGCCTCTCTAGGTTTGGACAGTTTTCTTGCAGGATTTCATAGAATAGATTATCAATGCCCTTAGTTTCTTCACCTTCTGGGATATTGATGATCCTGATGTTTGGGCGTTTAATGGTATCTAGTATTACTCGTATATTATTCTCATTGGTTTTTTTTTGGTTATTTTCTCAGTCTTTTTGGTAAATTTTTCTAGGTCAGAGGTTCTACTGTCTACATCTGAGATTCAGTCTTCTGCACAATCCAATCTGCTTTTGATATTTTCAACGGAAGTTTTGATTTCCTGTATTAGAGCCTTCATCTCTAAGAATTCCGCTTGATTCTTTTTTATGGTGTGTACCTCCTCTTTTAAATCATGCACGAAGTTCCTCACCTCCTGGAACTCGGTGTCTCTTTTCTCCTGCATCTTCTAGAGTTTGTCATCTCTCTTCTCTTGCATCTCTGTTAGCTTTGTCACTATAAATATTTTAAATTCTTTATCTGACATTTCTATGAGTTCCTTTGTATATTTTTGTGGAGGAGGAGGAGTTATTATTTTCCATTAGAGGAGAGATACTTTCTTTGTTTCTCATGTATCTTGTGCTTCTGCGGTAGCTTCTGGTCATCTGATGGATTATACGCTTTTTCCTATCTTATGGAGTTAAATCTGAGCACTCAGAGGAATGCAGAAGGAGGTGACCTGCAATCTGTAAACAGTACCATTTTTCTCCCTTTACACAACTGAATGAATGAAAATTGAGGATTAATCTGACCCTAAAAGTATTCACGTATTTGGCTACTGAGCACCTAGACCTTTCTAGAGAATCAGTGTATGAAGGTTGAGCAGAAAAGTGAGAAAGTAAAAAGAAAAGGAATAGAAAAAAACAGAGAGAGAGAAAGGCAAAAAAAAAAAAAAAAAAAAAAAGACAAGCAATAAGAAAAAGAGAAGAATTTTTGTCAAAAATAAAAACTGTGTGTCGTGCAAGTGCACTGCAGTAGTGTGGCCACTTGTAACTCATATGGATGTCTGCTGATTGACTTGTCCTATGGGGGTGGAGAAAGGTGAGAATTAGACAGAAGAGCAGCAGAGAGCTAAGTTCAAAAATTCTTAAATAATAAAAATAAAATAGAGAAAGATGGAAAGAGACAGAGCATAAGTGGGGTGTTCTAACCTGGCTCCTGACGAGACTGGGGAGCAGGGGGTGAAGTCTGGGCAGAGGGTCTTCAGTGGTCGAAATCCCTGAATGTGGCCACTCGTAACTCAAATATAGATGGCTGCGGATTGGCTTATCCTGTGGGGGTGGGGAAAGGTAAGAATTAGAAAGACGAAAAAGCAGCAGAGACCTAAGTTTAGAGAGATGGAAAGAGACAGAGAGACTAAGCAGGGTGTTTTTACGTGGCTCCTGGCTAAGCTGGGGAGCAAGAGGGTGAAGTCTGGACAGAGGGTCTTCGATGGTTGAAATCCCTCCTTCACCCAATTTTCTTAACAATTTACGCATTTTTTTGTGCTTTGTCCCACTTCAGTTTTGTCCAGCCATTTCTCCACGAAAACGTTTCAGATGTGCTAGTCTCCCTCCACAGTCACGTGCGTTTTTCTTTTAAGTCATAACCTTTGACCTACATATAATCCTTGTACATCTTTGTGTGGTCCAGAATGGGTTTCCCAAAGCATGCATAGTGTATGATCATCAAACTTATGATATTAGCATATCGTAGGTTGCATCCCTGCAATATTCCCTCTGTTGTTTGTTTTTTAAAAGATATATATTAAGTTGACAACATCCTTTCTTACTCTGTTGTGGTATACCACACACACACACATTCCTGAGAAAGAGGGCGATGGAAAGACAACTTCAATCAAGTCACACCACGGTTCCCCCTTCCTTCCAGTACTAACCCTTTACACAGCCTAGGTGTCTGCTTGCCTTCCTGTTCTCCACAAGGTCGAAAAGCAAGCTCTTAACTGGTGTACCCGGGGCTGTCCTTGGAACTGATGTCCCACAGCTCGGCTCTGTCTCTGCTTGAGCTGCACTCTGCTTCTGCTTTAAGTGGAGAGTCCGGGTGACCCAGTGCCCCTCACACTCCCCACACTCCCTTGGCCGTCCCACACACACACTGAGCCAGGCTGCTCTTAACCTCGGAGGGCAGGGTCTCCACAGTCCTGATTACATTAAGATCCCCTAAGGGGGACACTAAGTCATTCAGTCTCTGCAAGTGCGACACAAATCAGCAAGTTGTTGACATGTGTATAAATAAACCCACAGAAGACTGCACGAACTGTCATAGCACAGAGTTACAAAGATCGTTTTAAACTTTATTTATTCCATGAGCAAGTCGGTCAGAGAAAGACAGCAGACCCACAGGTTCCCCACGCCACAATCTATCCCCAGCCTCAGCCAGCCCCAGGTCATGGGCATATCCAGGCCCAGAGAACTCCGGATGTGCGCCCAGAGAGCATCGGGTTTTACCACGCCCCACCGTCCAGCCCCTGTAGTCTGTAGTTGGATTTCAACTTTCTAAAACACTGGGTGTGGCAAACACCAAGTGATAGCCTGTTGTTCCAGATGCACACACACGGGATGAAATGAACGCGCTAAGGAACTAAACGACACCACAGAAAAATCCCATCAGATCAGAGTCGAGTGAGAGCAGTCAGGTCTCATGATTGCATCACGATGAGCAGGTCGTCATGAGTGAGTCTCCTGGGGCTCTGCAGCAGTATAAAGCCCAGCAGGAGGAGAACCTGTGCTCAGTCCAGCCCATCTGGAGGCTCCACTGTCCCGAGTAGAGTGTCTACACATCCTAGCTGTTGTGGACCATCAGGAGGACGAGAGGTTTGTTTCCATTACTGTTCTGGGCCTTGTTTTATCCCAGCAGGAGAAATAGAGTGAGCGAAATCTACAGAGGGTGGTTTTAGGTGTTAAGAATAAATTCGTTGTTTAATATTTCCTAGGACAGAGCTTGATTCAAAAAAAAATTTTTTTTTCCAGAAATTGGGCCAGCTGGTGGCATGGAGGTTAAGGTGCTGGGTTCCTCCCGTATGGCCGATTGTATGGTTTGAGTCCTGGACCTGGAGGCTTGAAAACACATCAGGCATATCTGCATGCCCCAAATTCTGTGAGAATGGAGGAGAAAGGACTGTGGCATGGTGCTTTCTCTCTCTCTGTCTCTCTTTGGCGAGTGCATGCACATTACAGCAAAAGTTTTAAAAAAAAAGGCAAACCAAAACCTATTTCAGACACGTTAAATGTTAATTGCAGTATGTCTTCCATATCTTCGGTGCTATATCCTCAGATTCATCCATTTGGATAGAAGATATGGGGGGGGAGGGGAGAGAAGAGTTTAAAATATACAAAATGTTAATGCCAGGCCAGCTCCACAGCACAACTGTGAGGTGCTCTGTACGGGGAGTCAGATCCCGTGTGGCCCACTGTAGTGCTGTTGACGGATGGCAGAGTGTCGAGCTGCGTTGTGAAGTGCTTGGTTCTTTGGGTCCAGATCACTAAAAATAGAGATCCGTTCCTAGGCGCAAAATGAAACCGCAACCATGAATGAAGTAGACAGGAAAAAAAAAATTAATAGAAAAAAAGGAAAGCAAAGAAAGCAAGTGCACCCAAAATCTGGGCGGACAGAGTGCCAGGTGGCAGCCGCGCTTGGTACTGGGTCACCGTTATTTTATTACTAGAGGTCATGAATATTCATTAGTGGGAGCCCCTTACGCTGCCTATGTTCTTCCTTTAAATTTGAATCCCCACGTTCTTCGCTGCATCTGCGCACCTTCCTCACAGGTAAAGAATGAGGAACTTGATCACCTAATCACAGGTGGCGCCCAATGCTAGCCAGGTTGCCCCAATTAGACCGCCCAATTAGTCTATGGCCCTAATAGGAATTGGGGCATTGACCAAAAACGCTTGCTTAGGTCTTTTTGATAAGAGAAGAATCTAGGAATCACCCCTGTGTGCTTCCCTCAGGCCCCAAGGGAGGAAGATGGCAAACTGCCTCGCCCTCCCAGCGCCCGGGGTAGGGGAGCCTTTCGCTTTTCTCTTAGGGCTGCCTGCTCACGACTAACTGCCCACCACAGTGCGAGTCCACACCTGGCCACTTGAAACACGCTGGGGGCATGTGCGTGTGTGCCCCAATCCTGATAGGATGAAGAAACGCAGAAAAAGGAAGGCAGTGTTGCTACCACATTAGGGGTTCTCTCTCTCTTTCTCAGTGCATGCGCCCTCTGGCAATACAAGAAAAACGTAGCATAAGAACTATTTACATAGCATTTACATCATCTCAGATGTTTTAACGCACACGGGGGCACAGCGGCAGGTTATCTGCAAATATTACATCTTCCATGTAAGAGACTTGAACATGCCCTATGACAAGAAAAGTCCAGTTTTCTACTACATTGAATTTTCTTTGAGGCCAATTACTTGATCAGTTTTGCCAAATGTTTAATGGAACATTATGGGTGTCTCTAGATAAGTAGTCTACATTCCATATATGTCAAACATGTTTTTAAAACATGCATCACCTTGGGACCAGCAGTTAGCATAATGGCTATGTCACTGAACTCCCATGTAGTCTACCATGGTTTGAGCCCCAGACCCACTGGCTTAAACTCATGCCAGGTGTGTGTGCGTGCATGCCCAAGATCCCAAGAGGAGAATGGAGGAGAAGGGATTGCGACATGGCCATCCCCCCTGGGGGCTGATTCCTCGCTTTCTGTCTCTCTGTCTCTCTCTGTCTTTCTGGCGAGCGCATGCACCCTATAGCAAAAGAAACTTAAAAAAAAAAGTTATCACCTTATTTCTCGTTCTCATTGCTGCCATGTGGCTAGGAGAAAGATATGTAGTTTGAACAAGAGGGCGACAGGTGAGCTGGTGGGACAGGAGACAGAAGAGGGCTATAGGTGGGAGATTCCAGGGTATGGAGAATTCAGAGGACTCATTTTCTTCTCTCCACAGGGAGGACCAACAGCGATGGACCCCAATATGATCTCAATGGAAGAAGGGAAGCAGATCTTAAGGCGGTGTGGGATCCCTCAGAGAGATGTAAGGGGAGAAATACTGACTGGGCGAGGCCTGGCTGGGGCAAGGTGGGGCGAGTCCAAGGTCAGTGTTCCGTCAGGGTCTCTCCTGCAGCCAGGGCTTGGGGGCAGTGTTTAACAAGCTCAGGCCACATGTGCTGACCAATCACGACAGGTGTGCTGCCCTTGGGATGACTAAGGGTGTGTGCGACTGCAGTAGCTCTGGAGTTCCCACCTGGAGAAACCAGCATTTCCCCAACACTCAGTTTTCACACCCTGGTGCCATTTGGAGGTCATCAGAAAACTCCCTGTGGGCTGTGCAGTAAAGGAATTTTAGGAAAATTAGTATTATACTAAAAATATCAAGAAATTGGGAATTTATTCTTTTTATTTATTTTTATTTTTTTAAGAATTATTTATTTAATTTTATTTATTATTGTTTTAAACTTGCTATAGGGCATATGCACTCACCAGAGAGAGACAGAGAGAGAGAGAGAAAGGGAAAGTGCGAAAGCAAGCTGCCAGGTCTAGGGCTTGAACCACAGTCGGCCATGTGGTAGTCCAGTACCTTAACCACCAGGCCACCTGCTGGTCTTGGAAGTTTATCCTTTTTTAAATCCCAGGGCCTCTTCCTGCCTACAAATTCAAAGTGTAATGGACTCTCCCTTCTCTCTCAGATTGACATGATGACGGAGAAATGGGTGGTGGTAGCCTCTGTGGAAGTTATGCTGCGATTTCCTCTGAGGCCTGGAGAGGACCCAACAGCCCGCTGCGTCTCCACCGAAAAACTCCGGCCTTCGGCAGGCAGGCCCTGCGGGATTCCACAAAGGCCGGGAAACCAAGATGGGAGGTAGGAGAATTGTCAGGGAGCAATGTGGGTAAGGCCAGGCAGGATTCCCCGGGACAGCTGTGAGCCATCAATTTCTGCCCGACATGCCTGGAACCTTTGGTCGTATGTCCGTTGCCATAACACAGGTTTTATCGTGAGTGGTCTGACGTGAATTCACACGTGTTAGCTCACAGACGTCCTCCTGTTGCTTGACTTGTGTGGCATTGCACGTGTCTGTGTGAAAACTGGCACACGGTTATGAAGGTGGCATGTGTACCGTCACGGGTGCTCGGTAGGTTTAATAGCAAAACTTGGCAAAACTTAGAGCACCCAGCAGTTCCTCTGATAAGAAACTATCCTGTGAAAATAGTGAGTGTTCTAGAAATGTGTGGGAAACAAAACGGTAGGTTTTTTTGACTGAGTATTTGATCATTGTTAGAGCATGGCTGATAAAAACCCTGGGTCCAGGGACCAGCAGTTAGCGTAATGGCTGTGTCACTGGACTCCCACATAGTCGACTGCGGTTCCCGGACCCGGTGGCTTAAAACTCATGCCGGGCGCGTGTGCCCAAGATCCCGAGAGGAGAATGGAGGAGAAGGGATTGCAGCATGGCCATCCCCCCTGGGGGGTGATTTCTCGCTTTCTGTCTCTCTGTCTCTCTCTGTCTGGTGAGCACACGCGCCCTATAGCAAAAACCTCTCAAAAACAAAAGAAAACAAAAAATACCCTGGGCCCGGAACACCCATGTGCAAGGTTGTCAGCAGTTTCTCAGGTCCTCATTTCTCAGGAGGGTCCTTCCTGGGAGCAGGTGGTGCGGGGTGGGGGATCACAAGACGGCACAGTCCATGAGAAGGACAATGCCAGCGGTGTGACTTAGTGTTTGGTGGCCCCACCGTCCCTATTTGGGGATGCAGGGTCATGAAGACTTTGGCCTTGTGTCTACATACTTTGGCCCTTTTCTTATGACTAGGAAATCCAACAGTCAGTCAATGAACGGGACAGAGCAGAAGCACAGGGACATGAAGCCAGTGGCAAGTCATTACCTACATCATCAGCCTCCGAGGCCAGCTGACATCAGGACCCTGAAGGAGCGACAGCAGGGGCCAGTGAGACAGAGAGCTCCCCACCCAGAGGAGGAGGACGCCAAGGTAGGGGTCGGTCGGCATCTTTCAAGGACTAATGTGTCTGGCCCCGAGAGAGCGGGTTAAACGTGGAAACCTCTGTGTCTGTACTTCGGTTGTTCTCACTCCCCTCAAACTGGCCCTGTTTGGCTGAGAACCAGCCCCCTCCCCTGTGGGTGTCGTGCCCAGCCGGGTGTTTGTGCAATACACAAACTGGCTCACTACCCTCACCTTTGGACACAAAAGTCCTTCCTCCTCAGAGCACTCTGGAAAATGGTTCCAGGCATAACAATACTACCTTGAATCTTCCGGGCAAAAGATAGGCCAGAGGTCCGCGTCCCCTCCCCAAAACGGTAGCTCAGTTCAAAACTGCGTGTTAACCTCCGACTCGCTGACCACACTCCTCTTCCACCCCAGGTGAAGTGCAGGAACTGCGGAGCCTTCGGGCACACGGCGAGGAGCAGGAGGTGCCCCATCAAGTGCTCGGGGAGGGCCCTTTCCCTGCAGCCCTTGGGCTCTAATAAGCAGAAGGAGAACCTGAGACCGGGGAAGCCCCTGCAAGTCCAGACTGCAGGGCCCTTCAACGACATGGACCGAGAGAGGAGACAAAGACAGAGGTGAGGACTCTGCGGAGCAGACCCTGGAGCCCTGGAACCCGAAGAGCTCGTGTCTCCCCCTCTTCTGTCCTGTACAGCCGTCTCTGGGAAACAGGGACTCCGAGAAATAGACGAGCACTCACTACCCTCCCGGGGTCCACACCGAGAGCTCGTTCTAATGCTGGGACCTACCAATATGGCGGCAGTGGGCATCTTAGAGTGTCACGCCCAGGAGCGGTGACAGAATCCCCGTGAAAGCTGAAACTGCAGCAGGAAGAGTCAGCTTCCTGGAAGTGGAGGCTGCTTCTGGTATCAGAGGAGTAGCCTTTGCAAATTTCCAGGGCTTCCATGCCCCCCTTGCCCCAAAACAAGGGCTAGGACTGGCCTCCATGGGTCTTCCCAGTCCCCAGTCACTGGTGTGGACAAGAGGGTCAAGCAAGGCTGGACAGTTGATGTGGTTTGCTTCGCAGGCGAGAAGAGCGGCAGAGCGCAGCTTCACTACCGACCTTGCCCAGGAAGCCCCGAGAGAAGCTGCAGAACAACTGGGAGGAGCCCGCGGAGCCTTGCGCCTACCTGAGGGTGAGTCGTACACCTGCGTCCCGGCTCTGCCTTTACGCTGGGCAGCCTGATGGCTTCAGTTCCCGCGTGGCGCTATGTGGAGGCCCAGGCTGACCCAGCAGAACCTTGCTGTGGTTGTGGACTTTGCGTATTCCAGTTTCTTTGAATATTTTAAAAATATAATTATTTATTTAATTGTACTATTACTGTTATTTAATTTTTTTAAAGTGCATATGCACTCACTAGTGAGAGTCAAAGAGAGAAAGTGAGAGAGCAGGCCACCAGGTTCAGGACTCGAACCATGATCAACCACGTGGGAGTCCAGTGCATTAACCACCACACCACCTGCTGGCCCCCTTAAGTATTCTTTTCGATGCTGTTATTTGCAATGGGCCAGCAATCCCAGTGGAGGCATATTTATGCATGTGTGTTGTTTCACTTGCCTTCTCTGATCTTATATCTGATCAGATACTGGTTTTTATTTTTTTAAGAATTATTTATTTATTTTATTTATTATTATATTTTAATTTGCCCAGAGAGGGAAAGGGAAAATGAGGAAGGAAGCTGGCAGGTACAGGACTTGAGCTGTGGTTAGTCATGTGGGAATCCCGTACCTTAACCACCACACCACCTGCCAGACCCCCAACCGGGCATCGTTAACGCTTTTTTAAGACTCCGATTGCCAGGTGAAGGTGTATTTTCGGTCTGTACTCTCCATATGGAGCTGGGAAGCACTTTGCTCCCTTGCTCTTAACCACAGGCAGCACGAAGACGCTGCACGTCGTGTCTGACGGCCAACAAACGCACCGGCCTCGTGCCCTCTCCCCGCCCCTGAGCAGGCTCTGGGAATGTGCAGTGGCATTGGCATGTCTCTTTCTAAGAAACGTAACCTCACTCGTACTGTCTCGGTATACTGGACTGCCCCTACTTCCATCCTGATTTAGAAGAAATCCTGACGTGATATTTTGCTCTTACTGATTTTATTAGACTGCCATTTTCCTTTGCTCTTTTCCTGAGTTTTCTGCTCTGATATGGGCAGAGCATTGAAGATTCTGACTCCTAAGTGTCTAATGGCTGATTTCTTCTCACACAGAATCCTACCAGGCCCCTGCCTGTCCACACGACCAAGAGACGTGCCACAGGCCCTGTCCCGACGCCTGATGTGAGAGTGTTCGGCCCCACACGGTCTCCCAAAGAAGCATCTGAGCAAGGACCAGCCAAAGGGCGCGAGGTGGACGTCTCTCACGCTCCCCATCCTGCTCGAAAGAACTGGCTGCAGAGCCCGTCCCCCAGTGCCAGCCCAGCGGGCAGTGGGCCTGGTGTTTTCTGCCCTCAGGCGCAAGTCAAACGTCCTGATGTGGAAGCAAAGCCCAGACCAAAGTGTGGCCAGGACTTTACACACACAGTCCAGGCACCAGGCCAGAAGCCTGCCCAGGGCCCCATCCAGACTTGCTGGACTACCCCAAAGAAAGCAAGATTCAGCTGCTTCCTGACCCCCCTGCTGTATGCTCAGTCACTTGACCGGGGGGCTGTCCAAGCTTGCAAGCCTCTCCCCAGTACAAGTGGACTTGGACCCAGACAGGCACCCACGGTCACCACAAAGACCCCAGCTCTGAAGGCCACAGCTACCCTCCAGCCCACACCCAAGCCTCCTTACCTGAGTCCAGTCCAGGCCTTCAGTCTCCCCCATCCTCCACCATCCGGTCTCATCCCAGGCAAGTTGGACACAATTGCCCTCAAGAATTGGGATGAGGGATGGCAGAGTGCCGGGACCAGAAGAGCCAACACCCCAAACCCTCCCATGAAGTCTGCACTTGGCGATCAGAGCCCAGATGTCATAAAAATGTACGAGGGACAGGGTACGTGCGTCCCAGGGCATGTCCTCTATGAGGACCTTCTGGTCTCTTCCTCCTCTGAGTACAGTGACTTTGAGTGAGACCCCCCTTGTCAAGCCTCACGAGACTCAGAAGTGACAGGAAAACTGAGGAAAGGGACCAGGCAGGGAAGAGCCGTGTCTGGAAAGACCACTTCACGGCTGTGGTGGTGCGGATGGCGGAATCCCGGATAACATCGGGGTCAGTGCACAGAGGCTGCCTCCTTACACTTTGTAAATTTAAATTGTACTTAAAACAGGGCTGGGACAGGCAGGTGGTGTGATGGTTAGGGCAGCTGGACTCCCACCTCGCTGACTGGGGTTCAAGTCCTGGACGTGGTGGCTTGCTTTCTCACTTTCCTTCTCTCTCTCTCTGTCTCTCTCTGGTCAAATTCAAAAACATAAAATAATGATAATTAATACAATTACATAAAAACAATTCTTTTAAAAAAGGAAAAACAGGGCTTATGGGGCTGGCAGGTGATTAAGGTGTTGGACTCCCACATGGCTGACCGCAGTTTGAGTACCAGACCTGGTGGCTTGTTTCCTTCTCTCTGTCTCTTTCTCTTGCTGGTCAGATTAAAAAATAATAAGAAATAAGAAGTAAAATAGGAACCAGCAGTTAATGTAATGGCTATGTCACTGGAATCCCACATAGTCGACCGCGGTTCATGTCCCGGACCCGGTGGCTTAAAACTCACGCCGGGCGTGTGTGCGTGCGTGCCCAAGATCCTGAGAGGAGAATGGAGGAGAAGGGATTGCGGCATGACCATCCCCCCGGGGGGTGATTTCTCGCTTTCTGTCTCTGTGTCTCTCTCTGTCTGTCTGGCGAGCGCATGCGCCCTATAGCAAAAACCTCTCCAAAAAAAAAAAAAAAAGTAAAATAAAGAATTATTTTAAAAGATTTTAAAATAAATTTTAAAAAATAAAACCAGGTGATAAAACAGTCTTCTTAAGTCTTTTGTGGGGATTATGTTTAAGGGAGCTGGATCCTAAGAGGCCACTGAAATTTAAATCTTAGACCCTGGAACTTGAGAAAACACACTGGACATGCGTGTCCACGCATACACAAAATCCCAACAGGATAGAGAAATGGAGAAGGTGCTGTGGCATGACCAAGCCCAGGGGAGGGTGCTTTCTTCCTCTCCCCACCAACAGTGAGTGTACACTCTGGCAAAATAAATGATATTTTCATGTAATTTTAACTAATTAAAACAATGAGCATGGCAATATACACATCACATAAAATAAACTTCAAGGTTAAAACAGCTCCGTTATTATAATGTTTATTATAATAAGTGCTCAGTGGATAGCATAAGGATTACGTCCCTGGACTCCCACATGGCCAACTGCAGTTCAAGTCCTGGACCCGGCAGCTTGAAACTCATACCAGGCGTGTGTGCGGGCACGTCCAAAATCCTGAGAGGAAAATGGAAGAGAAGGGATTGCGGTGTATCCACCCCCATGGGGTGTCCACTTCATAGCTGTCTCTGTCTCTCCAGCAAGCATACATACCCTAGAGCAAAAATGTCTAAGTTTGTAATATTGATTAGTGGAAAACAAACAAAATTTTACTGATTTTATATAAATGTATACGGATGTGTACATTCACATTTATTGACATGTGTATAGGCACAGTTTATATATTATAACATGTATTTATCTCTATCTTCCTTCATGATCTAATATGTGCTTAATATTTCTACGTGTTTCATGCGAGCTAAAAATATGTTTATTTTTTGCAAAAATTAGTTCAATAATAGTCATGGAGTATAACTAATACTTTTGTTTTTCAGTTGTTTGGTCCTTACTATTTTGAATCAGCTTCAGGATATAATTTTAAAGAAAACCACATTAAAATCCTTCCTAAAATGGAGGAACTATCCATTTCCCTTTTGTGGAAAATCCACAGGCCCAAAACTCCACATATGTAAAGTGAATTCCTGACTTACCTCCACACGGCTGTCCTGCCACTGATTCCATTTACATAAGAGATTTCATCAGAAACGTATTTTCCTGGAACCAGCAGTTGGTATAATGGCTATGTCTCTGGACTCCCATGTAGTGACTGCGGTTCGAGTCCCGAACCCTGTGGCTTAAACTCATGCCGGGCGCGTGTGTGTGCATGTCCAAGATCCCGAGAGGAGAATGGAGGAGAAGGGATTGCTGCATGGCCATCCCCCCCTGGGGGTGATTTCTCGCTTTCTGTCTCTCTGTCTCTCTCTGTCTGTCTGGTGAGTGCACATGCCCTATAGCAAAATTCTCCCCCCCCCGCAAAAAAAAAAAAATATATATATGTATATATCCACAAGCAAAAAAAAAAAAAAGTATCTTCTCACCTGAGAGGCATGAGAGTGCATTTTGTGCCAACGTACCCAACTGACGTCTTCACTTGATGGAGAAAAAGTGACCATCAACAGGTCTCAAATCCATGCAGTTCTATTCTGCACACCACGCACATTACTCATCTTCAAGTAGTCAGCACTCACTTGATGTCCTTAAGAAATCAGTAAAGGGTCAGCAGGTGGTTGAGGTGCTGGATTCCCGCATGGGCGACTACAGTTCAAAACCTGGACCAGGCAGCTTACGTTCTCACGTTGTCGCTCTCTCTGGTTAATTAAAAAATAATCATAAATAATTATGGAAAAAAATAAATCAGTAAAAATTCAGTAAAAATAGGGGCCAGCTGGTAGTGTAGTGGTAAAGGCACTAGACTCCCACATGGCCCCCTGTGGTTCAAGTCCCGGACCTGGCAGTTTGAAACTCAAGCAGGGTACATGTGCGTGTGTCCCCAGAATCCTGAGAGGAGACCAGAGGAGAAGGGATTTCTTCATGACCATATTCCTGGGGGGTGACTTTTTGCTTTTTGTCTCTGTCTTCTCTGTCTCTCTGGTGAGCACACACATCCTAGAGCGAAAATCTCTCAAAAAGAAACAGAAAACAGGCAGGGCACATGTGCATGTGTGCCTGCCCAAAGTCCTGACAGGAGAGTGAGGAGACTGTCTCTCCCTCAGCTGAGCACACACCCTGTAGAAAAAAAATGTCTACTAGCCATTATTTTGAGGGAAAACTTTTGTTCTTCAGATTATTGAATTACAATCTCCAGGGCTATTGCTGTTAATGGGAGTGAAAATTTACTAGAACAGAGTAACAAGCTAGTCATGGGGAAATGTGTTATGTCACTCTGACAGACAGCACTCAGTCTCCACTCAGTTGTCCACAGTCTCCAGTCTGCTCAAGAAATATTGCTTTAGAAGGCTCTGAACTCAGGACTGGCAGGTGGCGTGGCGGTTAAGGGCACTGAACTCCCACGTGGCTGACAGCAGTTTGAGTCCCAGACCTGGCAGCACATCTTCTCGCTCTCTTTCTCTCATTCTGTCCTTCTCTGGTCAAATTTAAAAATAAATAAGGTTAAATAAAATAAGTTGTTGTTTTGTTTTGTTTTGTTTTGTTTTTAAAAAAAGGGCTCTGGACTCCTGCACAGCTGAACAAGTTCCAATGGTGAAGGTACTGTGGTAATTAGATCATCTGTCATACACAACTGCTATTTCATATACTGGTTACTTAGGCACATGAGTTCACTGTGTCTTGTTTCTCACACCCGTATATAAGGTGACTATTTTGTAATATGCTTAAATAATAAGGGATATTAATAAATAAAAAAATCACACAAATGCGCACACGAATTACATACTCCCTATGAGAGGAGGTGATTTTGCCGTCCTTAGCCAAGCACAGCAGAGCCAGTGTGCTCTGGAGTCCAGACTCAGGAGAATGTAGGGGCTGGCGGCTGAGATACACCCCGTGACGAGTGTAGAGACGTTCACCAGCCACAAAATGTGACTTTTGGAAAGGGCAGAATAAACGTGAGAGATGAGGGAGACAGTGCTCAGAGACACGAAGATGATCAGCAGGACGAGGGTGCTGCGGGTAGCTCGGGACTCGGGGCAGGATCTGGGGCAGACGTCGCTCCTACGGATGTGTTGGACCCGCTGCTTGTGCCTGTGCAGGGTGAGAACCGTGGAGCCGCTGGCCCAGAGCAGGAGCCCCACGCACACGGCGTCCCGGGATGTTAACAACGGTACGTACAGCGCTTGCATAATTTTGTCTTGAAAGACAGTGTAACAGTACCCCAAATCCATTTCCTTTGAGCTATTTTGGTTGCTCCTCCTGCCAGTCATATTCATGAAAACTGTAATATTTAGCCCCAGGTTCAGGACCCAGCAGAGAATGCTGGAGGTGCCCGGGAACCTGGGAGCTTTCATTTTTAGTTCCACCCACCTGGAGATCCTGGGACTGATGATCAACTGGAAGACACTCAGGACCTGCCCGCTCTGTGAAGACAGAAAACAAGTTTGCACCCAAGATCACCCAGGAAATGTGTCAGTCCAAAAGCTGCCAGCGTTTCCTGGACTCCTTTGGAGAGAATGATGAAGCAGTTGGCTACAGTCAGGTGCTGGAGGATCCGATCTGTGGGCCTAAACCTGCATTTCGTGCAGTAAAGGTAGAGATAGTGGCAAAGAAGAGAGAAATTCCCCAGAACTCCAACTCCAGTCTGCAGTAAAACGATCATTGCTATTGCCCAGTGTCTGGTGGTCATCTTGTCAACTCTGGACATAGTCTCCTTGGAGCCAGGGTTTCCTGCAGGGAACACAGGGCAAGAGCCACATGTACCAGGGTGGCTGAAACGCGAGACCCTCTACTTATGTTCCCTGAAAACATTTTCTTACAATTTTTGTTTCATTCACATGTTTTCAAGAGTTGTATGTTATTGGAACCAGCAGTTAGCATAATGGCTATGTCGTTGGACTCCCACGTAGTCGACCACGGTTCCCGTCCCGGACCCGGTGGCTTAAAACTCACGCCAGGCGCGTGTGCGTGTGTGCCCAGGATCCCGAGAGGAGCATGGAGGAGAAGGGATTACGGCGTGACCATCCCCCCTGGGGGGTGATTTCTTGCTTTCTGTCTGTCTTTCTCTGTCTGTCTGGCGAGCGCATGCACCCTATAGCAAAAAATCTCTGAAAAAAGAAAAAAAAAGAGTTGTATGTTATAATTGTACAATTCCATATTTATTTGAATTGCCACACCGTGTATGTATTCACCAGAGACAGAGACAGAGACAGAGACAGAGAGGGGGGGAGAGGAAGAAAGTGTTCTCCAATGCAGCTTGGTCACGCTCAGTCCTCCTCTCGTTCCTCCTTCTGTCAGGATCTGGGGCAGCCTGCGTGCAGCTGGTGGTTTTTGTAAGCCACCAGTGCCAGAATTTGAACCATGGTTGGCGCCCTTAACCACTCAGTTTTAGGGCCAACCTGAACCTTCCAATCTGTGAGTTTGCACAGAGTATGGATTACTGGGGGAAAGGCGGTAGATCTAGTACGCCCTGTCATGTTTACAGCTTCATGAGGCAGGCAGTACTCTTCTATTCACTGGAAAGGTAAAGAGCACACAGGCAGATGGAGTGTAACGACTTGTCTGAATTTCAACCACTTTATGGGCAGGGTTGGGGTTTGATCCTGACAGAATAAGGAAAAAAGCAGTGCATTCAAACCCTATGCTATTTTAAAGAAACTAGTTTGGCTTACTCTCCAAATAACATAAAATTATTCCCCTTCCTTTTCATTTTGTTTAGATGGCTGGCATTTTATTTTATAACTCTTGGTAACAAGTCTCCAGTTATGCATAGACATTTATAGGACAAACTCATACCGATTATAAGTAAAGTATAAGACTTTCAAAATTAAAATGCAAAGGCAGTGATAATATATACTATTAGAAAACTATGAGTACTTTGTGGCATACTTAGGGAGTGGTCAATTTGGGACCAGCTAGTGGCATGGCTGTTACGGCAGCTGGATCCCATACGGCTGACTGGCTGTGCGGTTCAGGAGCCTGACCCAGCTGCTTGAAAAACACACCAGGTGCGTGTGCGTGTGTGGCCGAAATCCCGAGAGGAGAAATGGAGAGGGGATTGCGGCGTGGCCATCGCCCTGGGCTACTCTCTCACCTCCCCTTTCTCTGCCTCTCTCCTCCACTGAGTGCACATACCCTCTAGCAAATTTTAAAAACAATTTAAAAACAGAAAGAAATGTAAAACAAACAAACATGTTCAATTTGGCTCTATACTGGGATTTGTTTTTAATGTTGGGACTACTGAAGAGGCACCCATTACAGGAACGTGAGGACACTATTTTGTTCCCTAAACTATGGGACATGAAATACTAATATATGGTAAAGTTTTGCAGAGTAAAATCCAGTACTACTAATTTTCTATTATAAAATAATCCTTTTATATATATATTGGGTCATCAGAATAGTCTTGACATTTTTATGTAGGCTTAAGTAAAAATATTGCCAAAGGGCAAGATTTGTGAAAGATATTAAAATATAAGACATGTGAAGCCAGCAGCGGGCATAATGGTTACGTCACTGGACTCCCACACGGTCGACCATGATTCGAATCCTGGACCCAGCAGCTTGAAACTCATGCAGGGCACTTGTATGTGCATGCCCAAAATCCCAAGAGGAGAATGGAGGATAAGGGGTTGTGGTGTGGCCATCCCCCCTGTGGGAGGTGATTTCTCACTTTCTGTCTTTCCAGCAAGCTCATGCACCCTATAGCAAAATCTCTCTCTAAAAGGAGATATATATATATATATATATGACACATGTACATGTTGTCATCTCTAGAGTGAGAAATGCGTTCATCTTCTACATCTTTTTTCTTGGAGAGGTTTTTGCTATTGGGCACGTGCACTTGCCAGAAAGACAGAGAGACAGAGAGACAGAAAGCGAGAAATCACCCCCCAGAGGGGATGGCTACACCACAATCCCTTCTCCTCCATTCTCCTCTCAGGATCTTGGGCATGCACGCACACGTGTCCAGCAACATAACCATTACACTAACTGCTGGTCCCTTCATCTTCTACATTAAATCATTGGAAGCAATTTGACAATATTTTCTTTCTTTTTTTTTTTTTCTTTAAGTGATTTTTGCTGTGGGGCGTGTGCACGCAAGAGAGACAGAAAGCAAGAAATCACCCCCCACCACCACCCTGGGAATGGCCACGCTGCACTCCCCTCTCCTCCAGTCTCCTCTCCGGATTTTGGGCATGCACGCACACACACGCCTGACATGAGTTTAAAGCCGCCAGGTCCAGGACTCAAACTCCAGTGAACCGTGTGGGAGTCCGGCAACATAACCATTAGGTGAATTGTTGGTCCTGACAATATTTTCAAAACAGAGACTATATCACAAGATAAATTGTATTCAAAAGCCATTTTCGTCACATTACCTTTTCATCAAATGCTGCTCCACTAAATCGAGACGAAAGCACGGTATCTCTAGAATCAACAGACCATGGACACTTTCGTTAATGGACAGTCGCTGTCTCTACTAAGCCTCTGAAACCCCGGAGTCAGAGGAGACACTCCTCTGTCACTCATAGCCCCTGGGATCCGCTATGTCTGCAGAGGAGGGACTCCTTGACTAAGCGCCCGGAGGTTCCGCAGCCGATCTAGGGAAGCTTGCCGTCAGGAGCACCGGGTTACGCTGAACTCCATCAGGAGCCATCGGCCGGGCAGGGCGCAGGCTCCTGCTGTGCTAGTCCAGGGCATTGCTCCTTACTGCTGTGTGGCTTTGGTACTGGGCCAGCGGTCGCGGTCACTCTGCCCAGACTTCTGATGTGCCTCCTTGCTTGCACACTCTGCTTCCCGGGCTGAAGAAGAAAACGCTCCTGACTTCCTTAGGGCTCTGCCCTGCAGACCGGGTGCGGGGTGCGGATCACAGTAGCAGAGTTGGTGTGGGTGGGAGAGAGGCAGCCAGGCCTGGAGATAAAGGTTTGCGACTCTGTGACCGCCCCTCCCTCTGGAGCTGCAATTACCTTTTCACCTGTAGCTTCAAGAAGACAGGCTTGGGCCACTGAGAATATTTGTGGAAAACCTTTCCCCACTTGCCGTTTGTCAACCATGACAAGCCGGCAGTTGCCTCCTCCAGAGACTGTGGAGGTGTTTGGGAGAGGCTTTTCACTTCCCTGAGTGTGGAAGGCAGACAGGCTGTTTCACAGAAAGAGCATGAAGTAGGTCTAACAGAGGGACTGGCAGCGAGGCTCCCGGGGCTCCCTGAGTTCTCGGCTCTCCTGGGAGATGCTCTGCTCAAAGTGAGCGTTTTCTTCATCTTCGGACCCCTGAGCTATTACGTTATCCAAGATAAGAGCAGAGAGCTAGACCCAATGACCCGAGTTCCAGCCTCAAAGTGACACCAGTAGAAGGGAGAACATGATGACAATACTTGACGATGCTGTAAAAAAATTTTTTTAAGAGAGTTTTTTGTTTTCCCGTTTTTGAGAGATTTTTTGCTATAGAGCACAGGCACTTGCCAGAGAGACAGAAAGCGAGAAATTACCCCCCCCCCCCTGCCAGGGGTGATGGCCACACCACAATCCCTTCTCCATTCTCCTCCTGGGATTTGGCATGCACACACATGTGCCCAGCATGACATTTAAGCTACTGGGTCCAGGACCCAAACCATGGTTGACTACGTTCGAGTCCAGTGATGTAACCATTACACCATCTGCTGGTCCCACTGTCAGAACAATTTCTATTACAAGAAACCATTAGATTTATGCACAGTTTGGAAATTTGTGATATGCGAGTTTTTCGGCAAAATATTCTTTAGAAATATTGGCCTTTCCTCCCACCCCTCGTGGTATAAGAAGTCTAATTAGAACTCTATCTATAGAAAGACAGTCATTTATAAGTGTCTTCCCAAATGACAACATTGGGATCTGCTAGCTTATAGGCAGATTCCACAAATTCTTCAGTATAAGGAAATAAAAAAACAGTTTTCATCCTCAGTTCAAGAGGATTCAATGGTTACTATTGTACGAAACCTGCCTGAGGTCTCTGGGGCGGCAGGCCGTGGGTTGTGAAGGTGTGTGTAACACAGGTGCAGGTTTGATGTGGTCTCCAATATTGCATTCTACCAGGGTCCGATGGTCTCAGGGTCCTGTGACGGTCTAGGGAAAGGCTAACGTCTACAACGGTGAGGAAAGGAAGAGAATGAGAGGGGGTGGGTTGGAGGCAGAGTTAATGGGGGTTGCAGGAGTAATTTGGAAGTTACTAATTCCCTCCCTTATTCATTACTTCTCATTTCCAGTTGGATCGAAATGTGTTCGTGGATGGATTCTATTTTCAGCTCATGAGGTAAAAACTTGCTTATAGACAATATCCCAAAAAGCACTTTGAGGGGTCAGCAGATGGTGTAATGGTTATGTCACTGGACTCCCTCATGGCTGGTCATGATTCGAATCCCAGACCCAGAGGCTTGAAACTCATGCTGGCACATGTGTGTGCGTACACCAGATCCCGAGAGGACGATGGAGAAGGGATTGCAGCATGACCATAGCCCCTCGGGTGGGGATGGGGGGTGATTTCTCGCTTTCTGTCTCTGTTTCTCTCTGTCTCTCTGGTGAGCACACATGTCCTACAAACCCAAACAAAACAAAATCGGTGCCTGTGCATGCATGCCCCAAATTCCAAGCGGAAACTGGAAGAGAAGGGATTGTGGGTGGTCAGCACTCTCGAGGGCGTGCTTTCTCACTTTCCCTTTCTCTCTCACTCTGTTTTTTCCCTGGTGAGTCATATGCCCTATTGCAAGATAGAATATAATAATAATAGTAATAATAATATAGGAATAATACTTAAAGTAAAGGGAATTTTTAGCCTGTTTTAAAATGTCTTATATAAATGAGATAGTATAGCAATTATTTCTCTTTTTTTTTTTCTTTTTTAGGGAGAGATTTTTGCTATAGAGCACGTGTGCTCACCAGAGAGACAGAAAGTGAAATATCACCCCTCCATGGGATTGGCCACGCCACAATCCCTTCTCCATTCTCCTCTCAGAATCTTGGGCATGCACGCACACGTCTCGCCTGGTGTGATTTTAAGCCACTGGTTCTGGGACTCAAAGCGTGTCGACTACACGGGAGTTCAGTGACGTAACCACTACACTGTCTCCTGGTCTCAGCAATGATTTCTTTTAGACCGTTTTTATTCTTCTATTGTCTGTGAATTTATCTGCATTGTTCATGTTGTTCTGGATCCTTCATTATCGTTACTGTAGAAAATTCCACTTTGTGAATATCAAATAATCTCCCATTCTACTGTTGTTGGAATAAAATGTCTGCAATGAACTTTTCAGTTAGGGCTCTCAGGAATAGTACTACAACGGCCCTGACACCTCAGGGAGCAGGCCCAGCCACCCCAACCGGCCCAGCACTGGCTGCCCTGCTGCCTCACTAAGCCAGAGATCGTCTCTCTTTTTAAATTTTTTTCTTTTTCTTTTCTAATGTTTCAGATTTTCCCATCGTTTTTCATTGTTTTATATAAAGTGTAGTTTCTCCATGCCCCCATCCTCTGTGTCCTTGGCATGGCACGTCCTCCGGGCTCCTCCCCTAACTCTGAGCAGGTGTGGGGGACACAATGACCTGGGCCACTCAGGAAGGTGCAGGGGCACATGACACTTGTCCTCTCTGCCCAACTTCCAGTGCCCACCTTCTGGGCCCCAGGAGCAAGAACCTGAAAGTGACTCTAAAAGTGGCCCTCCTTGTGCCACTTTATTTTATTAGTTTTTAAAATAATTATCTTGAATTTTATTTATTCATTTACTTATTTTATTTTGACCAGAGAGAGACACAGAGAGAAAGAGAAAGTAAGAAAGCAAACCACCAGGTCCAGGACTTGAACCATTGTCAGCCATATGGGAATGTCCAGCGCCTTAACCACCACACCACCTGCTGGTCCCCCCACTGTGCAACTTTAAAAGAGGTCAAAGCCTCAGCACCCAGGGCTGCAGCTCCATGGAGTCACAGGACAGGGCGCTGAGGGCCACATGACTTCCTCAGTTCAGCCCCAACCTCCCTGCCCTGCTGCTCTCAGACCCTGCCCTTGGCTCAGCCTCCCAGACCCAGTTCCCACAGAGACCCTCAGACCAGCAAACTTCATTCTCCCTGTATGGCCCCCACTACCCCCATCCTTCCCCATGTCGCCCCGTCTACTGGATCCTCTGCCCACCATCCGTCCAGTCCTCTTCCCAAGCAGCTTTCTGTGTGACCTTCCTCTTGCCTTCCTCATCCCTGCTCAACGCCTCGTTCCTCTTTGAACCACCTGCAACCTGGCTGAGGTCAAATGTTAAGGGTTCAGATCGAACTGGAATGGGTCCTGAGGTCAGGGTGGCATATTCATGTCACTTGGGTGATGTCCCTAGGCGTGGTACCTAGCAGGGATCCAGGCTCAGCAGAGGGGTCCCGACTGACACAGGGACACCTGCAGTGGCCAGGAGGACTCTCCCAGGGCTGGGTCCTTTCCCTCCAGACATGGCCAGAATCCTGCGTGACCAGGGCAGAGGATG
>NW_006159600.1:348086-356086 GCF_000334495.1 Tupaia belangeri chinensis | reverse complement strand
GACATGGCCAGAATCCTGCGTGACCAGAGCAGAGGATGCTCGGCCCAGGGTGCGGGGGCCTAGGGCCTGTCAGAGAATCCCTCCCTCAGCAAGGATCGTGGTCCCATAGCTAATAAATGCTCAGGGGTGGAGCGAGGGCTCTGTGAAGGGGAAGGCGAGCTCACCACCTGCGTTCTGAGATCACTGCGGTCTCCAGGGACGCGGCTGTGGGCAGTATCACTCCCAGGGCCTGGGGTAGGGCACTGACCCCTTCAGGATTAGGAGACCTGCCACTTGGGCCCCCGGGTCACAAGGAGCTGGGTCTCGTGTTCTGACCGAGTGACACATTCATAGGTGTTTAGAACATGAACAGGTGCAGTGAGGAAGAGAGGAGCGACCCTAACCCCACCACGGCGCACCTGCCTCCCCTAACATCCCGGTTTCTGCAACCGTGTGCACGAGCTGAATGAGGCCGACGTTGGCGTTCAGCGGCTGCACGGCCCTGGCACTGCCCTCCCCGCTCAGCGCTGTGCTCAGAGGGTGTGCGCAGCTGGGCGTGCGCACAGATGGAGGCGGGGAAGAAGCAGGAGGCGCGCCAGGTCTGACCTGTTCCCCTATCTCTGACCTGGGAATGTCTCTGGGCGTTTTCTCATCCTTCTCCCTCTGCCCAGGACATGACCCCTCATCCCCCTCAGCCACAAGCCAAAGGACAGCAGAAACGAGCACTAGCACCGTCTTCCTTTGCGTTCGTGCTGTCAGAGAGTGGGGACGAGCTCCTTCCGTGATAGTGCGAGCAGAGCCATCGTCAGCTCACTTTGCAGAGGAGGAGCTGGATTCTTTGGTTTTTTCTGTCTTAGTGCCCCCCCATGGGTGCAAATATTTGCCAGAGAAACACAGAGATGAAAATGACAGAGAAAGAAAGAGAGAAATCGTCCCTAGAGGGGATGGCCACACTACAATCCCTTCTCTACTCCGCTCTCGGAATTTCGGGGGGTTTTGTTAATCACATGTGCCCAGTATGATTAACGCGCCACCAGGTCTGATACTTGAAGAGTAGTTGGCATGTGCGAGTCCAGCGCCTTACCCACCATGCCACCTGCTGACCCTGGATTTTCTGATTCTGCAAACAAAGCCATTGAGGTTGAGACAGAGATCACAGTGACCGTGTGGGTCACTGCAAAAACCACAGACGCCCAATAGCATTAAGTCCTCCAGTCCGTGAAGACAGGAGCATTTCCCATTGGTTGTGTCTTCTTTCACTCCTTTCCCTAATACTTTACAGTTCTCAGTGACCGAGTCTGTCCCCACCTTGAGTAGATTTATTGCTAAGTATATTGTCCTCTTGGGTGCCATTGTGTCTGAGATTGCTTTCCCAGCTGTCCTTGGGAATTGTGGATGGTTAGTGGACAGAAAGGCAACTGATATTTGAGTCTTGCTTTTTTGTCCTCGGCTAAACTCGTTGTATATCTTTCTTTTTCTTATTTTTTTAAGAATTATTTATTTAATTTTATTCATTCATTTTATTTTTTAATTTGACCAGACACACACACACAGAGAGAGAGAGAGAGAGAGAGAGAGGGAACGTGAGAAAGCAAGCCACCAGCTCCAAGACTTGAACCGTGGTCAGCCATGTGGGAGTCCAGCGCCCTTATCCACCATGCCACCTGCCGGCCCCAAATTCGTTGTATTTCTAACACGTTTTGTCGTGTTCAGGGTTTGTTTCACAGAAGACCATGTCATCTGTGAGCAGAGATTGTCCTTTCTCCTTCAAAGGTGGATGCTTTCTGTTTCTTGTTCTGGCCCAATCGACCTGGCTGTGAGCTCACCCCTCTGTTGAACAGAGTGGCAAGAGCCACCTCTTTACCTTGTCCCTGGCCTTCAGGACAAGCTTTGTCTCTCACCACCGAGTTTAATGTGAGCAGAGCTTTTTCTTTTTTCTTTTCTTTTCTTTTTTTTTTTTTAGAGGTTTTCGCTATAGGGTGCGTGCGCTCACCAGACAGATAGAGACAGAGAGACAGAAAGCGAGAAATCACCCCTGGGGGTGATTGTGGCCATGCCACAATCTCTTCTCCATTCTCCTCTTGGGATCTTGGGCATGCACGCACACGTGCCCTGTGTGAGTTTTAAGCCACTGGGTCCGGGACGTGAACCGTGGTCGACTACATAGGAGTCTAGTGACATAGCCATTACGCTAACTGCTGGTCCCAGCAGAGCTTTTTCTGAATGAACTTTCCTGCATGGGGTTTCTTCCTGCTCCTGCTGCGCTGAGTGTTTTTACCCTGAGAGGCTGTGGCGTTCTGTCCAACATGTTCCTGCACCAGATGCCATCGTCCTGCAGGTCTGTCTTGCCTTCAGTCAGTGGGGTGCACACACTGATGGACTAGCATGCGGCCCCATCCTCGGGTGTCGTCTTCCAGGTCTGGCTTCCTCGTTGCACTCAGAGGATACCTGAGTGTTGGTGCGTGTGAGTCTGGTGTGGATCTGCTTTTTCCTAGGGCTCCCACGTGTGTCTGTGCATGACGGCCTCGCTGCCTCCATGACTGCACCCATGTACTAAGTCCGAGTAACTCAAAGGCAAAGTCCTCCAAGTTTATTCTTCAGGGTTCTTCTAAGCAGTTTTGTACAAGTGTTTCTACTGAAGTTTGAAATCAGCGCCTGTGTGTCCACCTAGTGAGATCTGCCGTGGCGTTCCATAGGAATGGATGGATCAATCGTAATATATGACTGGACATAGTGATACTACGGGAGACGGAGCAAGCTCCACCCCTTCAGCAGTTAGAGATGCTAAGCTCGGAACAAAGACTCCGCATTCGTGTTTCAGGAAAAACACTGGGCTCTGCAGCGCCAGAGAGCTCTCAGAAACCACCAAGAAAAGGGTGACCGCGTGGTGGGGGTGGGGGGAGGACAGGGTCAGACACTTCACACGCAGAAAGGAATGGAAACAGTGTGAGGTACATTTGAATATGGAAGTCTCTTTTGGAATAGGAGAAAGTTCTGAAAAGTTTTGGAAATAGGCTCTGAGACTGTGTAGAAATAGGAAATATCCTTGATTGTTGACGGGAATATGAGTCGCCATGGAATGGAGGCCGTTTGGCCACGTGGATCAAAATCACGGAATATTCACCTCCTGACCAGGCAGTCCTCGTTCAGGGGAGGTCAACCCTGAAGCCTTGGGTTCCTTCATCCATCTCCCGTCCTACGTCGTCCGTGCATCCAGTGCCACCACACCTCTCTCTTGTGTGCGGCCCCTGGGATGGAATGGGGACCCCAGACGGCAGCCCTGCCCTGGAGGTCATGGCCTGTCAGGCCGGACAGTGTCTCACCCACAGCCAGGGGCGGGGGGCTGCAGAGTCTAAGCCTCCTCTATCCCAAGGTCTTGCTCCAGCTTGGAGGGGAGGTACAACTCTCCGGGCCTCCCAGCTCCAACCACCTCTGTCGCCAGTTCTTGCTCCGAGTTGGAATCAGCACCAGGACAAGAGGCAGTTCTAGACCCGGCCCCAGCACCACTGCCACAGGGAAGGCCAGCTCTAGCCCAGCACAGACACCGCAACCAGAGCTGGCAGCTCTAGCGCCAGCCACACCCGCAGGTGCAGAGCCAGAGGGGCTCAGGCACTGCCTTCAACACCAGCTCCACAGCCAGAGCTCGCTGCTCGCGCCCGGGATTCTTCCATTTTCATCGTCATTATCTCCTTTATTTTATGTTCTCCGAATCGTGCTATATTTTATGTTTCAACAGGTATAATGCATTCAGTACAAGTTGACCTTAAGTCGTTCTCATCCTTTTCTTTTTTTTCTTTTTTAAATTTATTTATTTATTATTTTTTTATTTTTTCATTTCATTTTCTTCTATACATTCAATCACATTATTATTTATCTTACAAAATGGATATTTCAGCAGGTGAACACCTCTCCCCAGCACCGTCAATAAAACCACGAAACATCTTTAACAGATAATACCACACCTCTTTGTGCCATTAATGCTTTTTCTCCCTGTCTCTCCCCAAAATGTCCTTCCTCAGACCCTCCTCTTTCACACACACTATATCTGGTATTTACATCTATATACTGTGTTTCTATATCCTTTAGACAATTAGTTTCAGTCATAGAGTGCAGACACTCGGTATATATTAAGTGGGGACATACAATGCCTCTCCTTCATAGCATGGCTTGCTTCACTCAGCAGTAAGTCCTCCACATTCATCCACTTCCTGTCAAAAGCCAGTATTTTGTTGTTTTTTATGGATGAATGGTATTCCATTGAATATATGTGCCACAGTTTTTCTAACCATTCATCAGTTCGTGGGCATTTGGGTTGCTCCCATGACTTGGCAATCGTGAAAAGTGCCGCAATAAACATCGATGTGCAAGCACTTTTCTGATAAAGTATTCTTCTGTCCTTTGGGTAGACACCAAGGAGTGGGATTGCTGGATCATATGGTAGTTCTATTTGTAGATTTTTGAGGGATCTCCAAATTGTTCTCCACAGTGGTTGGACCAATTTACATTCCCACCAGCAGTGTGAGAGAGTTCCCTTTTCACCACACCCTCGCCAGCACTTATTCATGAATACAGTAAAGTTTCAGGATACAAAATTAATATCCAGAAATCTATAGCATTTCTGTATATAAACAACAGGCAGACTGAGGTAGAACTGAAAAAGTTGTTCCATTTACCATAGCCACAAAAAGTGTAAGATACTTAGGGATAAATCTAACCAAAAAAGTTAAAGACCTTCACAAGTCCCGCACCGGGAGAGAGAAGGGAGCAAAGGACACAGGAGACAGAGCGAGAAATGGAAGCGGGAGGGAACTTGGCAAGTGGAGGACCCAGAGTCCAGGAAAGGGATGCAACAGGAAGAGGGAATGTACCCGGGAAGGCGCTGTGGGGACAGAAAGAGGCAGAAATACATGGACTTGGGGGACAACGCCAGAAGGGACAGGGGTTGAAACAGAGAGGTTGCAGCAGAGTGGGGCCAGAGACCTTGTAGGAGGAGACAAAGGTGAGAAGCACTGAGCAGGTGTGGAGAGTGCGAGGGGAGGCGGAGGGAGAGGATTACACGTGGGGAGAGTCACCCAGTGGTGGGAAGGGCCCAGACAGACCTCCTGTGAGTTGACCAGATGAGGAATCTAGGTTGGGGTGTGTTGGGATGTAGCTCCATGAGCAATGAGAAGTTGCGAATGATGCAGAAGAGAATGCGTCACAGAACCAGCTCTGTGAGGCACGTGCATTTGTGATGGTTCCTGTCAGAAGGAAAATCCCCCTAGGAGCCCCTCTCCATCACAGGACAGAGCCTGAGTTCATCACTCTGGTCAGGCTCCTCCCTCTCCCTGAGCTGGGGAAGGAGGTGGGATGGGGAAAGGAATGCAGGAAGAGTCTGTCACCACATGGTGCCTTTTGTATTTTCCATTTCTTTATTTCTTCATGAGAAAGAGAGAAAACAGAGAGACAGTCCCCCCCCACACACACACACACACAGGGTCTCCATGCTCTTTTCCTCCTGCAGCCTCAGCCAGCCTGGGTCATGGGCACTGGCATTTGTGCCTGATGTCAGGGAGGCCCTGGGATGTGCACCAGGGACCTTCTTTTCTGGTCTACTTGTGCTACTGCTCTACCACCCTCTGGACTCCACCGTTTTTTTTTTTTTTTAAATAACATCAACAGGGATCAGCAGATGGTGTAATGGTTATTATCACTGGGCTCCCATGTAGTCTACCATGGTTTAAGTTCTGAACACAGTGGCTTAAAACTCACATGGGGCACGTGTGCATGCATGCATGGCCGAAATCCTAAGAAGAGAATGGAGGATAAGGGATTTCAGGCTGACTATACTCCCTGGGGGGTGATTTCTCACTATCTGTCTGTGACTATACTCCCTGGGGGTGATTTCTTACTATCTGTCTCTATATCTCCAGGTAGCGCACATGCCCCATGCAAAAATCTTTTTCCAAAAAAAAAATTTAATAAATAGGGGACCAGCAGGTGGCGTGGTGGTTAAGGTACTGGACACTCCCACATGGCCAACCACGGTACAAGTCACGAACCTGGTGGCTTGCTTTCTCACTTTCCCTCTCTCTGTCTCGCTGTGTGTGTTTCTTTCTGGTCAAATTAAAATAAGTGGATGAATCAATAAAATTGAATAAATAATTTTTTTAATTAATAAATAACATCAGCAGGGGGACCAGCAGGTGGCGTGGTGGTTAGCCTTAACCACACCCATATGGCTGACCACAGTTCAAAACCCAGATCTGGCGGCTTGCTTTCTTGCTTTCCTCTCTCTCTCTCTCCTTGTGTCTCTTGCTCTCTGGTCAAATTAAAAAATAAATGAATACATTTTAAAAATAATATCAGCAGTATATGCTCCAACACACGTACACACACATGCACACATTCATATTTATTTTCTTTCTACTTTAATTACCCAGGAGATCTTGAATAAAAGTGCCTGAAAAGGGACAGCAGATGGCATAATGGTTACTTTGCTGGACTCCCACCTAGTGGACCATGGTTTGAATCTCAGACCCAGTGGCTTTAACTCATGCTGGATGCATGTGTGTGTGTGTGTGTGTGTGTGTGTGCCCAAGATCCAGAGGGGAGAATGGAGGAGAAGGGATTGTAGTGTGGCCATCCCCCTGGAGGGTGATTTCTTGCTTTCTGTTTCTCTGTCTTTCCAGCAAGTGCACACTTCCAATAGCAAAAACCTCTGACATATTTAGGTCAATCAGACTAGGGATTCAAACCTCAGTCTCTATGTGGGATCCAGGTCTCCACAAGCAGTGTGTTACCAGCACAACACAGATCTATTCCATCAGCCAAGTCTTGAACCTAATCATGTTGCCCCCTGGTATTAAGTTCTCTTATTGCTTTCCCTCACTCTTCAAAAGAGCATGTAGACCCTTCAGCAGGGTTGGAGCAGAGGCCCTGGAGCATGGTGGCTCTTCAAGGTTGGTCCGAATTGAGGAAAATGACGAGTTTTCAGGAGGAACCTGAAACTTTCATTTTGCTACTTTAGTTATTGTTAAAATTCTTTCAATAAGTCTGCTCCTCCAAGGTCACAGATTACTGCAAAACCAGCAGCGTAACACAGCTTTCACTTATCTTCTCCCAGTTCATAGGTCAGGAGCAAGCTTGGCTTGCTGTGTATGGTCTTAGGAGTGCCAGTCAGGATGCCAGTCAGGATGCCACCCGACCTGGTTCTTGTCAGTATCAAGGGGAGAAGCCAGGGTCATGGTCAGAATGTCTTTCTTTCTTGCTGTTTGTACACGTCCCTCCCCCTCTCTTCAAGGACAGCACCAAGTGAAATCCCCTCATGAGCCTAAACTCTTCTTTCCTCTTTGGAGATTTACCTTGGAGTTCTTCAAGGTCACCTGGATAACAGACTTGTATTATTGATTTGTTTGTAGGAGAAACCAAAAGATTAAGCAGAACTCATATTTTATATAGCTCAATTACTAACAAAAGCAACTAAAGGTCATTACTGAAAACTGAGTAGTAATGGCGAGTGTAGATTATGAGGGTAGCCATTAAGCACTCCTGAACCAAGGAAGCAACACTGGCCTACTGATGCTAAAGGAATCCCAGTATCTGTCTGTTAAACCATCTGACCCGAGCACTATTCTCCGTGAGATTCTTTTGTAAGCTTCTTTCTTTCTATGGCTGTTGTTTTGTTTAGACTTCCTATCCCAACTGGGAGCGAGGGAAACGGCCAACACTCATAAGCTGTATTTTGCTAGAAAACTGTATGTCACTTAGGTTTCCAAGTTAACTGGAAATGAGTTCTGCACAAAACACCAATGATTCCTTTCTTTTTCTTTTTTTTTTTTTTTAATAGAGGTTTTTGCTATAGGGTGCATGTGCTCGCCAAGTAGAGAGAGACAGAAAGTGAGAAATCACCCCCCAGAGGACATGGCCACGCCACAATCCCTTCTTCTCCATTCTCCTCTCGGGATCTTGGGCACACACGCACACGCGCCCGGTGTGAGTTTAAGCCACCGGGTCCGGGACGTGAACCGCGGTCGACTACG
>NW_006159600.1:347862-348065 GCF_000334495.1 Tupaia belangeri chinensis | reverse complement strand
GCTTGTTCCCCCAAAGATTTCTTGTGAATAATTTTTTTTTTTTAATTTTTATCTCTTAGAAAATTTTCTCAGGTACTTTGTTTTCGTTTTTTATTTATAACTTAATTGATGGTGCAAATCAATGATCTGAAGATAATAAAAGATCTGGGTTTTATGGAGAAAAACTTCTCAGGGAGCAGAGAATTAAAGGAGACAGAAGAGCG
>NW_006159600.1:344952-347846 GCF_000334495.1 Tupaia belangeri chinensis | reverse complement strand
AGACTTCAGTACTCTTTGCTCCATCGAAAATGCAATCCGTGTGTCTACAGGGATCGAGGAAATGGCAGGAACTCTGAGCGCCGCAGCAGTCTCCTTGGAGATAACCACAATCTTGTCATTGCTTTAATTAAAAGAGAAACCAAAGTTTCTCACAAACACCCTCAGTTCCCCAGGCCTGTGCTGTCATTAAAGCTTCAGGGGAAATCATTGAATTGTCATAGGTAATGAGGTCACAGGATCACAAACCCATATCTCAGGGTCTGGCTTTTTCCCTCCAGTGCAACACTGGCAGCTGGGACCATCACATTGCGCCCACGGTTCTGTCATCCAAAGGCATTCGGACTCGTATTTTCTGTCTCAGTGAGAGGCAGACTGCAACGAGGAGGAGGAGCCACAGAGTCTGGGTAAGTGACCACACTGGAAAGAGGCTGGGTTTGCACCTCGTCCACTGCTGGAGCCACAGGGGAAGGAATTCTGAGACAGGAGCAGAGCTCCTAAGGAGATTGGGGTCCTAGACCTTACATGATTCCCTGATGGTTCCTGGAGTATCACCCACAAAACAGCGACTGCATTTGTCCAAGAGAAACCTGTATTTGGTGTGTTTAGAGACGGTAATTCTGAAACCTTCCTGCTATTCAGACATTACAGAATCGTAGTGTAAATGTTGAGGATCACTAGACGCACACCTGCAATACCTCCATGCGTAACCTCCATGCGGCACGAGGAGGCTAACTCTCCAGGAGCCATCTGATCTCACACAGAGACAGTAGAGCTGAGTGACAATCGACGGGACAGAAATGTCCTGACTGAATAGATGAAGTGCTTAATGGAAACAGCGATGGCCTCTTTCCAGAAAACACCCAAGATCTGTTCCTTCTACTGGCACTCACCCGTCCTCAAGTTAGAGATGCAGCGTTGAAGACGAGGTAGCCGAATAATGGGTCTCACACAGCAGCTGTGAGGCACACACGTATCTCCTCTATGTCCTCTGTCTTAACAGCATTGTCATATCAATTGCAAGACGAACAAGCTCAGTTTATAAAATGCATGTCTCACACCTTACTGTGCTTTATGTCTTCATGTTCTACAAATCTAGTGTTATTGTTAATGCTTTTACCTAAGCCAGGTTTGAATAGATAGATGAGGGCCAGCAGGTGACGTGGTGGTGAGGGGCTGGATCCCACATAGCTGACTGTGTGGTTCAAGTCCTGCACCTGGCAGTTTGAAAATCACGCTGGGCACCTAGCCATGTGTGCTGAGAATCTCAAGAGATGAATGAGAGTGGAGGGACTGTGGCATGGCCATCTCCCCTGGGCAGTGATTTCTCACTTTTTCTCTCTGTCTCTGGCCAGTGCATGTGCCCATTGACAGACAAACAAAAACCCTTAAAAAATAGATAAGTGTAGGCTTTGGAATGAGTAACACTGAATCTCTGCACGTTTGCATTCTTATTGGTGTTTCATGTCCTGCGGTTTAGGACAAGACAGAGATGCCTCCCGGCATAGCGAACATTTCGTTCCTGCCATAAAAGGAAACCCACGTCCCTGTTATCGCCTGAATATAAAGGAAACTCTCTATTCTGTACATATAGTTTATCATGGACCAGATCTGTATACAACTATTCTACAATCCGTATCTCTCTATTTTACGAAGATTTCTCCATTTTTACTCACAACCAGTATTGGCTTATACATAAATCTTTACACATAACTGGGAACTTGTTACAACTTAAGTTATAAAAGACCCTCTATCTGAAATAAAATGAGAAGGTTGTAAACAATGAACTATCTGTGGGTATTATTTGAGAGCAATCATTCACTCCGTTAAAATCGGACACTGTGTGCTGCCGTGTCTTCATCAGCCCTGCCAGCTTCTCAACACTCTCCCATTAAAAAAACGTATAAACGTACACAAATCTCTAGCTCGTCTCCCGGAGTGCACTTTATCTTTCTGTGAACTGAATAGCATTTACTGTTCCATGGGGTTAAAAACAATGCAGGATTTACTGCACATACGGCACCCACGGCATTGGTTCCTGTTCGGTGGGTGCTCCTTAAGATAATATAGTCAGCTCTTGAACACGTGAAATGACAGGAAGCTTGTCAGATTTCGGAGAGACAGCACTAAGTGGAAAATACTGCATTGGGCCTGAAATGACACAGGAGCTCTTGCCCCTGTTCCCTGCAGGAACTCCAGGCTCAGAAGGAGACTATGTCACTGGGAGCTGACAGGATGGCCATCTGGAAGTTAGCAATAGGAACGACGTTTTTACTGCAGACTGGAGTTGGAGTTCTGGGGAATTTCTCTCTTCTTTGCCACTATCTCTACCTTTACTGCACGAAATGCAGGTTTAGGCCCACAGATCGGATCCTCCAGCACCTGACTGTAGCCAACTGCTTTGTCACTCTCTCCAAAGGAGTCCCGGAAACGCTGGCAGCTTTTGGACTGACACATTTCCTGGGTGATCTTGGGTGCAAACTTGTTTTCTATCTTCACAGAGTGGGCAGGGATGTGTCCATGGGCACCACCTGCCTCCTGGGTGTCTTCCAGCTGGTCACCATCAGTCCCAGGAGCTCCAGGTGGCCGGGACTTAAAGTGAAAGCTCCCAGGTATCTGGGCACCTCCAGCATCCTCTGCTGGGTCTTGAACCTGGGGCTAAATATTACAGTTTTCATGAATATGACTGGCAGGAGGAGCAACCAAAATAGCTCAAAGGAAATGGATTTGGGGTACTGTTACGCTGTCCTTCAAGAGAAAATTACGTCGGCGCTGTACGTACCGTTGTTAACATCCCGGGACGCCGTGTGCATGGGAGTCATGCTCTGGGCCAGCGGCTCCACGGTTCTCACCCTGCACAGGCACAAGCAGCGGGTCCGACACATCCATAGGAGCAC
>NW_006159600.1:343478-344847 GCF_000334495.1 Tupaia belangeri chinensis | reverse complement strand
CCCTTTCAAAAAGTCACATTTTGTGGCTGGTGAACATCTCTACACTCGTCACGGGGTGTTTCCCAGCCGTCAGCCCCTACATTCTCCTGAGTCTGGACTCCAGAGCACACTGGCTCTGCTGTGCTTGGCTAAGGACGGCAAAATCACCTCCTCTCATAGGGAGTATGTAAACTGTGTGTATGCTCACAGCGTTGGCTGTTTATTAATCCCTTTCAGACTTTAGGCCCACTTATGAAACAGTGGCATCACAAGAGGGTAATTAAGACTGTTGAACTGCTTCAGTAAAAGGAAATCAACTGAACAGCAAGTATAAGTAAGCTATGGTTGTCATGTAGATATTTATGTTACTGAAAGGTCATTATTGGAGCAGTTGCAGTGGCCGGTTCAGTGTCTGTGTTTTTAAAAAGGAAGGTTCTTAAGCAATCTGTTGATCATTGAACAGTCATTAAGAATGTAACTTTCTTTTTACATGAATTAGGGCATGTGTACTTGCCAGAAAAAGACAGAGAAAGTGAGAAAGCACGCCCGGGGGGTGGGGGAGATGACCACACAGCAATCCCTTCTCCTCCTTTTTCTTCCCAGGATTTTGGGCAAGTACACACACACATTTGGCACATTTTTGAAGTCAATGTGTCCAGGACTCATACCACACGGTCTGCCACCTGGGATCTAGCGTCTAAACCTCCATATCATCTGCTGGCCCTAAATTCAATTTTCAAGAGTAAAGACATTGAAAGCTAAGTATGAATTTTGTACTTGACATTATCAGGGAGATGGTTATCAATTGAGTTAAAATATTCTGAACAGAGGATCGCGCATATAAAGTATTTTCATGTAGAGACAAAGTGAACTTAATGAGAACATAGGAAAGCACAAAACTATATTCTGATGACTTTTATATCAAATAGGATGCTTGGCCAGTTGTACAAAGTAAAACATCTTTTTTTTTTTTTTTTGAGGTAGATTGGCTTTTTTTTTAATTTTCTTTTTTTAAAATTTATATTATCATCATAATCTTCTTTATATTACATTGGATTACATATAACTTTACATTGACTTCCATTGCTTTTTCAAAAGGGAATGCCATGCATGTCGGTCAATACAGAGACATCAATCTCCCCGCTTTATCATTCAATGTCTTTTCCATGCATTTCCCAATAATTATTATTATTATAATTTTTTTAAAAACAGTCAGTCACTATTTCTCATTTTGCTTGTTGAAAGACTTCACCCATCATGAAATACTTCCCAGACCAGTCCAGTTGAGAATACTATACACGTCATCTTCAACAGATAATAAACCATATCTGTTTCTCACTAACATCCTCTCTATTGTTCACTTGCTATCTTTCTCTATCCTCTTCTCTCT
>NW_006159600.1:338735-342852 GCF_000334495.1 Tupaia belangeri chinensis | reverse complement strand
TTCTCTTCCTCTTTTTTTTTTCCCTATGTTTGTCCCTCTGCCCTTTCCCACTCTCCCATTACACTATCTCTGCTATATACAGTTGTCTTCCAGAAGAGTTATTGAAAAAGTGATACATACAAGTAAAGGGAGAGAGGCCATGAGTTCCAATTATCAGCTCATAAAGTTTTTGACAATAGGGAGCATAGATTCTATTCAGGGTTGGATTAAGGGAGGGTCTCCTGCAGATCCACAAGTGTAGGTGAGTCTCCAGGGAATGCAGTTTCAGGAAAGCAGTTCTGGTACGCAGGGATGATTATCAGCTGATGCGGCACAGCAGTCATCTTGTAGTTACCAGGAATGATGTTGTGGGCATCTGCAGTGTGAGTTGTCCTTGGGTATCTGGCTTCCTTAAGAATGGCAGAGTAGTTCTTGTTTTCCCCTGAGGTAATGCAGGGGTGGTAACTGTCATCTTCTCAAGTTGCAAGTTCTTCAACCTTGTTTAAGGCCTCCGGGCCATCCAGCCGGCTGCCCAGGGTGCGTGAGCCCCGGGCCGCGGGGCCCCCACCGGAGGGATTTTTGCTATACACATCCCTTCTCCTCCATTCTCCTCCTGGGATCTTGGGCACACATGCACACGCGCCCGGCGTGAGTTTTAAGCCTCCAGGTCCAGGACGCGAACCGCGGTCGACTACGTGGGAGTCCAGCGACATAGCCATTACGCTAACTGCTGGTTCCCAAATCTTAAAACTTTTTGATAGTCCTGTAAAAAAGAAATAATTCACATATAATCAATTCAGCACTAAACAGCAATAAGAAGATAGGTGTTCATGCCCATTGTGAACTATTTGAGGAAGTATTGCCATTCAAAATGATCTTTTTCCTGAGGAAGTCATATTACGCAATGACGCAGATGACAAAAATTCACTCCAGTGTTCCCCACAAATATAAGATGAAAAAATCAGATTGTTTTATATTTTATATATATACATATATATATGTGTGTGTGTGTATTAGATATGATATATATTAGCTCATTGTTTTTTAATTTTGCTATAGGGCACGTGTGCTCACCAGAGAGACAGAGAGAGAAAGAGAGACAGAAAGTGAGAAATCACCCCCTGGAGAGATGGCCTTGCTGCAGTCTTCTCCACTCTCCTCTTGGGATTTTGGGACACACATGCACTCAACATGAGTTTCAAGCCTCTGAGTCTGGGACATGTCGGAGTCCAGCAATGTAACCATTATACTATCTGCTGCTTGCAAGATTACTGTATATATAATCTTTAAAGAATTCTTTTATTCAACTTTGTTTATTATCATTATTTTTTAATTTGACCAGAGAAATACAGAGAGAGTGAGAGAAGGAAAGTGAGAAAGCAACCCGCCAGGTCTGGGACTCAAACCACGGTCAGACATGTGGGAGTCCAGCACCCTTAACCACCACACCACCTGCCAGTCCTAATTACAATATATTTTACGGGGAAAACATGTTTGTTCTTAAAACTGTTTTCAGATTTTTAAAAATTTTGTTAGACTCCACATGCACTCCTGAGAGAGAGGCGGTGAGTAAAGCTTCCCACAGGGGAGAGTGACAGCACATTCCCTTCTCCATTTCTCCTTTTGGAATCTGGGCATGCACATGCCTCCAGCTTGTTTCTCAAGCTGCCAGGTCCAGGACTCTAACCCGGGGTCAGCCATGTGGGATCCATCGGCCTTAACCACCATACTGGCTGGCCCTCAGATACTTTCTAAGTTGTAATTTTTCAGAGGGTGAGAACCTAATTTAAGAAGTGATCATTTCTGGGCCAGCAGATGTTATAGCGGTTATGCTACTGGACTCCCATACGGCCGACCACAGTTCAAGTCCCAGACTTAGAGGCTTGAAACTCATACCACGTGCACACGCGTGCATGCCCAAGATCCCAGGAGAACAATGAAGGAGAAGAGATTGTGGTGTAGCCATCCCCACTGGGAGATGATTTCTCACTTTCTCTCTCACTGTTTCTCTCTCTTTCTCCAACAAGCACACACTCCCTACGCCAAAAACCTCCATCAAAATAAAAAAAAAAAAAAGTGATTATTTTTTCTTTTTCTTTTTTTTTGCAGGGGGAGAGATTTTTGCTATAGAGTGCGTGTTCTTGCCAGAAAGACAGACAGAAAGCAACAAATCACCTCCAGAGGGGATGGCCACACTGAAATCTCTTCTCTCCCATTCTTTTTTATTTATATTTATTTATTTTTTTTTTAGAGGTTTTTGCTATAGGCCACATGCGCTCGCCAAACAGACAGAGAGAGACAGAGAGCGAGAAATCACCCCCCAGGGGGGATGGCCACGCCATAATCCCTTCTCCTCCATTCTCCTCTTGGAATCTTGGGCATGCACACACATGCGCCCGACTTGAGTTTTAACCCACCGGGTCCAGGACTTGAACCGCAGTCAACTACATGGGAGTCCAGTGACGTAGTCATTATGCCATCTGCTGGTCCCCAGAAGTGAACATTTCTATAAAGTAAGAAAATTAAGATACATGCTAAATTTTGGTCTTGATGCTTACGAGTTGAGAAACTAAGGCACAGAAATTTAACCAAGCTCAGTTTCCAAGTGGAGTTTAATAATAAAGACAGACTCTAGGGCTGTGGGGTCAGCAGATGGCATCATTGTTACATCACTGGACTCTCACATAGTCGACTGCTGTTCGAATCCTGGACCCGGTGGCTTAAAACTCACGTTGGGTGTGTGTGCATACATACCCAAAATCCTGAGAGGAGGTTGGAAAAAAAGGGATTACAGTGTAGCTATCCTCTCTAGGGGATGACTTCTCGCTTTCAGTCTCTCTCTTTTTCTCCAGTGAGTGTACGTACTCAATAGCAAAAACCTCTCTACAAAAAAAAAGAAAAAAGAAGAATCTAGAGCTCTGATTCTTAGGTTAGAGGATAACTGCTAATATCCTCCCAAAGGTGGAAAATACATTTTCATCATTTCTTTTTTTAGAGAATTTATTTAACTTTATGTATGTATGTATGTATGTATGTATGTATGTATTTTAATTTGACCAGAGAGGGACAGAGTAAGAGAGAGAGGGAAAGTGAGAAAGCAAGCTACCAGGTCCGGGACTCAAACCACAGTTGACCATGTGAGAGTGCAGTTCCCCTAACCACCATGCCACCTGCCATCCCCCACATTTTCATTTTCTTTTGGTGGATGATATTAGTCATTTTTGAAATACATAATATAAATTCCTTTAAAAATATTTGTCATTTGTGGTACTGTCACTAAGAATATAAAAAGGCAGGGAAGCTACCTTTAAGTTGAACAAAATATTAATCTTTTTCAAGGGATTATTTTATTTAACTTTATTTAATGTATTTTTTATTTTGACCAGAGAGAGACACAGTTGGGGGGGGTGGACAAGTAAAAAAGCAAACTGCCTGGTCTAGGACTCGAACTGTGGTTGGCCATGTGGGAGTCCTGCACCCTTAACCACCACACCACCTGCCAACCCCAAAAAACATTCATCTTAATTTCAAAATAACATGAGTTATTGAAAGAGAGGCACTGCATGTCCCCACTTAATATATACTGAACCTCTGGGTTCTGGCAGGAGCTGAAATCCTGATGACATAAAAGCATGGAGGACAACTGTGGATACCAGAGCACAGTGTGGGAGGAGGGTGGAAAGTGGGGGAGGGTGGGAGAAAGGGAATCAAGATGGGGAGAAAAAGAAGTAAAATATATAAGAAACACAAAATAAATAATTTAAATAAAAATCTGATTGCAGGAACCAGCAGTTCGCGTAATGACTATGTTGTTGGACGCCCATGTAGTCGACCAAGGTTCAAGTCCCAGACCTGGTGGCTTAAACTCGTGCCGGGTGCGTGTGCGTGCGTGCCCAAGATCCCGAGAGGAGAATGGAGAAGAAGAGATTGTGGTGTGGCCATCCCTTCTGGGGGGTGATTTCTTGCTTTCTGTCTCTCTGTCTCTCTCTGTCTTTCTGGAGAGCATATGCACCCTATAGCAAAAAATAAAAAGTCTGATTGTAGTTACTTATCCGTTTAACTTCAACTTGGACAATATGATTCAATCAAATAATAAACTGTTAGCCTTTCTTTTTTTTTGGAGTAGTTTTCTTTTTTC
>NW_006159600.1:331314-338689 GCF_000334495.1 Tupaia belangeri chinensis | reverse complement strand
TAGGGCATGTGCGCTCGCCAGACAGACAGAGAGAAACATAGAGACAGAAAGCGAGAAATCACCCCCCCAGGAGGGGTGGTAATGCTGCAATCCATTCTCCTCCATTCTCCTCTCGGGATCTTGGGCACGCACGCACATGCGCCCGGCGTGAGTTTTAAGCCACCGGGTCTGGGACGTGAACCACGGTCGACTACGTGGGAGTCCAGCGACATAGCCATTATGCTAACTGCTGGTTCCTGAACTGTTAGTCTTTCTGCCAACTTTTTAAAAATGTTTAACATCAGATGCACAGGTCATAAATGTATAACTCAATGAAACTTTATAGACTGAGTCCACCTATGTAACACTTAGATCACTAAAAGAGAAAAAGTCAGCCCCTTCCCCCTCCCAAAGCCACATTTTACCCTCCCAGTCATTACGTACACCAGTTAACTGCTATTCCAACATCTAAAAGAAAAGGTAATTTTGGGGGCCAGCAAGTGGTGTGGTGGTTAAGGGCGCTGGACTCCCACATGGCTGACCATGGTTTGAGTCCCAGAACTGGCGGCTTGCTTTCTCAATTTCCTCCCCCCATCCTTCTCGGGTCAAATTAAAATAGATAAATAAGTAAAGTTAAATAAAAGCATTCTTAAAAAATAAAAGTAAAAGGTAATTTCACACCGATAGGTGGTATAGAGGTTAAGGCAGCTGGACCCCATGTGGCCAACTGCATGGGTTCAAGTCCCAGACTTGGCGACTTGAAAAAAATGTGCCAGACCCAGATGCATGCGTGCCCAAAATCCCAAGGGGAGAATAGAGGAGAAGGGATTGTGGATGGCCATCCCTTCTGAGGGGGTGCTTTCTCCCTTCACCTCTCTCTCTCTCTCTCTCTCACCTTGTCTTTCTCTGGTAAGCTCACGTGCTCTACTGCAAACTAGAATATAATAATAAAATAAACGTAATTTTTAGCCTATTTAAATTTTTTAATGAATGAAATAATATAGCAATTCTTTCTTTTGGAGCTTTTTATTCTTTTGTTGCTAGTGAATTTATCTGTATTGTTCATGTTGTTATGGATCATTCATTATCATTACTGTAGAAAATTCCACTGTGCGAATATCAAATAACTTCACATTCTGCTGTTTATGTTGAAATAAAATGTCCTGAATGCAGGTTTCCATTTGGGGCTATCAGGAATAGTACTGCAATGTAAATTCTGTAACTTTTCTTTTCATGAGCAAATACCAGTAGCTGGTTTTTGGGTATATACATGACAGGGGAACTGCTGCATGCTAGGTCTACACCTATTCCCTTCTACTGGATACTGTGAAATTTTTACCTAAGTGTGTGTGTATGTTAAACTACCCACCAATAGATTATGCGATCCCTGTATAGCCACATGCTGTCAACACTTGGTAGTATCTTTTGTTTGTTTGTTTTAAGAGAGATTTAGCAATAGGGCACATGGGCTCCCTGGAGAGACAGAGACAGAAAGCAAGAAATCACCCCCCTGGGGGGATGGCCAGCCACAATCCCTTCTCCTCCATTCTCCTCTCAGGATTTTGGGTACGCACGCACATGCACCCAGCATGAGTTTCAAGCCGCTGGATCTGGGACTCCAACTGTGGTCAACTATGTAGGAGTCCAGCAACATAACCATTACGCCATCGGCTGGTCCCATTATTCGTCATTTTGTATTTATTTATTTTTGATAGGTAGTGCTTTCCAATAATAGTCCATTTGCATTTCCTTACTCAGGGAGCTGGGCACTTTTCTCATGAAAAAAATTGTTTAGGTTCTTTAGATTCTCCAGGAGCAAGTCAGGCACAGTGAGAGAGAGGTAGAGAGAGAAGAGAGAGCGACAACTCCATAGGGTCACGTTTCCGTACCACCACCTCAGCCTGCTGCACCATGGGTACACCTGGCGCTTTCAGGGCCATCTCTACATGCAAACCTGGACCCTCCTCGTGTGCGTCTGCTCCCCATGTGTTGTTACTGCTGCCCCATCGTCAGGCCCTCCCGACACACACACCCGCTTAATGGTCTTTAGGTGCCCTTTGTTTTGATGTGTCTTTTGGCCAATAATTAAATTTTTCTATTGTGTTGTCTTTTGAAAAACGTTGATTTACAGAAATACACAATAGATTCTTCTACAAATTCTTGATTCTATCTCCCTGCCCCCTCTCCCTTCTCTTCTACTTCTCTCTCTGCTTTTTAAGAAAATCACTGTGGAGGGGAACCAGCAGTTAGCATAACGGCTATGTCGCTGGACTCCCATGCAGTTGACCACGGTTCGCATCCTGGACCCAGTGGCTTAAAAACTCACGCCAGGCGCGTGTGCATGTGTGCCCAAGATCCTGAGAGGAGAATGGGGGAGAAGGGATTGCGGTGTGACCATCCCCCGTGGGGGGTGATTTCTTGCTTTCTGTCTCTCTGTCTCTGTCTGTCTGTCTGGCAAGCGCATGCGCCCTATAGCAAAAACCTCTCCAAAAAAAAAAAGAAAATCACTGTGGGGGCCCACAGTGAGATGTGGTTAAGGCCCTGGACTCCTACGTGGTTGACCGGAGTTTGAGTTCTGGACCTGGTGGCTTGCTTTCTCATCTAGGTGTTATTACGGAGGTGCACTCAGGTTATGAAATTCCATTGAGTTGTACATTTATGAACTGTGTATCTGACAGTCAATTAAAAAAACTAGATCAACTAACAAAAAGTTTAGAGAAGATTAACAGTTTATTGTTTGATTGGAATCAGGTTGGGGGCCAGCAGGTGCTGTTGTGGTTAAGGGTGCTGGACTCCCACACGGCCGACCACAGTTTGAGTCCTGGACCTGGTGGTTCACTTTCTCACTTTCCAACTCTCCTCTATCTGGTCAAATTAAAATTAATTAATTAATTAGTAAATTTCATTAATTAATTAAATAAAGTATCTTTAAATAATTCTTTAAAAATAAAACAAATCAGGCTGTGCTCTGGCAGCTCCGGCAGGAGAGGGTGTTCACTGGGACCTGCTGCTTAGTAACAGAAAGAGGTGCAAGCACATGGCACCCCCAGCTTTGGGAATGTTTTGGAAAATATTGTGCCTCAAATATGACCTGATGAAATCATTTATTGTGATAGTCTGAAATTCAGCACATGCTTTATTAGGGAAATTAAGTATACTTTAGCAGAATTATATGTACTCTTTATTCTTTTGCTTTTTTAATTACATATCATTTAAAAGGTAAACTTGATATTATTGTACACTGAGTTTTACTTAAGTGTGCTATACAGTGTGCTCTCACCAGAGAGAGAAGGAAAGTGAGAAAGTACCCCCACGACTCCAGGAGGACGGCCAGGCCACAATCCCTTTACCTCCATTCTTCTTCCAGAATTTGAGGCATGCACGCACATCCACCCAGCATGAGTTTCAACCCACAGGGTCCAGAACTCAAATCACAGTCCACCATGTTGGAGTCCTGCACGCTAGCTACTCTGCCACCTGCTGGCCTGCATACATTGAGATTTTGCGTTTTTAATTTTACTGAATAATTTTTACTGATTTCATAATGTTTTAGGCAGATTTCCACCCCTGCAGGACACATGTAGCTATTGTCTCATGTTCCCATGCAGAAATCTCTGGCTCACAAGAGTATCAGTTACTGAGGGCTGACAGGATGACCACCAGACATTGGGCAACAGCAATGAGCATTGTTACAAATTATGGCAGGAGTCCGGGGGACTTTCTCTTCTTTGCCACTATCTCTACCTTTACTACACGAAATGCAGGTTTAGGCCCACAGATCGGATCCTCCAGCACCTGACTGTAGCCACCTGCTTCATCATTCTCTCCAAAGGAGTCCCAGAAATGCTGGCAGCTTTTGGACTGACACATTTCCTGGGTGATCTTGGGTGCAAACTTGTTTTCTGTCTTCACAGAGCGGGCAGGTCCTGAGTGTCTTCCAGTTGATCATCAGTCCCAGGATCTCCAGGTGGGTGGAACTAAAAATGAAAGCTCCCAGGTTCCCGGGCACCTCCAGCATTCTCTGCTGGGTCCTGAACCTGGGGCTAAATATTACAGTTTCCATGAATATGACTGGCAGGAGGAGCAACCAAAATAGCTCAAAGGAAATGGATTTGGGGTACTGTTACGCTGTCTTTCAAGACAAAATTATGCAAGCGCTGTACGTACCGTTGTTAACATCCCGGGACGCCGTGTGCGTGGGGCTCCTGCTCTGGGCCAGCGGCTCCACGGTTCTCACCCTGCACAGGCACAAGCAGCGGGTCCAACACATCCGTAGGAGCGACGTCTGCCCCAGATCCTGCCCCGAGTCCCGAGCTACCCGCAGCACCCTCGTCCTGCTGATCATCTTCGTGTCTCTGAGCACTGTCTCCCTCATCTCTCACGTTTATTCTGCCCTTTCCAAAAGTCACATTTTGTGGCTGGTGAACGTCTCTACACTCGTCACGGGGTGTTTCCCAGCCGCCAGCCCCTACTCCTGAACCATATCCAGGCTCTGCTTTGCTAACCTGAGGACTACAAAATGCTCTAATCTTACAGGAAATATGTAAATTGTATGTATGTTCACAATGGATCGTTGTTATTAATCCTAGTTTACGCCCATTTATCAAACAGTGGCATCACAGTGGATCCTAAAGAGAGCTGAGCTTCTGCTCCAAAGTAATCAATTGAACAGCAACTGTAAGGGCTATCTGGTGACTCTGGTGTTGATGCTTCTGTTACTAAAATGTTTGCGGTGGAGTTATTCAGGCTATGCCATGTTGAAACAGTAGGTTCTCAAGCGATGTACAGATTATGGAGACGTCGGTAAGAATACAACTTTCAATCTGACATAACTTTTCCAGGCATTTACTGGTGTTGGTATCAAAGGGGAATATTCCATAAAGTAAAAACACAATTTGAGAAGTTTACTCAGAGATCTCATGTAAGAAAAACTCTGTGACAGAATATTGAAGAGCATGGGTTTACAGTACAAATTCCGTTTTAGAGAATAAAGACATTGAAAACCAATTATGAATTTTGTATTACAACTGTATCCTGAAAAAATACTGAACTAAATATAATGTTTAAAAGTTAGACTTTACTGGGAAGCAGCAGTTAGCGTAATGGCTATGTCGCTGGACTCCCACGTAGTCGACCGTGGTTCGTGTCCCGGACCCGGTGGCTTAAAACTCACGCCGGGCGCTTGTGCGTGCCCAAGATCCCGAGAGGAGAATGGAGGAGAAGGGATTGCGGCATGACCATCCCCCCTGGGGGTGATTTCTCGCTTTCTGTCTCTATGTCTCTCTCTGTCTGGAGAGCGCACATGCCCTATAGCAAAAAAAAAAAAAAAAAGTTAGACCTTACTAGGAGTACTTGGTTTGTTATGGTTAATATAGAAGTGGATAAATTTGGGGGTGTATTATTTATTGTACCTGTTCTATATTCTGACTCTTCATACCTTAACTTCTTCTGTGTCAACTTTTAAAAATAACTATAAGTTACAGCCTTTTAAAATAATTATTTTATTTTATTCATCATCATTATTATTATTTAATTTGACCAGAGAGAGGGAAAGTGAGAAAGTAAACCTCCAGGTCTTGACTCGAACTGTGGTCGGCCATGTGGGAGCCCAGAGCCTTAACTACCATGCCATTTTCCAGACCCTATTACAGCCTTTTTAATATATTATAATTTTGTAAAATTACATAAAATGTAATTTTTTCTAATTGAATCCTCATGTTGTAGCTATATTTCTTGAGAAAATATTTCATTGATTGCAGTAAATTATGTTTTACTTTAGAAGGAATTAGTCTGCTTAATATAATAAACATTTGATGTTATGTTTATATTATTATGTTTATATTTATTGTTTATATATTGATAAATCATTGGATTAGATTTGTCAATATATAATGTGCTCTTCATTATATCTTTTGTAAGTCCTTAATTATCTTTTTTTTAAAGAATTAATTTTATTGGGACCAGCAGGTGGCATGGTGGTTAAGGTGCTGAACACTTCCACACGGCCAACCACAATTCGAGTCCTGGACCTGGTGGCTTTCTTTCTCACTTTCTCGCTCTCTCTCTCTTTCTGTCTCTCTGTCTCTGTATGTGTGTGTGTGTCTCTGGTCAAATTAAAATAAATGAATGAATAAATAAAATTTTAAAAATAATTCTTAATTTCGTTTATTATTATTTTTAAATTTGCTACAGGACATGTGCACTCACCAAAGAGAGACAGAGAGCAAAAGAGAGGGAAAGTGCGAAAGCAAGCCACCAGATCTGGGACTTGAACCAGTCAGCCCTGTGAGGGGAGTCCAGTGCCTTAACCATCATGCCACCTGCTGGCCTGGTTCTTGATCATCTTAACTTTATCTGTACTCATCTTTATGCAGGATCTTTCATTCTGTATTTTACCCCTTTAACTGGGAGGTTGTGCATTCACCATCTCTTAATTTTTAACCTAGAATTGACAGCATACTTCAAAATTAACTGTGGGTTTTAAATATATTCAACTTAAACCTGTACAGTATGATTTCAATCAAATACTAAACTATTAACCTTCTGACTTTTGCAAACATTGCCCTATATTTTAAAGTTTTAATGTCAGATATGCAGGTCGTAGGTGCAAGTTAAAAGACATTTCACAAGCTCATCTCACTTCCGTAACAACACCTAGGTCAAAAACAGAATATCAGCTCACTCCTCTGAAGCCACATTTGACACCATCAGTTACTACCTACACGAGTAAACAATATTCTGACGTCTAAGAAAGTATTTTTTTAAATTAATATGAATGAAATAATGCAATATTTATTTTGGCTGTTTTCATTCCTTATGTCGTGAATTTATCTGTATTGTTCATGTTGTGGTGGATCATTTATCATTACTGTAGAAAAGTTTATTGTGTGACTATCGAACAATTAATTCCATTATTCTACTATTTTTTTTGAGAGATTTTCACTATAGGGCGCGTGCGCTCGCCAGACAGACAGAGAGAGACATTAGAGACAGAAAGCAAGAAATCACCCCCCAGGGGGGATGGTCACGCCGCAATCCCTTCTCCTCCATTCTCCTCTCGGGATCTTGGGCACACACGCACACGCACCCGGCGTGAGTTTTAAGCCACCGGGTCCGGGACGCGAACCGCAGTTGACTACGTGGGAGTCCAGCGACATAACCATTACGCTAACTGCTGGTTCCCCATTATTCTACTATTGAGGTTCATATATCTGGTTTTCAATGTGGAGCTATTAGTAGTACTGTAATTAAACTGTAACTTTTCTTTTTGTGACTAATTATGAATAGTTGTTGGTATATACACGGTGGGGAAATTACTGGATCAGAGTTCTTTTTTTTTTTTTTTTGAGAGGATTTTGCTATAGGGCGCACGTGCTTGCCAGAAAGACAGAGGCAG
>NW_006159600.1:308631-331284 GCF_000334495.1 Tupaia belangeri chinensis | reverse complement strand
ATGGTCACACTACATTCACTTCTCTTCCTTTCTTCTTTCAGGATCTTGGGCACACACACACACACACACACACACACACACACACACGCCCGAAGTGAGTTAAGCCACCGGGTCTGGGACTCAAACCACAGTTGACTACATGGGAGTCCAGCGACATAGCCATTACACCAACTGCCAGTCCTTGGATCAGAATTCTGCATCTGCTCTCCTTTATTGGATACTGTAAAATATTTACTAAAATTTTAACCAACAACCAGCAGTTTATGAGATTCCCAGCTTATCCACATGTGGTCAATACTTGCTAATTTTTGACATTTGTTATATGTAGCTTTTAATATGAGATGGTTTCCAATACTAGTTTTATTTGCGTTTGCTTGATTAATAAGGGAGTTGAACATCTTTCCCATTTGTTAATTTATTAATTTTCTCCAAGAGCGGGAGGGAGGAGGAGAGAGAGAGAAAGACCACCAGCTGGGTCTTCACATTCTGACCCACACCCACACCAGATCACAGGCACTCCTGTGCCCCCAGTTGTTTACAGAGGTCTGCAGACTCGAACTGAGAGCCCTTCCATGTGGTTCAGTCTCACTGACATGACATTACTGCTGCACCACCATCTGCTTCTTCCTCCACATGACTAATGGTCTTCAGATGACTTTTCTTTTGAGATGTCTTTTGGTTAGTATTTTTAATTTTCCTGTTGTGTTGTCTATTATAAACATTGATTTGTATTACTTTATTTACTATTGATAAGAAGTCCTTTCTTGGTTTCTCCTCTTTATTTCTCCTTTCTCTCTACTTCTGTCTCTCTTCCTCAGTTCAATAACATCACATTCCATAGAGATGTTTTCCTTTGATTTCTTCTATAAAGTCTATTATTCATCCTTAAATTTTAAAATAGTTCCCTTCCCCCAACATCAATTTGCTGTTTTGTATTAACTAATATTGTTTCCTAATACAGCTAATAAATTTCAATTTATTTAGAAAAATGTCATATTGGGGTCAGTCAGTGGTGTGGTAATTAAGGTGGCTGGATCCCACATGGTTGACTACAGGGTTTGAATCCTGGACCCAGCAGATTGTAAAACACAGTGTGTGTGTGTGTGTGTGTGTGTGTGTGTGTGTGTGTGTGTGCCCAAAATTCCGAGAAGAGAATGGAGGAGAGGCCATGTTCCCTGGAGGACAACTTCTTACTTTCCCTGTCTCTCTGCAGCAAGCACACGTACTCTACAGAAAAAAAATTTTTAAAGTCTTATTGTGGCTTATTTTCTTTTGCTCTCATAATTTCCTCAGTTCAATGACATCACATTATCCTTGGAGCAGAATTTTTATAAATTCTTTTTTTTTTTGAGAGGTTTTTGCTATAGGGCGCGTGCGCTCGCCAGACAGACAGAGAGAGACAGAGACAGAAAGCAAGAAATCAACCCCCAGGGGGGATAGTCACGCCGCAATCCCTTCTCGTCCATTCTCCTCTTGGGATCTTGGGCACGCATGCACACGCGCCCGGTATGAGTTTAAGCCACCGGGTCCAGGACTTGAACCATGGTCAACTACATGGGAGTTCAGCAACATAGCCATTATGCTAACTGCTGGTCCCAGGAGCAGAATTTTTATAAATTCTTGTAGTTATTCTCTCAATTCATTTCTCCCTACTGAAGAAGTTAGCAATCTCACAACACTATAAAACAAGGTCTTGCTTTCCAGGATTTTAAATGGCCTTTGTTCTTAGAGGATCAATTTTTCTCATATATTTAAGGGAGACGTCTACCTTGCTGAGAGATAATTCTCCATGCATCTCTCATCTTTTCCACATTTCTTATCAACTTCCATTCCAAATTATTTTTCTAGAGATTTCTATGTAACAGCTTGCCTGCACTGGAGGAAGAGGATTGTGGCATGGCCAGACTCTGTGGAGGGTCCTTCTCACTCTCTCTCAAACGTTCTATCGTGAATAAAGAAAAAGTGTATTTTTAAAATAAGGTTAAATCGTGACAAGAGAAAATGATACAATCAAGAGACACAGAGGCCACCGCCGGCATATCACAGCATTTCATTTTTAAGAAATCGCACACTCACTTTACTTGCCCTGTGCACAGTATGATCTGACAGAGTCGAATTCTAGCCATCACCACCTTCAGAACGTCCACAGGAAACAAAAAAGGAGCTATTAGCGCCCATATTTTAAGTTAAAAATTATGAAGGGTTGGGGCCGGCAGGCGACGTGGTTGTTAAGGGCACTAGGTTCCCACATGACCGACCATGGTTCGAGTCCCAGATCTGGCAGCTTGCTTTCTTGCTTTCCCTTTCTCTCTATCTAGTCAAATTTAAAAATAATAACAAATGCAATTAAATAAAAATAATAATTCTGATAAAAAAGTTATTAAGGGTGTATAATGATGCTATTGAAAAATTTTGTTGTTGTTTTTCTTTTTTGTCTTTCTTTTTTTTTTTTTTTTGGAGAGGTTTTTGCTATAGGGTGTGTGCGCTTCCCAGAAAGACAAAGGGAAACAGAGACAGAAAGCGAGAAATCACCCCCCAGCAGGGATGGCCACTCCGCAGTCCCTTCTCCTCCATTCTTGGGATCTTGGGCACGCACGTGCATGCACCTGGCGTGAGTTTAAGCCACTGAGTCCAGGACACAAATCACGGTGGACTACATGGGAGTCCAGTGACATCGTCATTACACCAACTGCTGGTCCTGCTATTGAAAATTTGAAAAACTAGTTTTACTATATACTTTTGTTCATTTAAAGGAATAAAACAGGCTTATCAAATGTCTCTGACACTTTCTAAATTAATGTTTCACAGTAAAGTTAAACTTTTACAGTTCATGATTTGCACTTAAACAGAAAACAAAGATAGGTCTCTGAATATCTCATTTATTTTATTTTCAAGTTAAAAATACTCTTCCAAGTAACTGAGACTAAAGACTTTAAAAAAAATTTTAAGAAAGACTTTAAGAGGAGCCAGCAGGTGTTACAGTGGTTGTCCCTGGACTTCTGCACAGCAGACTGTAGTTCAAGTGCTGGACCTGGCAGCTTGCTTTCTCACTTTCCCTTTCCTCCCTGTCTCTCTCTGGCAAGTGCATGTACATCACAAAACAAAAAGAAGAAGAGATTGGCAGGTGACGTGGTGGCTGAGGTGCTGGACTCCAACATGGACGACAGCAGTTTGAATCCCAGACCTGGTGGCTTGCTTTCTCACTTTCCCTGTCTCTCTCTGGTCAAATTAAAAAATAATAATAAATAAAATAAAATAAATAATTCTAAAACATAGCAATGATAATAATAAACATAATTAAATAATTATTTAAGAGAACTTTTTTTGAGAGATTTTTGCTATAGGTCGTGTGTGCTCACCAGAGAGACAGAAAGCAAAAAGTCACTCCCATCCCTGGGAGTATGGTCAAGTCACAGTCCCCTCTCCTCCATTCTCCTCTCTGGATTTCAGGCATGCACGCACACATGCCCAGCGTACTTGTTTGTTTTATGTTTTTGCCATAGGATGTGTGCATTAACCAGAGAGAGAGAGAAGGAAAGTGAGAAATCCCCCCAGGGGGGAGGGCCACTTTAAAATCCCCTCTCCTCCATTCTCCTCTAGGAATTTTGGGCCCTCATGTACATGTGGCCCATGCAATTCCCCACTGACCTGAGTTTTAAGCCTGGGGGACCAGAACTCCAACAACTGTCAATTAGTCAACTACATGGGAGTCCAGCAACCCTAACCATTACATCAACTCCAGGTCTCGCTAAAAAAAAAAAACACTGTAAAATATAGTCAAAATTACAATGGTCTTTAGTAATTCATGATTTAAGCAATGTACAAGTTGCCACTCACTATGCCTCAGTGGTACTTAGATTTTAATTCATCTCAAGAAGTGTGGAATTAAAACAACAAACTAAATTTAAAGGAATACAAATGAATTTGCAGCAATACAAGTTGAATTTGTTGTGCGTTTAAACTCATAGGACCAGCAGGTGGTGTGGTGTTTAAGGCCTGGACTCTCCCACATGGCTGACAACTTCCTTACTTGCCTCTGCTCTATCTCTGGTGAGTAGCCGTGCCCTGTAGCTAATTAAATAATAATAATGATAAAATGAACATTTAAAATAATTCTTTTAAAAGAAAAAAGTAAACTTATATAACTCTCCACTTCACCCCTTCAGCCCCCCAGTCTTAGGCCTAGCCCCACGAAGTTCTTTGAGCTAAGGCCAGGGTGCATCTCCACCTCCAAAAGGAGACTAACGGTGGGGGCTGCGGACAAACACACCCACACGAACAGAGACCCAAGGAAGAGAAGCCGGATCCCCCGACCCCAGGCCCGGCCCATGCTCGCACCGCGCCCACACCCGGACCGCACCCAAGCCCCGCCCATGCCCACGCCACGCCCACGCCGCGCCCACGCCGCGCCCACGCCGGAGCCCCGCGGATCCGGGACACCGCCCGCCAAGCTCACACCGTCACTGTGTTTTGACCCACCCCTTAAAACACCGCAATACACGCGCACATGCGCAGTTTCCGGCAGACCCGGAAGTAGATTGTGACGGGTTACTGGCGCTCTGGGGTGAGTCTCCCATCTTTCTGATTCAGATCTGTGTTTTGTGGGCCCCAGGCCTGGCGCTCCGCCCGTCGGCGTCAGGGGGCGCCTGTTGAGTAAAATGCCTGGCCTGCGCATCGCTGTCCGGCGGCACCGCAGACGTCCCGAGCCCTGTGGTTCCGTGCAGGTCCCGGAGGGCTGCGTCCATTTTTGATCAAGTTCTGAGGCGAGAACCGGCCCTGCCCTTCTGCCTTCGGTCCACGTAGACACAGAACCACCGTCCGACCGGCCTGTCGTTTTCCTGCTCGAACCCTTTCTCTGGCCTCGATTTCTTCTTCTTGCCCAACTCTGGCGGTTGAAGTCCTCACTCAGGAGTTGGCTACACGCACTTTGCCCTTCGTCGTGGAGAGCAAAGGGGCGACAGAAATGAGGGAGACGGAGAAATATCTGGAGCTACAGGGCAGTCAGGCAGTTTTTCAGGAGCAAGCCTCGATATTAAAACAAAGGTACTGCAGAATGGGATCAGAGGGACACTAAGTGAGCAGAGATAGAGAGGAGAAAACTAAGACATGGAAAAAATAGGAAAGCATTAGCAGAGAGGGGAAAGCACATAGTGGTGGGGGGGTGACACAAATCCAGCTGAGTTCACTGGATTATGGAACATAAATTATGAAGTACTGACTTGCGGCTAATTTATTTTGTAAAGAATTATTTTATTTTATTTTGTATTTAATTTGATGAGAGAGAAAAGGAAAGTGAGAAAACAAGCCACCAGGTCCAGGACTCAAACTGAGGTCAGCCATATGGTAGTTCAGCACCTTAACCACTGTGCCACCTACCACCTGCTGGCCCCATGGCTAAGCTATTAATATTTTGTTTTTAAATTTGTTAAATTGCTTCATTTCTGCAAAAGAGAATGAGAATTGCAGAACTATTATATGAGGCTTCTGAATACTTTTTAAAGAATTATTCTGTTTAACTTTACTTATTTATTTTAATTTGGCCAGAGAGAGACAGAGTGAGAAAGAGAGAGAGAGAGAGAGGGAAAGAAAGAAAGGAGGTCCTGGAGTAGAACTGCAATCGGCCACGTGGGAGTCCAGTGCCCTTAACCACCACACCACCAGCCAGCCCCTCTTCCAATTTTTTCTGATTATATTTTATACTTATTTATTTAGTCCATGAGCACGAGACAAAAACAGCACCCAGGTGCTCAGTATCTTGGGACAGACATACCCTCCCATGTGGGTCACCCTCACAGAACATGATATTTTACTACTGCACCATTGTCAAGCCCCAAGAGTTTTCCAATTATCACATCAGAAGATACTACCATTTGCAAACCAGCAGGTGTCTTGGCGGTTAAGGCTCTGGATGCTCCCGCATGGCCTTCCACAGTTCAAGTCTTGGACCTGGTGGCTTGCTTTCTCACTTTCCTTCTCTCTCTGTATCTGTCTTTCTCTGGTCAAATTAAAATAAGTGAATGAATAAATAAAATTAAGTAAATAATTCTTTTTTTAAAAAAAGATAATACCATTTGCAAACCCTATTCAGCCCAAATCAGAGGCATAGTTCATTCCAGGTCACCCTTTTCCCTTTCTCTGATCATGGAAGAGAAGAGTTCAAAAAAGGGGAAACACTCTGGCAACACATGGTGCCTTTTAAAGAGGAGGTTAGTTAACAATATTGTCCTTTCCCCCATTTATGTGGCACCTGTCATTCTTTTCTAAATTTATACTCAAACTTGTTTTAAATTTAATCGCAGAATTGCCTGGATATTTTTAATTGAGAAATTACTTTATTCTTTTTATTTATTTATTTATTTATTTTTGGAGAGGTTTTTGCTATAGGGCGTATGCGCTCACCAGAAAGACAGAAAGTGAGATATCATCCCCCAGGGGGATGGCCACACCACAATTCCTTCTCCATTCTCCTCTCAGGATCTTGGGCACACATGCACATGTACCCAGCATGAGTTTAAGCCACTGGGTCTGGGACTCAAACTGTGGTCAACTACATGGGATTCCAACAACATAACCATTATGCCAATTGCTGGTCCTGGAAATTAATTTATTCTTAATTCTTGCTATTCAGGTTGTGAGGCTTAAATGTTTTCTACTCGTTATCATAAATTGGAACTGTACTTTGACATTTGGCTACTGATTTAGTGTTTCACTGTGCATCTGGTAAGGATGTTGATAATCTCTTAACACTCAAAACCTAGGTTAACAAGTTAATTTAATATTCAGTTTCTTTCTTTCCTTATGTGATGTGTGAAGTAGCCAGCTCTGAGCTAAAGTCTCCAACTAAGTAGGTTTCTCACAGTCCCTTTTGTCCTTTCTTTACAAGATGTTGAAGGATGGGCTGAATTGATGTGGCATTTTGTTGCAGCGGAGCCCATTTGTTCATGATAAAGAGATTATTCAGTGTTCATCTCTGCAGCTTATCCCATTTCATGTTTTCCAGGAGTAATAACTTTATAATTTCATTTTTTCTTTATTATTTGCCAAATGCATACTCACCAGAGAGAGAAAGGGAGGGAGAGAAAATACCCACTACTGGGATATGATCATACTGCAATCTCTTCTCTATTCCTCCATTTTGTCAGGATTTGGGACATGCACACACATGTGCTGGGTGTGTTTTTCAAGCAATAGGGGTGCTAGGATTCAAACCATATGGTTGGTTATGTGGAATCCAGCTCCTTGAGTCACTAAGTCACAGAGCCAGCCTATGTAATTTCATACTTTTTAAATATTTTATAGAAAAAGAGAAAATAAGTGCTCAGGGTTGATTAAACCCACAAAACAGAAGCTTCTCCTATTCAGGAATATAAAAAGTAATGTAGAGGAGACCAGCAGTTGGCGTAATGGCTGTGTTGTAGTCGACTGCTATTCGAGTCCTGGACCTGGTGGCTTAAACTCACACCAGGCACATGTGCGTGCGTGCCCAAGATCCTGAGAAAAGAATGAAGAAGGAATTTTGGTGTGGCTATCACCCCGGGGGGTGATTTCTTGCTTTCTGTCTCTCTGTCTCTCTCTGTCTTTCTGGCAAGCGCATGTGCCCTATAGCAAAAACCTCTCAAAAAAAAAAAAAAAAAAGTAATGTAGAATAAGAACAAACCCTTTCCACTACCCTATCCAGGCCTCTGTTTCAGAATTCAACCAAGTTCTATTTACTCAGCTCAGACCTCTTCAGAGTAACTTGGCGAAATAACTGTCCTCTCTAAGCCTCATTGTGTCTACCTATAACATGGAGAAGACAGTGTAGATCAAGAATTCTGAATCTAAGCAAGTAAGATCCCTGAAATTATTTTCAGAGTTGAGTGTGTCTCTATATGTGGCAGTTTTTTTGAGAGAGGGTGCCCAGTTATAATTAAAACCTTAAGTAGCTCTCAATCCTCCCAAAAATGATAGATACCACCAGGGATGAGGCAGGAACAGAGGCTTAGAGATAAGAGAGTTGTTTCTTCTCTGTCTCTGTATCAGGAGTAAGCCTTACGTTCATCTCTTGTGTCATCTCTTAGCATTAAACCTTTTTATTGTTTCCCATCACTCTCAAGATAAAATTGAAACTACTCACTGTGCTACAGCAACAAACTCTAGAGCTGGTGTGGCTTTGTTCACAGTTGTTCGAAATTGAGGGAAGGTTCAGATTTTCATATGCTATATTGACTAGTGGTTGATGCTTGCTACCCGGGATAAGGCCATAAACTTGGAAAAGGCATTTCTCTTTGTCTGAATGCCAAGGGAACAAGGAACAATGCAGTTAAAGCAGAATGAGTGGGTTTCAGCAGAGGGCTTTTTGAAGGGTGGGAAAACTCACTTATTAGTCTCTGTATAGCAGTTTGTTCTTGCTGAATCCCTCCTATTGCAGTGGGCAGCTAAAGAACATCTTTACTAAGGTTTTCCCTCTGTGTGTACTTACAGCAGAGGGAAAAGATATATTGATTCTAAGCATTAAACAACCCTTATTTTTGACACACAGACAAATCTTACCTGAGAAGCCCAGGGAAGAGGAAAGAAAAAAGAGGAGGGAATGGCTCTTTCCCAGGTAAAACTCATTTTCTTAGTTGTCTATCCTTTCCTAACTGAAATGCCATTTTTTGGACTTGCTGTTCTCTGACTTACATGTCCTGTTTAACACTTATTTTCACACCCAGGGCCTTCCTTCAGTCCTATGTCCACATAGATTCCATCTCATCTCACCATTATTTAGAAATTGGAAAGAGACTCAAATTAGATGATCATCCCAGAAAGCATGTGCATGTGCATGCCCAGAATTCTGAGAGGAGGATGGAGGAGAAGGAACTGTAACTTGGCCATCTACCTTGGGGATGATTTCTCTCTTTCTGTCTGTCTCTCCAGTAGCGCATGCCTCCTATAGCAAAAATCTCTCTTGAAAAATAATGCATTTAAAGGGGCCAGCGGTTGTCATGGAAGTTAAGGCACTGGACTCCCATGTGGTCAACCCCAGCTTAAGTCTCGGACCTCATGACTTGAAACTCATACTGGGTGTGTGTGTATGTGTTTCCCAAATCCCAAGAGGATAGAGGAGAATAGATTGAGGTGTGATCAACCCTCCTAGGGGCTGATTTCTTACCTTCTGTCTCTCTGGCAAGTGCATGTACTCTATAGCAAAAATCTGTCTCCCCCTCAAAAAAAAATTATGGGTTGTCATTGAAGAAAGGATGAAGTGAAGCCTTTCCATTCTTTTTCTCTTTTAATCCCTTTGAGAGATTTTTTACTATATGGTGTGTGTGCTTGCCAGAGACAGAGGCAGAAGGTGAGAAATTACCCCCCCAGGGAGGATAGCCATGCTTCATTCCCTTCTCCTCCATTCTCTTCTCTGGACTTTGGGCACACATGCACACATACCTGGTGTGAGTTTTAAGCTGCCAGGTCCAGGACTTGAACCACAGTCAGTTATGTGGGAGTCCAGTGACATAACCATTAAGCCATCTGCTGGTCCCAATGTATATTTATCTAGATCAGTGAAATTTCCACTTTATTATGCTTTTGTGTTGCTCTTTAACATCCTGTCGTTTCAACTTACTGAACTTCCTTTAGTCCTTCATGTAAGGCAGGTTGTTTTTTGTTTTGTTTTGTTTTTGTCTCTATAGGGTGCATTTGCTCACCTGAAAGAGGGAAAGTGAGAAATCACAGGGGCTAGCCACTCTACAATCCCTTCACCTCCCATTCTCCTCTCGAGATTTTGGGCATGCCTGGACACATGCTTAGCATGATTTTCAAGCTGCTGGGTCTGGGACTCAAACTGTGATCAGCCATGTAGGAGTCCAGCACCTTAAGCACCACACCACCTGCTGGCCCCATTTAAGACAAGTTTAGTGGTCATGAACTCCATTAGCTTTTTTGGTCTGAGAAAGTTCTTATTGCTCCTTCAGGACAGTTTTGATAAGTTTACTATCCTTGATTGGCAGTTTTATTCTCCCAAGATGTTCAATATATCCATACTTCTGTCCAGCAAGGTTTTTGCTGATAGATCTACTGATAGTCTTATAGTGGTTCCCTAGTATGTGATGCATTGCTAACCTGCAAAGTTTAGAAATAAATTATTTGTAAATCACTTGTCTAATAAAGTCTAGTGTCCAGGACCAGCAGTTAGCGTAAGGGCTATGTCGCTGGACTCCCACGTAGTCAACCACGGTTCGCGTCCCGGACCCGGTAGCTTAAAACTCAACGCCGGGCACGTGTGTGTGCGTGCCCAAGATCCCGAGAGGAGAATGGAGGAGAAGGGATTGCGGCGTGGCCATCCCCCCTGGGGGGTGATTTCTCGCTTTCTGTCTCTCTGTCTCGCTCTGTCTGTCTGGCGAGCACACGCGCCCTATAGCAAAAACTTCTCCAAACAAACAAACAAACAAACAAACAAAAAACAAAGTCTAGTGTCCATAATATAAGAAAAATATCTACAACTTAACAAAGATATGCAAGCATGCAACAAGTACGTGAAAAGTTGTCCAACAAAATCAGTCATTAGCAAAATGCAAAATTAAAACCACAATATGGTTCCCAGACAGTGGTGCAGTGCTAAAACATGACAGTCTACAAAGGTGACTCACATAGGAGGGTTCCAGGTTTGTGAATAGTGACTTCCTTGAGTATGCTGGACACATATGTGCCAATAGTCCTCAGCCACCTATAGCTGGGGGTGGATCTTGGCATCAAGACCTTGTTAGGGGTGTTGTCTCCCATTCATAGCAAAAAGAAAGAAGAGACTTTTTTTCATTTAAAAACAAAAAACACAATCAGTTATCACTTTATACCCACTATGATGGCTATAATAAAACAGAAAATAAAGAATGCTGGTAAAGATTTGGAGAAATTGGAATCTTGATGTAGTCATGGCAAATAATTTAGCCACTGAGGAGAACAGTTAGGCAAATCCTCAAATAGTTGAACCACATGACACAACAATTACTTTTATACCCAAAAGAATTAAAAACAATTATTCAAACAGATACTTGTACACAAATGTTTATAGCATCATTGTAATAGCCAAAAGGTAGAAACAACCCAAATGTCCATCAATGGATGAATGAATAAATTAAAAATATATGGTATCGCCATATAATTGAATATTTATTATTCAGCCATGATACATGCTACATTATGGTTTAATCTCTTGTTTTTGTTTGTTTTGAGAGGTTTTTGCTATAGGGTGTGTACTCTCACCAGACAGACAGAGACAGATAGACAGAAAGCGAGAAATCACCCCCCAGGGGGGATGGCCACACCACACTCCCTTCTCCATTCTCCTCACACACACATGCGCCCAGTGTGAGTTTTAAGCCACCAGATCCAGGATACGAACCCCGGTTGACTACATGGCAGTCCAGTGACATAGCCATTACACTAACTGCTGGTCCCCATTATGGATTAATCTTGAAAAATTGTTTTAAGTGTATGAAGTGAGACAGACTATATATATAAATTCCACTTATAGAAATGGCTGGAATAGCTAAACTCATAGAGACAAAAAGATTAATGGTTTGCAGGGACTGTGTATGAAGTGGGAAATGGAGAGTGACTACTTAGTGAGTATAGTTTCCTTTGGAGCTATTAAGATGTTTCTGCAATGACAGGGATCATATTTATACAGTATTGTGAATGTACTAATTGCCACTGAATTGTATAATTTAAAATGACTAATTTTTAAAAATATTTATTTATTTATTTTTAATTTGCTATAGAGCACATGTACTCACCAGAAAGAGGGAACGTGAGAAAGCAAGCTTGCCAGGTCCAGTACTCGAACCAAAGTCACCCATGTGGGAAGTCCAGAACCTTAACCACCACACCACTTGCTGACCCTCCAAAATGACTAATTTCATGTTATGTGAATTTCACCTCAGATTTTGTAAAAGAAGTTAGGGATTGGGTGAACTGGTAGCATAGTAGTTAAGGTGCTAGTAAATTACAGTTCGCGTACTGGACCTGGTAGCTTGAAATCATGCCAGGTGTGTATGTGTGTGTACATGCTAAAAATCTCAAGAGGAAAATGAAGGAGAAGCGATTACAGTGTGGCCATTTCCTGGGTGGTGATTTCTCATTTTCCCTCTGTCTCTCTGATAAGTACATGTTCTCTACGACAAAAATAAAAAGTAATTTTTAAAAAATAGGAATGTGTAACTTATATAATCTCACATGGATCAATCATTACACTCAGTTTACCAAGTCAGTCCTTAAACCTCTCTCCTCATTTTGTCTGAAAATAATCTTCCAATGTCAACCTGGTGAAATGTGTTTTCATTTCAGGGGCTGTTTACATTCAGAGATGTAGCCATAGAATTCTCTCAGGAGGAGTGGGAATGCTTAGACTCTGCTCAGAGGGCCTTGTACAGGGATGTCATGTTGGAGAACTACAGGAACCTGGTCTCCCTGAGTGAGTATAACTCTCTTTTAGATATCAGTAACTGTGCTTGTATATCTCTAAATTTTCCCTTTTGAGTCTCTTGGGAGCCCCTAACTGGCTTGTTTGAATTAATTTTTTCTTTTTCAAGGTTTTTGCCACAGGGCACATGCACTCACCAGAGTAACAGAATGAGACAGTGAGACGGAAAGTGAGAAATCTCTCCCCAAGGGATTGGACATGCTGCAATCCCTTTTTCTCCTTTATCCTCCTGGGATTTGGGGCACACTTGAACTCATTCATACCTGGCATAAGTTTTGAGCCACCATGTCCAGGACTTGAACTGCAGTCAGCCATGTAGGAGTCCAGCACCTTAATCACCATGCCACCTTCTGGCCCTAACTTGTCTGAATTTTTAATTCCTGTTCTTAGAGATTGAAAGTGTCTTGATTAAGAATGGAAAGACTGGTTCAATAATGCTTGTTGCATTGGATCAGAAATCGTAAATACTCATTATTGGACAGGGCTTTGACTGGAATGTTGTATCTGAAGATCAATCAGAGAACTGTGAAACTAAGGTGGATCTCAAGTAAGCCAACAGAAGCTCTTAGAAAGATGGCCTGGCACCATAAATAGTTCTGCCTGGTGGAGGAGAGGATTAGAGAAGATATATGAAAGTATTTATGACCTAAAATAACCTGAACTTTTCCAGCCCAGCATTGTAATCAGTAGATATTGTAAAAGAGCAACCACACCAGAGGATTATCTTGAGAAAGACTTTGAAGGAAGGGACCAGCAGTTAGCGAATGGAGGAGAAGCGATTGCAGTGTGGCCATGACCCCTGGAGAGTGATGTCTTGCTTTCTGTCTCTCTGTCTCTCTTTGGTGAGCACATGCATCTTATAGCAAAAACCTCAAAAAAAAAAAAAAAAAAAAGAAAAGAAAAGAAAAAAAAAGAAAGACTTTGAAGGAAGAAAAAGAGACTGATCTTTTTTGCTGGCAGATGGTATATCACAGAATACTTGGTAGGCAAGGCTGAATTGAGAAGGTGTATGTGTGATTAGTGTGCTGGGCATTTGCTTTTCAACAATTTGAGTGATTGACATGTAAATATTTTTTCAAAAATATTTAAAATCATACTGTTTCTGTTATAGAGTCACAAACAAAATTATACAAAATTACAAGAAATATTTTGAACATTATCTTTAAAATTCAGTATTTTGAAATTTTGAAAGTTGTTTATCTGTCAAGAACTATAGAGTATGAGCAAAAAATTTTTTTTGATATGTAAAGTTACTGTGGGAAAATGTAAAAATAAATAAATTAATAATAATTTAAAAAAAACAGCTATAGCAAAAAAAAAAAAAAAAAAGAGGTGAATGGAAAAGCTGGGACCGGCAAATAGCGCAATGGTTACATTACTGGACTCCCATGTACTCGACCGTGATTCAAGTCCCGGACCTGGTGGCTTAAAACTCACACCAGGCACATGTGCATGCATATCCAAAATCCCAAAAGGAGAATGGAGGAGAAGGGGTTACAGCGTGGCCATCTACCCTGGAGGGTGATTTCTCACTTTCTGTCTTTGTCTTTCTGGTGAACACACACGCCCTATAGCAAAAATCTTTAAATAAAAAATAAGAATGGAAAGGCTTCATTTCACCCTTTCTGCTATGATAACCCACTTTTTTTTTTTTTTGAGAGAGAGAGATTTTTACTATAGGGTCCATGCGCTTGCCAGACAGACAGAAAACACAAAATCACCCCCTCAGAAGGGATGGCCATACTGCAATCCCTTCTTCTTCATTCTCCTCTCAGGATTTTGGGCATACATGCACATGTATCCAGTGTGTTTCAAACCTCCAGGTCCAGGACTCGAACTGTGTTCGACCTCGTGTTATTCCAGCACCTTCACCACTATGAAACCTGCTGGCTCCTGGTATCCCATCTTTAGGTGATAGCTTTTAGTGGACTCTCCCATTGAAGGAGTTTATTGGTAACAAAATTTTTGAAAGAGAATACTGATTAACCTGTTACAGTATCATCCTGCTACATACAGTGGTGGCTCTTGAAGTCAATGAATAGAGTGGTCAGCATGTCCCAGGATATGGAGAAAGTATCTGGAGACCTTGAGTGACAAGTGCCTTCAGTTGTCTTTCTGTTTAGGTGGAGTTTTCCAATGTCCCCCAAGCAGTATGACAATGTTGTTCATCTTTTCATCTCTCCTGTCCTACTAATACTAGACCACCACTAATCTCTTTACTGTCTCCATAGTTCTGCCTTTTCCAAAATATCATAGAGTTAAAATCATACAGTATGTAGCCTTTCGGATTGATTCTTTCACTTAAATGCATTAAATTTCACCAGTAGTATAATTCCTGCAGAATGGGTCAGTAGTAAGCCACTTAAGAAATGAGTTCTATTTTTTTCAAGGTCAGTATTTTAACTGCCTTAAAATAGTCACATTTCCATGAATTTACATGCATAGCTCAGCCCTCATGGGGTCATTCACTCCTTGTCCTTCACTTTTGTTCTTCTAAATTCCAATCCTGACTTTTCCTCAGATTTTTTTTTAATGATCTAGAGCTACTATACTGGTAGCTTCTAGTATTATTTTTAGTATCTCAGCAACCCAGTTTCCACAAGACCTGCCCTTCCCCATGCTGCACACGCTGTGTAAGAATAGCACCTCCTTGCTCTTTCATCTTAGTCGCTGACATGCCATCCAGACTGAGGAAGACCCAGAAACTTCGAGGCCACATGAGCCACGGCCACGGCTGCATTGGCAAGCACCAGAAGCATCCTGGAGGCCAGGGTAATGCTGGTGGCATGCATCACCACAGGATCAACTTCAACAAATATAACCCAGGTTACTTTGGGAAAGTTGGTATGAGGCATTACCACTTAAGGAGGAACAAGAGCTTCTGCCCAACTGTCAACCTTGATAAATTATGGACCTTGGTCAGTGAGCAGACACGGGTAAATGCCGCCAAAAACAAGACTGGAGTAGCTCTCATGATTGATGTAGTGCAGTCCGGCTACTACACAGTTCTGGGGAAAGGAAAGCTCCTGAAGCAGCCTGTCATCGTGAAGGCAAATTCTTCAGCAGGGGAGCTGAGGAGAAGATTAAGGATGTGCGGGGTGCTTGTGTCCTGGTGGCTTGAAGCCACATGGAGAGAGTTTCATTAAATGTTAACAAGTGCTTTTCCCTTGGGAAAAAGAAAAAAGAATAGCACCTACTCTCATACAGGATAGCTTGCTCAGGATGCAGCGTGTGATCATGGTCTATATCAATGTGTGCAGGACATAATTACTCAAATTCTGTTACTGGGGAGAAGTTGCACTGTTAACACATAACCAGCACAGCTCAGGTCCTATATCTCCCTTGGAACATTTCTTCTTTAGCTTCTGGTATTTGCTATGACCTGTTATAATCTGTGCTACCTAGAAGGCCAGTGGTACTTAATGCTTACAGACATAGCTTTTTTTTTTTTTTGAGAGAGAGAGATTTTTACTATAAGGTGTGTACACTCGCTGGAGACACAGAGAGAGACAGAGGGAAAGTAAGAAATTACCCCCTGGGGGTGTCAATGGTGGCCGCGTTGCAATCCCTTCTTCTCCATTCTCCTCTTGGGATTTTTGGCACACATCTGGCATGAGTTTCAAGCTATCAGGTCTGGGACTCAAACAGCAGTTGGCCATGTGGAAGTCCAGTGCCTTAACCACCATGCCACCTGCTGGTCCATGAATATGATCTCTTTTTCTTTCTTTTTTTTTAGGGAGGTTTTGGCTATAGGGCTTGTGCACTCGCCAGAGAGACAGAGACAGACAGAGAGACAGAAAGTGAGAAATCACCCCCCCAGGGGGGATGGCCATGCTGCAATCCCTTCTCCATTCTCCTCGCAGGATCTTGGATACGCACACACACACCCCAAGTGGAGTTTAAGCCCCCAGGTCCGGGACTCGAACCGCAGTCGACTACAGGGGAGTCCAGCGACATAGCCATTATGCTAACTGCTGATCCCTGAATATGATCTCTTTACATGCACATGCAGATTTAAGTCTTGGCTCTTGAATTTTCTTCTTAATTGAGTTAGGGACAGAAACACAAACCTCTTAGGCCCTTTGATTTTATTTGAAAAATTGTAATAATTTACCCCAAGAATGCTTAAATAATAATTTAATGCTGTTAGAGAAATTACAACATTGTATAGCATTAGTATAGACTGAAAGTTACTTCCAGTTTATTAACATGTCAACTTACTTTTTTTTTTTTTTAGAAAGAGATTTTTGTTATAGGGCACGTGTGCTCACCAGAGAGACAGAAAGTGAAAAATTATCCTCCCCTAGGGGATGGCCACACCACAGTTCTTTCTCCTCCATTCTCCTCTTGGGATTTTGGGCACACGTGCCCAGTGTGAATTTTAAGCTGGTCCAGGACTTGACCCGTGGTCAATTACGTGGGAATCCAGCAACATAACCGTTATGCCATCTGCTGGTCCGAACATGTCAACTTTCTGTCATATTTCTAATGAGATTCACCTTTACCTGCATTATTTCTTTTATGTTTTCACTTTGTAATTTTTTTCATATCAGTGTTTTCTCTGACCCTAGATAATACATTTTCAAAGCACATGGTCTATACAAACACACACACACACACACACACACACACACACACACACGGCATACAACTGGAGAATTAGATGACACACTATAGTTAGAGAGTTACTCTATATATTGTTATGTGACTGAAGGCATGAAGTTATTATTATTTTTTTTCTTTTTTTTGAGAGGTTTTTGCTACAGGACGCGTGCGCTCGCCAGACAGACAGAGACAGACAGAGAGAAAGAAAGCGAGAAATCACCCCCGGGGGGATGGCCACGCCACAATCCCTTCTCCTCCATTCTCCTCTCGGGATCTTGGGCACGCAGGCACACACGCCCGGTGTGAGTTTTAAGCCACTGGGTTCGGGATGTGAACCGCGGTCAACTACGTGGGAGTCCAGCGACATAGCCATTACGCTAACTGCTGGTCCCATGAAATTATTATATAATACTGCCTTCTGTAAGTCTTTATAATAATACGCATTGGGAACCAGCAGTTAGCGTAATGGCTATGTCGCTGGACTCCCACGTAGTTGACCGCGGTTCACATCCCGAACCCAGTGGCTTAAAACTCACACCGGGCGTGTGTGCCTGCGTGCCCAAGATCCCGAGAGGAGAATGGAGGAGAAGGGATTGCAGCGTGACCATCCCCTCGGGGGGCGATTTCTTTCTTTCTGTCTCTATGTCTCTCTCTGTCTGTCTGGCAAGCGCACGTGCCCTATAGCGAAAACCTCTCCAAAAAAAAAATAAATACGCATTTACTTGAATCTGATATTTCAAAATTCAATGACTGTCAGCATATTCTTTATTTTTCCTATTGTGTACTTCTGTAATTTAAATTCATTTTTAAAGAATTATTTTTATTTCACTTTATTTATGTATTTATTTTAATTTGACTAGAGAAGGACAGAGAACAAGAGAGAGGGAAAACGAGAAAGCAAGCCACCAGGTCTGGGACTCGAACCATAGTTTGCCATGTGGGAGTCCAGTGCCCTTACCATACCATCGGCTAACCCTAAATTCTTTCTTTAGTTCTAAGCAAAAACTTTTTAGAATTCCACAAAAAAAATTTTATATAATGATATTTAACTTATTATTTCATGGATTTAACATTGTTTTATTATGATTTACAGAGAGTTTTTTAATATATTTATTATGCAGTATTACTGATAGGCACAAATTGATAATGTTGCAAAATGTGTTCTGCATAGGTATAGTTTTTCTTTTTTAATAATTATTTTATTTAACTTTATTTATTTATTTTAACTTGACCAGAGAGGGATAGAGTGTGACAGAGAGGGAGAGAGAGAGAGAAAGTGAGAAAGCAAGTCATCAGGTCTTTGACATGAACCTCACTCAGCCGTGTGGGAGTCTAGCACCCTCAACCACCACACCACCTGCCAGCCCCATGCATGGGTTTAGTTTTATAACAATTATTCAGATTTACAATGTTGTGAATACTTACAATAGCATTTCATTACATTTTTCCTGATTTTCTTTGAACTATTTTTTTTTTTGAATTGACAGATTCATTGCCAGAAAGAGTCAAAGAGAGGAAGAAGGAGAAAGCACCCCACAGTCATACATGGTCACTCAAGAATCCTTTCTTCATTTCTCCATCCTGTCAGTATTTGCGACATGTACAAACACACACCAAGGTGGTTTTTTAAGCCACCAAGGCTGAGACTTGAACCATGGTCTGCCATGTAGGATCCAGCTTCCTCAATAAAACCAGCCCATGCTTGTACTTTTTTGAGGGATGAGCAATTATGAATCACCATATGTGTATATATATTTTTTTCTTGCTATAAGGTGTGTTCACTAGTCAGAAAGAGACAGGGAGAGAGAGGGAAAGTGAGAAAGCACATCCCCCAAGAGCATGGCCATGCCACAATCCCTTTTACATTCTCCTCTCAGGATTTTGGACATGTATGTGCACATGCCTGGTGTGTTTTTCAAGTTTCCAAGTCTGGGACTTGAACTGCACAGTCAACCATGTGGGATCTAGACACCCTAACCACCATACCACTGGCAGGCCCTATATTTTTTACTAGATTAGTTTGGGCTGTGTTTTACCTTTTATTTGTGTATATAATTTTACAGTAAATAATGTATTATTATTTGTTTGATTTCATCTATGAGACAAACATATGTCCATTGGTATAATCTTTGGGGTGGTGGCAGAAAAATATTCCTTCTTTTAGGACTTGCATCAATCTGTGTAGTATGAGTGTTTTTTTTATAGAGTGTTTGAAACAAATATATAGGATATTTTAAGGGTGTGTGCTCCCATTAACATAATTCTAATTATATGTTTCATTACTACATTACTTTATTTGTTGAGACCTTCTCTTCCCTTTTAGTTATTAAATATTTAAATGTCATGATTGAAAAGCTTTAAAATTTCATTATCACTATTAGTTTTCTTGTAATATTATGTATGTCAATGTAGAATAATTATTTACCAACTTTGTTTAAAGGAAAATCAGGCCAGCTGGTGGTATGGTGGTTAAGTTGGCTGGATCCCACATGGCCAACTGCATGGTTTGAGTCCCAGAACAGGCAGTTTGAACAACATGCCAGGTGCATGTGCATGCATTCCCAATATCCCAATAGGCAGGAAAAATGGAGGAAAAGGGATTGCAGCATGACTATGGAGAATGGGGGTGGGGTATGATTTCTCACCTTCCTTCTGTATCTCTTTCTCTCTCTGTCTCTCTTTAGCAAGTGCACACACCTTTTGGCAAAATTTAAAAGGAAAAAAATGAAAAAGAAAAGCTGTGGTTCTTTATATCTTTCAGATATTTCTGCTGGATTTGCAAGCAAGGTATTATCACCAAAAGAAGATAATAGTAAAGGAGAGTTAAACCATCTGGTATTATTGGAAAAAAATGAAAGCCATGGCATCAGGGATTTTGACCCCAAGGAAGTCTGGAAAAATATGCATAAGTTTGACAACCAGTGGGCATGTAATGCGGGAAATTACGACAGAGTACCTTTGACCTATAACAAAAACCTGACTCGTAGAAAAGATCAACAACATAATAAATCCCTAGTTTGTTTTTCCTCAAAACAGAGTGTTTCTGTAAAAGAGAGTACATGCCAATATTTCATACCAGATAAACCATTTATAAGGGATTTGTTACAAGTGAAAAATAGCATAAGCCATTCTGGAAACACATATTTGAAGTGTTTTGAAAATAGGATTGGATTAAATTTACAGGCACATCTGGCTCATCTGCAGAGATTTAAAATTGATGAAAAAGCTTATGAATATAACCAAGTTAAGAAATCTATCAATAATGGATCTTCAGTTTCACCACTTCAAAGAACTCCTCCTAGTGTCAAAAACAACATTTGCAATAAATACAGGAAGATTTTTAAATACTCTAAGTTACCTTCACAGTATGGAAGAACACATTATAGAGAAAAATCATATGAATGTGATGATTGTGGAAAGGCTTTTAGCAAAAGTTCAAATCTTATTAATCATCAGAGAATTCATTCTGGACAGAAACCTTACAAATGTAATGAGTGTGGGAAATCCTTTAACCAGTGTTCAAACCTCACTAGACATCAAAGAGTCCATACAGGAGAGAAACCATACAAATGTAATGTATGTGGCAAGGTCTGCAGTCAAAATTCAAACCTTGTAAGTCATCAGAGAATGCATACTGGAGAAAAGCCTTACAAATGTAAAGATTGTGGTAAGGCTTTTATCCAACGTTCACACCTTTGGGGACATGAAAGAATTCATACTGGAGAGAAACCTTACAAATGTAGTGAATGTAGCAAAGCCTTTGCTGAGCGTTCAAGCCTTACTCAACATCAGAGAATACATACTGGAGAGAAACCTTACATATGTAATGAGTGTGGAAAAGCTTTCAAGCAATGTTCACACCTCACTAGACATCAGAATATACATCCTGGAGAAAAACCACACAAATGTAATGTATGCGACAAAGCTTTTATCCAAAGTTCAAGCCTGGTGGAACATCAGAGAATCCATACAGGAGAAAAACCTTACAAATGTAATAAATGTGATAAGGCTTTTATCAAACGTTCACATCTTTGGGGTCATCAGAGAACTCATACTGGAGAGAAACCTTACAAATGTAACGAGTGTGGCAAAGCCTTTACTGAGCGTTCAAATCTTACACAACATAAGAAAGTCCATACTGGAGAGAAACCTTACAGATGCAATGAATGTGGCAGAGCTTTTACCCAATTTGCAAACCTTACTAGACATCAGAAAGTACACAGTAAAAGGAAATATAAACAATATACGTGGTAATGCGTTTATCCAAAGCTCAAATCTTGGAGATCATCAAAGAGTATATTGTAGGAGAGAACATAAGAAATACAATGATTGAGACAAAACTTCAGCAAGTATTCAAACTGTACTCATCAGCAGTCTCCAATTTGAAGAGAACTCCTGAAACATAGTAGTGGCATATTCTTTAACCAGAGTTTACACTTCTCTTAATATCAGTATGCATGTACATCTTTGCAAGAAACATACAAATGTGTGGCAAAGTATATCCAAAGTGCAAATCTCTTGGAATGTCAGAAATCATACTATAGAGAAACTTTACAAATATAATTAATGTGACTAGCTTTATAAAAAGCTTACACCTCAGAGCCAGCAGATGGCATTGTGGTTACATTCATTGCTAGACTACCGCGTAATTGACCGCAGTTTGAGTCCTGGACCCAGCGGCTTAAAACTCAGACCGGGCACGTGTGTGTGTATGCCAAAAATTCTGAGACAGGGCCGGCAGGTGGCGTGGTGGTTAAGGCGCTGGACTCCCATATGGCCGACCATGGTTTGTGTCTTGGACCCAGTGGCTTGCTTCCTCACTTTCCCTTTCTGCCTCTTGCCCAATCTCTCTCGTCAAATTTTTTTTTTTATTTCTTTTTTTTTATTTCTTTTTTTTTCAATTTCTTTATTTGCATTCATTTACTGTACATCATTACAACATACAAAATGAGATTTTCCATCCAGAGTACACTGGATATTGTCTCAATCAAGCACATCAATAAACTTGTTATTGTCAGCAAATGATCTTCCATTTCTTGTTTTCTGTATGTTTTGCTCCCCCCCCATCCTTGGTTCCCTATCTCTTACCCTCTGCCACCTCCCGCTCTCCTCCCACACTGTCTCTGGTATCTATGTTTGCTTTCTATACTGTTTTCCCCCCACATTTTATTGAATCACCAAAGACCCTAATCAATCCAAATACCCTCATAGCAAACACAGGTGACACACACATTTCCATGAGCACAAGTCTAACTTTACGCATCCTATAAAGTAGCACCTAGCTGGGGCTACATATCATACTGCAGTCATTGAATATATTTTTTTTCCGAAACTTTTTTTTTTGTAACTCAATTTACATTCCTTCCCTAAGCATCATCACAGCACACAAAATGCAATCTCCCATCCAGTACTCACTGCATAGTGACTCAATCATGTACATTACAAAAAAAAAAATTTCCAATTCTAGTTCCTAGAATTATTTCCACCCCTCTTTCTCACCCTCTGTCCCTTCCCACCCTCCTCTCACACCACCTCCCGTGTCCACAATTGTCCTTCATTCCCTTCCCACCCACATTGCATTGATCACACAATTTCCTACATAA
>NW_006159600.1:294811-307547 GCF_000334495.1 Tupaia belangeri chinensis | reverse complement strand
TTCCCATATTTCTCATGATCTGGCGGTGATTTCTTGTCATCTGATGGATGTTGTGTTTCTTTCAAATTCTTGAAGTTCAGCCTTAATGTTCAGGAGCAAGCAGGAAGAGGTGATGTAGAATCTCTTTGCCGTTCTATTGTGATCACTGGTGAAGCAGATTCAGTAGATAGTGGGGAATATTTTAACCCTATTAGTATTTGGATGTTCACCTACAGTGCTCTTAGATCTGTCTAATGGGGATTTGCTTCAAGTCTGAAGTGATAGGTATGATGATTTTCTATCATCTAATCCTAAATGTACTGGAAAACTTTCTGCATGGCGGAGCCGATGGCGATCGAACATCTGGTGCGGTGGACAGACGACGCTCCGACCCAGGCTACGACTGATTGCCTTGTAGCCAGTCTTCCTCTCTCTCTGGTCAAATTTTAAAAATATATAAATAAGCTTTGTGCAGCGGCAGTATCGTAGCCAATGAGGTTTATCCGAGGTGCAATTATTGCTAATTGAAAAATATATAAATAAATAAAATAATTCTTTAAAAAAAAATCCTGAGACAAGAATGGAGAAGGGGTAGTGGCATGGCCATTACCCCAGGGGGGGTAACTTCTCATTTTGTCTTTCTGTCTCTGTCTCTCCAGTGAGTATGTGCCTGATAGAAAAAATCTCTCTAAAACATCAATAAATAAACAAGCGAGCTTATACCTTGTGGTCATGAGAAAATTTATACTAGATGGAAACTGTGAATGTGAAGAATATGGCAACACATTTAAGCAATGTTTGACTTCAGGATACCTTAATGAATTCAAACTTGAGAAAAATATTACAAATACAGGAAAGGTAATAAATTGTTTAACCAGTTTTCTCAATTGACGACACATAAGAAAATTCTTACTAGGGGGAACTATGTCTCTAGTCCTTCTAGAAGATTAACTGACCTTGGGACCGACTGGTGGCGTGGTGGTTGAGGGTGCTGGCTCCCACATGGCCAATTGCAGATTGAGTCCTAGACCTGGCAACTTGCTTTCTCACTTTCTCTCTCTCTCTCTCCACCCCCCTCTCCCCCATCCTGACTGGTCAAATAAAAATAAAGTTAAAATATTTTTTTAAAAAAAGATTAACTGACCTCAGATGTTAAATTCCACACAGAAAAAGTTAAAATCATTTAAAATTCATGAGATGATGTGTGTCATGGGTCGTAGCCTGGGTCGGAGCGTCGTCTGTCCACCGCACCAGATGTTCGATCGCCATCGGCTCCGCCATGCAGAAAGTTTTCCAGTACATTTAGGATTAGATGATAGAAAATCATCATACCTATCACTTCAGACTTGAAGCAAATCCCCATTAGACAGATCTAAGAGCACTGTAGGTGAACATCTGTGGCAAGATCTATCTTTAACTTATAAAAATTTTATTCAGTTACATGAGGTTTCTTGAGAAGGCATTATTTTTTTACCACCACTTAAAGTTTGAAATCAATTTATGTTTTGCCTCTATTAACACATTCATGTATCACCACAATTGTCTCAAGGAAGAGACTAGAAAAAGGAAAGGCCTATTTCCTCATTTGGGGTTTGTTCACATTATTGTAGCCTGGAAAAAACAATAGTGTTAATTTTAAGATACATCATGATATAAAATTGAGAGTATTAGGGGGTAACAGAGGTGAAACTGTTATATAAATTATACTTTATATGGCCAGGACCTTTTCCTGAAATTGTGGATACCACTGAGGACCTCTGTTGATTACAGAAAAGGTAAGATTACAAGATGATTATGAAACAGAGTAAGTCAGAACACTGAGAGAATGAAATTTTCATGGGAGGAAAATGATAGGTTACTAGGAACTGAATATGTAGTTTAAAAGGGGAGGGGAGGAGTGTCACCCTGTCCTTTGAAAGGTAATAGCTGTTGCATATCCCAGATTATTGAAAATTGGTTCTATTTTTGGAAACAAAAAGACATGCTAGACACTTCATAAATGCTTATAATAATATCAGTTGGCTGTCATTGTTGAATATCATCTATAGCAATTCCTTTCAATGTTAGCTTCAAACAGTATGCAATTGGAGAAATGTATGTTCATAACTAGCATTTGAGTCATTCTCCATCCCTATAGAGTATCCCAGATTATTTCTGTAGTGTGGAGAGCAGCAAATCTGAACAAACATGGTGATCTTTAGACCCATGCAGAAATGCACTTCCGTGAGCTTCATTGCATAGCTATGAAAACATTTGCATACAAAAAACACTGTGTGCCAGTTGTTGATACCATACCGCAAAGCAGTATCAGGCTAAAGGAAGCCGCATGTGTTTATCAGATTTCACCCCAAAAAGATCAGAGAAATTATATGGCACCAGTCAATTTTGCATCTTCAGATGATTTACATCCCAAAGCAACTGTCTTTGTATTCTATTTTCTCTTCTGCCATTTTCTTTTTTTAATTAATTTACTTACATTTAATCACATCTTTACAGTGTACAACATTTCTCTTTCCAGCACAAATACTATGCATGTCAGTCAAACCAAAGATATTACTCTATAACTTATCAGCAAATAGGTTCTCACTTTTTTTGTCAAAATACTTTTACTTGTTTTTTCCTTCCCATTTCCCCCTCTCTCCCTTCTATACTAAACGTTTTATACACATTTCATTGGTTAGCAAAATATAAACTAAAAGTACAAAGTAGAATCTAGTTACGAGTGCACTGTAATTTTTTTCTAAAACATTTTTTAAATTAATTTACACTCATTCCCTGAACATTGTCACAGCATACAAAATGTGATTTCCCATCCAGAATATACTGTATAGTAGCTTAATCGTACATGTTATCCTCAATAATTTTCCACTTCTAGTTTATATATTTTTCTCCATTTCTCACCCACTGCTATTTCCCATACTATCTCAGGTGTCTACAGTTTTCCATTCCTTTTTTTCCCCCACATGTATTTATTCACACAATTTCTTAAATAATCTACTTTAAACAGCAAGTGCAGCTGGTATATACATATCTGTGAAAACATGTCTGACTTTAGGCATCTGAATGTACTGTGAGGTAGCACCTAGCTGATGCTATATAGCTTACTACGCTCATTAAATAGGCATTTTTAATACATTTTTTAATTTCAAGGAAAGCAGTTTTAGCTTTAATAAATCAAAAAAATGCTAAGGGGGACAAGCAGTTGGTGTAATGGCTATGTCGCTAACTCCCATGTAGTCGAATGCAGTTTGAGTCCCAGACTCAGCTTAAACTCATGCCAAGCACGTGTGTGTGCCTGCCCAAGATCCCAAGAGGAGAATGGAGGAGAAGTGATTGTGGTGTGGCCATCCCCCCGGGAGGTGATTTCTCACTTTCTCTGTTTCTCTCTGACTTTCTGGTGAGCACACTCATCCTATAGCAAAAACCTCTCAAAAAAAAAAAAATGCTAAGGAAATCTGCTTAAAACTTAAACCTGGGAAACAGGTTAGGATTCTGTTCAAATAGTAGGTACATTAACCTATTGGCAGCTTGAGACAGGATAAAAATCCTTAAAACTAGAAAACAAAGCCTAGAAAAAATCACCAATGTTTTAGTCAAAAGTCATAAAATTCTATTTTACTAGTTCAGTCTCACATGCTTTATCTTCTGTTGTGGTTCAATTTTCCCAATTAAATTCTGGGATATAATATTCAACTCCAGACTTGTCCCTATGGTTAAGTTGGCCATTTTCTTTTTATTTTTGAGAGTTTTGTCTTCGTTGTTGTTGTTGTTTGTTTTTTGCTTTAGGGCACATGCACTCTCCAGAAAGACAGAGAGAAACAGGGCAAGAGAAAGCAAGAAATCAACCCCAAGGAAGGATGGCCATGCTGCAATCCCTTCTCCATTCTCATCTTGGGATCTTGTTACGCACACACACACCCAGCATGAGGTTAAGCCAGTGGGTCTGGGACTCGAACCGTGGTTGACTACATGGGAGTTCAGCAACAAAGCCATTACACCAACTGCTGGTCCCAAGTTGGCCATTTTCTTAGCTTTTGAACTCATTTCTGTGTGTCTCTATTTAGTTTTCAAGATTTAGCACTCCTTTGAGAACTTCTTGGAGACCTGGTTTGGTGTTGATAAATTCTTTCAGGTTGTGTTTATCTGAGAGTGTTCTTGTTTTTTCTTCCCATATGAAGGATAATCTTGCCTGACACCGTATTCTTGGTTGAAATTGCTTTTCCCTTAACACTTTGAATATATTCCCATTCTTGCCTTGCTCACGTTGTTTCCGATGAGAGGCCTTCTGTCTGCCTCGTGGGATATCCTTTGTAGGTAACTTGCCATTTCTCCCTTGCCAATCTTAGTATCTTGTCTTTGTGGTTTTGGTCAATCTGGCTATAACACGCCTTGGAGAAGATCTTCTTGGGTTGATTCTATATGGGGTCCTTTGTATTTCTTGGGACTGGATCTTTGAGTGCCTCTTTACATTTGGAAAGCTTTCCTGCAGGATCTCATGGAATAGATGATCAATGCCCTTATGATAATTATCAATGCCCACCTTCTGGGATACCAATTATATGGATGTTTAGATGTTTGATGGTATTTAATATTTCTTGTATATTATTCTCATTTTGGGGGGCCATTTTCTCAGTCTTCCTGGTGGATTTTTCTACTACAACAATTCTATCTTCTACATCTGAGATTCAATTTTCTGTATAATCTATTCTGCTTTTATTACTTTCAAAGGAGATTTTGACTTCCTAATTATAGCCTTCATCTCTAACAGGTCCATCAAAGATTCTTTTGTAAAGTGTGTAATTCCTCTTTTAGATCTTTCAAGAATTTCCTCACCTCCTGGAACTCATCAACTCCTTTCTTCTGCCTCTTCTGCAGTTCATCATCTCTCTTCTCTTGCATCTCTTATTAGTTTTGTCATTATGAATGTTATAAAATCCTTATCAGACATTTCCATGAGTTTCCTTGTACTGTCTGAGGATGAAGAGGTGTTATTCTTTTCCCTTGGATGAGAAGTATTGTCTTGCTTTCCCATATTTCTTGTGGCCTTGTGGTGATTTCTAGTCATCTGATGGCTGGTTGTGTGTCTTCCTAATTCTTGAAGTTCAATCTGAGTGTTCAGAGGTGACCAGAAGGAGGCAATCTGCAATCTTTCTTCTGTTCTGTTTTCACTCTGTGTATCAGATTCAAGGTGAAGAGAGGAATATTCTGACCCTGATCATATTCAGATGATTGGAAACTGTTCACTTGGACCTGTCTAGACACTTGGTGCATACAGGCCACTAGAAATGAGTCTGCAGGGAAAGTCTCAGCAGAAAATCTTCATTTTTGGTCAAGGAAATCAGTATTTCACAGCTGAAGTACAGTATCCATATCAGGATAGAAATCCCCAGGATTTTTCAACTACTAAAATTAAATTTTTTAAAATTATTTTTATTTAACTTTATTTATCCATTTATTTATTTATTTTAATTTGACCACAAAGGGACAGAGAGAGAGAGAGAGAAAGCAAGGAAGCGAGAAAGCAAGAAAGCAGGTTGGCCATATGGGAGGTCCAGCACCCTTAATCACGCCACCTGCCGGCCCCCTCTCACTTTATTTTATCTTTGTAGATATTAGAACACAATTTTATATATGAAACCATGTACCCACAAAACATGGAGTGACTATACTTTTTATTAGAGATTGACAATGGATGTCCACAAGTTAGTGATGTAATGAATACTTGGGGGAGGGGGTGGATAACGAAATATGGACTGGCAGGATCTAGGAAGAGCTAGAAAACACCCGTTCCAACTATGGGAATTAAAACTGGACTTTTTTTTGTTTTTTAACAGATTTTTTGCTATAAGGCGTGTGTGCCTGCTGGAAAGACAGAGAGAGAGAGACGCACACACAAAGAAAGAAATCACACCCCCAAGAAATGGCCACAAGAGTCCCTTCTCCACTCTTTTCTCAGGATCTTGGTCACGCACGCACATGTGCCTGGCATGAGTTTCAGCCACCAAAACTGGTACTTGAACCTTGGTAACTACATGGGAGTCCAGCAACATAACAATTATGCCATCTACTGGTCCCCAAATTGAACATTAAGTGCCCTGCAAGTCCCTCAAAATAGAAGTGCATGTTGGAAAAGGCTCAGGGATAGTTTGTGATCTCTAGTTTATGCATTCAGATATGTATAATATTTATTATATTAATTTATAATTAATTGTATATTAATTATATTTTCTGTATTAATTATATTTCTTTTCTTTGTACTTCAGTGAAGAACTCAGAGAATACATAAGTCAGGGGGTGGTTTTCAGATTTGTGTGACATAAAAATGTACATAAAAGAATGAAAGATGTGGAACCAGCAGTTGCATAATGGCTATGTCACTGGACTTCCATGTAGTTGACTGCTGTTTGAGTCCCAGTCCCGGTGGTTTAAACTCATGTCGGGAGCATGTGTATGCGTACCCAAGAGGAGAGTGGAGGAAAAGGGATTGTGGCATGGCTACCCCTGGGGGGTGATCTCTTGCTTCTATCTCTCTGTTGCTCTCTGTCTTTCTGGCGAGTGTACACACCCTATAGCAAAAACCTCTCCCAAAAATAAATAAATAAATAAATAAATAAATAAATGCAAAGCATGTGTTTTATGCACATGAAGATAGAGGGACTTTACATTTTAAATTCAATAAAAAATTAGATTAATATGAGATGATGAACTAAAATTTCATAACAAGGAAGCAAGAAACCTGTTGCAAATATGCAATTGTATCACTAGGATTTTGGAAAGTATTAAATTTGGCTTTAAAATATAACTATCTGGGGAATAGCAGTTAGCGTAATGGCTACGTCACTGGACTCCCATGTAGTCAACTGCAGTTCGAGCCCTGGACCCGGTGGCTTAGACTCATGCCGAGCATGTGTGCGTGCGTGCCCAGGATCCCGAGAGGAGAATGGAGGAGAAGGGATTGCGGCGTGGCCATCCCCCCTTGTTTGGAGCGATTTCTCACTTTCTGTCTCTCTGTCTCTCTCTGTCTTTCTGGTGAGTGCACGCACCCTATAGAGAAAAAAAAAACTCAAAATACCACTATACAGGCTGAGCTTGGGTCTCAAGGGATGGGGGATTCAGCGTGAGTTCCTTCTCTAGATTAATACATTCATTTAGACTCTAGACAACTCTGTACTGGACTCAGGTACTGTGAAAACTGTGAGTCACTCCTGTACTAGGATCACAGATGACTACAGTGGAGATGGGGATTTCTGGGTATCTCCTGCTAACCTATTCCCTGCAATGGTGAAATATTTTCTGCTGATTCCAGCCAGGTGCTTCATTTTCTGTCTATGATGCATTCCTGACTCCCCATGTCTCAGAGGTCTTTTCTTGTGTGTGTGTGTGGGGGGGAGGTTTTTGTTTAAGATACATGCACTTGCAAGAAAGAGACAAAAAAAAAAAAGAGAAAGAAATCACCCCCCAGGGGGGATGGCTACACCACAAACCCTTCTCCTCCATTTTCCACTCAGGATCCTGGGTACACACGCACATGTGCCTGGTGTTAGTTTAAGCCACCAAGTCCGAGATTCGAACCATAGTCGACTACATGGGAGTCCAGCAACGTAGCCATTACGCCAACTGCTGGTCCCTCAGAGGCCTTTTATCATTTTCTTGCTGAATTCCCATCTTCTATCCTATGCCTTCATTCGGAGTGCAGCTGTTTATTTGCTGTTTGGGGCCTTTATGGAGGAGAAGAGGACCATAGCTACGTCTATTCATCCATCTTCTTTTTTTTTTTTTTTTTTTTTTATAAAAGGCCAAGAGTACAAGAAGGAAAAGAGAATCTTGTCAAATTGTCCCCTTTGTCCTCAACATCACAGTTTACCTAGGACAACAGGTGTATTTCACCTTATCCAACCTATTTAAAGTGGATTTCTATTATTCACCATTACAGTACATTATGCTGTGCCTTTCAATTTGCTCACAGTAAAAATATATTCAGTGTATATTTTTCCTTCAATTATGATAGAGCCATATGTTTTCTGCCAGTTGGTATGTGCTTTGGGGTAATGATGGGAAAATGCTCTATTTTCAGGACTAGCATAGGTTCATAAAATATTAGTGTTCTGGCCTTACATTACTTAAACTAGGCTTCCTTCCGATTAATTTGAATTACATGTAATCACCTTTCTTAAAGTACCCTACTCCTTTGTACCTTACATTTAAATACTACATTTGAGAAGTTTCATAACTCTTTTCAATGTAAGTACTGATTTTGGTGTAATATTCATTTTACTATGACATACTTACCATCTGTAATTATTCAGAAATCTTTGGCTCTTTATATCTTACAGACATCTATCCTAAATGTGTGTTTAAGGAACTGCCACCAAACGGGATCAGTAATACAGGAGAAGATTGCAGAGAGGGATGTTGGAAAGACATGAAAACCATAACATTGAAGACTTTTCCTTCAAGGAAGTCCATAAAAATACACATACCTCTAGATGTCTGTGGAGAGATCAAGGAACAAATTACAAAGAAGTGCCTATGACCCATAAAGAAAATCTAACTGGAAGAAGTGAGCATCATATTAGGAGGGATTCAGGAAACAACCCTATTAAAACTCAGCTTTGATTAAGCTTTCAGTTAGAGTTGCCTAATCTGCAGATATTTCAAGATGAAGGGAAAATTTATGAATATAACATAATTGAGAAGTCTATCAACCATGGTTCCTTAGTTTCACCACATCAAAAAATTGCTTCTGCTGGGAGCCAGCAGTTAGTGTAATGGCTATGTCGCTGGACTCCCACGTAGTCAACCACGGTTCACGTCCCAGACCCGGTGGCTTAAAACACACCAGGCGCGTGTACGTGCATGCCCAAGATCCTGAGAGGAGAATGGAGGAGAAGGGATTGCGGCGTGACCATCCCCTCTGGGGGGTGATTTCTCGCTTTCTGTCTCTCTCTGTCTGTCTGGCGAGCGCATGCACACTATAGCGAAAACCTCTCAGAAAAAAAAATTGCTTCTGCTGTCAAAGTCCACAGGTCTCATCAGTATGAGAATGATTTTACGGTTACTACATTATTCTCAGAAGAACAGAAGGCACACATTAGGACAGATCCTTGTAAATGTAATGTGTGGGAAAACCTTTCATCTTATCTCACACCTCACTGTACATCAAATACTCCATAGCATAGAGAAACAGCATGACGGTGATATTTGTGACAAGGTGCGTAATCAAAACTCAGGTCTCAAGCCTTCAGAGAAATTATAGGAGAGAGAAATTTTATGAATGCAGTGAGTATGGCAAGCTCTTCATTTTCCCTTCACACCTTTTGTATCACCGGAGAATTCATATTGGATAGAAACCTTAGAAAGGTAATGAATGTGACAAATTCTTCAGGCACAGTTCAAATCTTACTGGACATCAGAAAATTCACACTGGGGAGAAACCGTACAAGTGTAATGACTGTGGCAAAGTCTTCCATCGGTCTTCAACCCTTACTATTGACAGGCAACCTCATACTGGACAAAAACCTTACAAATGTAATGACTGTGGCAAGGTGTTCAGTCATAATTATCTCCTTGCAAAACATCAAAATATTCATTCTGGAGGGAAATCTTGCAAACTGACCATGACAAAACATTGATTGTCCATAAAGTCCTTACTAACCATCAGAAAACCCGTACTGGATGTAATGAATGTGGCAGTCTTCAGCTGCAATTCAAAACTTGCACGACATCAGAGAATTCATACTAGAGACAAACCTTACAAGGGTCACTAATGTGACCAAGTCATCATTGTTCATATTCTGCAAGATGTTAGAGAATTTATTCTGAAGAAAAACTTTACCTGTGTAATGAACATGGCAAATCCTTTAGTTTTCGCTTTAGGCTTAGTAACCATCAGTTAATTTATAATGGAGAGAAGCCTTACTAATGTATTGCATATGTTAAGGCCTTAAAGCGAAAATTTGAAATTAGTCTCCACTGGAGAATTCATGCCAGTGTGAAACCTCACAAATATAAGCATGCCAAATCTTTCATTGCATGTTCAGCTCTCACAGAACATCAGATAATCCATACTGGTGAGAAATCTTACTAATGAATGTTGCTAATCTTCTCGCAGTTCACTAAACATTAGGTTATCCACACGGGAGAGAAGCCAATGTAATGAATGTGACATCTTTCAAAATTTAGAGCTCTAAATTGGAGAATTTATACTTGAGACAAGATCTTACAAACACAAGTGTGAGATTGGCAAACAATTTTCAGTTTTTTTTTTTTTTTTTTGAGATTTTTGCCTATAGGGCACATGTGCTGACCAGACAACAGACAGAGAGAGAAAGTAAGAAACCACCCTCCAGGGGGGATGGCCACTTGACAATCCCTTCTCTTCCATTCTCCTCTCAGGATCTTGGGCATGTACATGTACACACCCTGTGGGAGTTTCAGGCTTCCAGGCCTGGGAGTCAAACCACAGTTGGCCACATAGGAGTAGTGATGTAACCATTACACCATTGCTGGTCTCTTGGCAAGCCATTTAAAAAAAAAAATACTTTGTTTATTTTATTATTTTTATTTTGACCGGAGAGAGAAAGTGAGAAAGCAAGTATCCAGGTTTAGTACTCAAACCACAGTAGGTCATGTGAGAATCCAACGCCTTTAACCACTATGCTACCTGCTGGCCCCTTGACAAACCCTTTTAATGGACACTCAAAACATACTCCACCTTGGAAAATTCATATGAAGGAATAAGTAAGTCTAATTTTCAAAGGTTGCATTCTGCAAAATAATTAATATGTCAAAATGTTAAAAACCCACTTTATAGCAGTAGTTCAAAGACGTTTAGAAGTAGATTATTATCTTCAGATAACCAAGTATTTTTCTTATTTGAGGTTTCCTAGAAACTACTTAACTATGACATTCAGACTAAAGATTGAAATCTCTTGGGACCAGCAGTTGGCCTAATGGCTACGTCACTGGATTCCCATGTAGTTGACCACAGTTTGAGTCCCAGACCCAGTGGCTTAAACTTACACCGGGCGCATGTGCATGCGTGCCCAAGATCCGAAGAGGAGAGTGGAGAAGGGATTGCAGCATGGCCATCCCCCTGGGGGATGATTTCTCGCTTTCTGTCTCTCTCTGTCCTTCTGGCGAGTGCATGTGCCCTATAGCAAAAACTTCTCCAAAAGAAAAAAGAAAGAAATCTCTCAATAGGCCTTCCTTTCAAGATTTCCTTTCAAGATTTTCATGGTATGTTTTCAGGGAGAGAACCAACAAAAAGGTTCTGCTTCATTAGGTGATGATCATTCCAATTCAAAATTATTTTATAAAACTATGACATATTATCATGCTTAGGCATTTCAGACACCCTTTTCCACACAGGGCTACTGTGGGTTATAGGAAAGGAAACTTACTACATGTCCATGAAATATAGGAGTTAACATCCTGGTCTCTGTATTGGGGGAGGGAATGTGTTGCCAGGGATTGATTGATTAGCTCCTAAAAATAATGCATGGAAGGCCATCACGTCGGAGAGAATAATATGTCTGGGTCCCACATGGCTGGCTGCATGGTTCAAGTCCTAGACCGATGGTTAAAAAATATGCTGGGTAGGGCTACCTGGTGTGGTGGTTGGGGCACTGTACTCTCACATGGTTGACTGTGGTTCAAGTCCTGGACTTAGCGGCTTTCTTTCTCACTTTCTCTCTCTCTCTCTCATGACTATGGCACATTTAATAATAATAATAATTAAATAAATAAATAATTGTTTTTGAAAAAATGCTGGGCCAAGCCGGCAGGTAGTATGAGGGTTAAGACACAGGACTCCCACGTGGCTGACCACTGTTTTGAGTCCTAGACCTGGCAGCTTCAAGGTCACACAGGGTGCATGTGTGTGCATGTGCCCAAAATCACAAGAGGAGGATGGAGAAGGGATTACATCATGGCCATCCCCCATCAGGCATGAGGGTTTGATGCAGAATCCAAGATCGCTATGCTGTCTAGACGGGCCTAGAACTGAGCTCAAACCATCCTCTTGTTTCAGCCTCCCCAGCATCCGGGATTACAAGTAGTCACCACTGTGCCCAGCTCTCCAAGGATTTTTAATTCAAATTCCTTAAATTAACCTTTAATTATAGTGACTATCTTGGATCTAAGCAATGCCTTAAATTGACAACACCAGTGAAATCGCAGACCATTTGAGCTGATGGTTTCGGTCTCACTGACAGTACTTGACTTCTAACCGGGGAAAATAGACCGCCAGGAGCCAGGCGGAGGGAAAAGCAGCACATGCCGGGTTGTCACGCATTCCATACCCAGGCCAGTCTCTGCGCGTCGCCTCGCCCCCTGTAAGTACAGTCCAGCCCCTGTGTCGCCCTCAGACGCTTCCGGTGCAGGATAAGTTACAACCCACGCCACGCCCTCCTGTTCACCCAGTGCAGGAGAGACCATGACTGAGTCCAGGTCCCGCCCTCCTGCGCTCCCGTGCAGGATAGGCCACGACCGACTCCAGGTCCCGCCTCCCTGAGCTCGCTGTGCAGGATAGGCCACGACCGACTCAGGCCCCGCCTCCCTGAGCTTGCCGTGCAGGATAGGCCACGACCTACTCCAGGCCCGACCCCCTGCGATCCCCATACAGGATAGGCCACGACCGACTCCAGGTCCCGCCTCACAGAGCTCGCCGTGCAGGATAGGCCACGACCGACTCCAGGTCCCGCCTCCCTGAGCTCGCTGTGCAGGATAGGCCACGACCGACTCCCGCACCCCCCCC
>NW_006159600.1:259685-294255 GCF_000334495.1 Tupaia belangeri chinensis | reverse complement strand
TGGTCCCCCCCCCCTGAGCTCGCCGTGCAGGATAGGCCACGACCGACTCCAGGTCCCGCCCTCCTGCGCTCCCCGTTCAGGATAGGCCACGACCGACGCCCCGCCTGCTCTGGCCCGACCCAGGCCCACCCTCTCTGCGGCGCACGGGATTTCCTGCGGCTGCGAAAGCGAGTCTCCCGGAGCGACAGTTACGGCGTGTTGTAAGTTTCGGGCTCTGTGTACTGTCTGCTCTCCCGGTTTCCCAGCCTTTCTGAGTGTGGGGCTCCCTGCAGATCTTAAAATCTTGCTCCACCTCCGTTCCTTCCACAACGTCGCCGTGAGAGTTCTGGGGTCGCGTCTTCTCGGTGTAAAATCGCTCTGAGGCTGGTCCTGCCCCGGCCTTGCTGCCTTGGGGACACATAGACCCGTCCTTTACAGAAAGTTTCCGATTTAAAAACCTTGCCCGACCTCTCCGTGCGCCCCTCACAGTATAAACTTCCCCGCCAAGCGGGTTCACGCCCTTCCGGTTCCCAAGCCTCGCCGCCCTCCCAGCGCTGGCAGCTGTATCCTGGAAGGGCCGCGTCTCCGCCCCGGACCTGGACCCTGCAGACCCCGCCCGCTCTTTGTTCTCCTCTCGACCTTGTGCTCCCCGGCTAGGCCCTACCGCTCAGTGGGGAAGTGGCTGGACCTGTCCTGCGCCTCCCACTGGAAATGTGCATTTCTGGGAGACGACATTTCATTCTGTCCCCTCCTGTGAATGTGTAGGTGACAGGGATTGGGGAGGAGAGAGAGAAACTGAGGAGAAGTCAAAATGTGGAAAAGAAAGAATACCCCAAGCAGTCAGGTGAAGAATTTGTTAGAAACCTAAGCTCGATCTCAGGAGAGATGTGGGCAGAAAAATGTAGGGAGGGAGCGGCAGAGGTAGGGGCCCTTCAGACAGAGTCTGGGGTAAGATGATGATTTGGAGCATTAGTAGATAGCTGCGTGGAGCCGGGACAGCAGGAGAGCAGGCCAAGGGCCACATCTGGAAGGAAGCCTAGGGGTCTGGAGGGACCAGAGAGCAGAACCAAGACAAGGGGAAGGACCAAGCAGATGTGAACGGAAGTTGGGGACAATCAGAAGATTGGGGGAAAGGAGCAGCAAGTTGCAAAAATGAGACAAACCAGGTATAAAAGAAGAGATAGAAGAAGGGAGGAAATGGCAGGAAAGAAGAGAGGCATAAAATAAGCAGACACCCTGGTGGCGGGGGGGAGTGAACAGGACAATAACTAGAAAGAAGAGGTGAGAATGACAGAGATGTATGGGATGAGAGAGGGAGATGCACAGTTATGAAAGAAGGGGATCTTGGGTCCAGATGGAGGATGACTGAGTGGATATAGATGATTAAGTTGTGATCTTTTTTGAAATTTGCCAGAGGGTACTTGTCTCCAGAGAGAAGGATAAAGAGAGAAGGGAAGAAAGAACCCCAGCTATCTTTTCCCTTTCATGTCTCCTTTCTGTTGGCATTTTGGGATACAACTCCCAGTGTGTCTTTGAAGCCTCTTGGTCCAGAACTTAACAGTCAGCCATACAGGATCCAGCTCCATTTTTAGATCATGGCTTGCTGAGGTTCTGATTGATTCCTGTGTTTACAATCTAACACATTTAAAATTGTGTGTTTTTTTATTGTAGAGAAGCGAGTGAGAATTGCAAACTTTGCAAACTACCTACAAGACGTTTATTTAATAATTCTCAGCATTGTAAGCGAGTTTCCATTTGCAGTCCTGATTCAGCCAGAAAGCAGACAGTTGACTGAACTGTGGGTCATTTTCTTCCCTTTTCCTGGAGAAAGGGAGAAAGTATATGAGCTAGGAGGAAGAAAACCAAATCATTTTTCTACTTTCATGTTCACTGTGATAGGGACCACCAAAAAGAATATGTCATCCCTTGTCACAAGATAATGTGGGGATATATCCCCAACAACAAGCAGTTCTCCATCAGACACTAGGTGACCTGTAATTAGAAGTCAGTTCTGATACTTTGTACCTGAATTGGCTCAGGTCCAGAAATTGAGGGCCTAGTCCCCGAAGACTATTCCACATTGGGGAAGTACCCAAGAAGTAGCTAGATCCCGAATTGTTGACAAACCAGATATAAATGAGGACTCGCGTGCCTACCTCCTCAAATTCTATTACTGTAGAAGAGCAGCTCTCACAACTCAGGTAATAGTTTCTTGAGCCTTACTCATTTTTTAGAAGGCATATGACAGAAGTTACTGATGAACAGCCAGATGGCAGAGGCGTCAAGCATATTAACCCCAATGAGGAGTGTTGGTCCATGATTTTTGTCTGATCAGCCAGCAGTATAGGTGACCACGACTACTTGCGTACAGTATTTGCAGCGATAGACTGTCTAATAGGACTGAGCCCTTAGTCTTCAGAATCTGACATTCTTCTGGTAGATAGTGCCAGAATTCCGTTAAGTTGTGCAGTACCCACCTGAGAATCCCATAATAAGTGGTCAGGGTATGAAAAACCACATTTTGGGGACCTGAAGCGTTTTCTGTTGAGTGTGATAGTAGTAAAAGTTTCCTGTCTAAAACATAAGGGACCGTGGCCTACAGCACAGGGGTTAGGCACTATGTATTAAGAGCCAGATCCCTTTACAGAGTGAGCTCTGAGGAAAGTGGGCAAAAGATGCCCTAGCTGGTCTTGGTGTAGGAGGTGGTTGTCCCTATATCTCCCTAGTCTGTGGGCAGCAGATACCATTTGTCCCTATGGATAAGTCTTCCCTACGTGTGGTTGTGGCACAGGAAGGGTATGTCGATTCTGTGCAGTAAACAGCATTTTTTACATACAGAATTGGCTTCTGTAGGCTTATCGTATTACATGAAGAAGCCTAGATGAGGAGGAAGAGGAAAGCGAAGGAGTTAGGAATGGCTCCTCCTCAGGTAAGTGCTATTCTTAGTGGATTGTTGTTTTTACTGTTTGTTTTTGTTTTGCTTTGTTTTTATATTTCCAGAGTGAAAGAGAAAGTGTGACTCTTCTGACCAGCAGAGAATCACCTGAAGCACACATGGAATAACTAACTACTCTAGACACAGAGATCTGAGTCTCTGAGTCAAGAGGGAGAGGCCATACCAGGGATGCACCTGCTAACCCTCTCTCATCCTCTGTATTTATTAGGGCAAAGGAGGAAGAAAAGTTATTTAGTAAAGAAAGTTGTTTCTTAGAGAATCAGAAAAATAAGAGGATTTCCAGAATAGGTTGGTTTCAGTATCAGTCAGGAGGGTAAGATTAAATGACACCAAAGGCTGGACAGAACACCTTGGAATCTGGGAATATACATTTGTCACATCACACACCCATCTAATGGACTTCCTTTGCAAGCAGGAAGGCCACATTCCCTGAGTATGTGTTCACTCATTCACTCAGAGTCGCTAGATCTGAGTTCTGGAAGCATGGCATTTCTGTTCTCTAATAAGAAAGCAATTTTCAACCGGGTGTGATCATGCCAAACACCTTTTCCCTCCACTTCTCCATCCTGTCAGGATTTGGAGCACACACACACCTGTGTAGCATGTTTTTCAAGCTGCTGAGGCTGAGATTCATACTAAGGTCGGCCTATGAGATCTGACTCCCTGTGCATAGGGCTTATTTCTACTCTGTGGGTTGGGTTCTCAACTCTGTTTTTGAACCCCTCTTGAATATTTCAGTTCAATAGTTATATTTCTTAGTTCCAGACTTTCTGTTTGATTCTTCATACTTTCTGTTTTCTTGATATTTTACTGTCTTTATACTTTGTATTCCTGATTTACTCAAATTATCTGTGTGTGGTTTATTTTAGTTATTGAGTACCCATATGATTCCTTTTGAATTTTTTTTTTTTTTTTAAGAGAGATTTTTGCTATAGGGTGCATGTACTTGCTGGAGAGTCAGACAGAACACCCCCTGGGAATAACCTTGTTGCAATCCCTTCTCCTTCATTCTCCTCTTGGAATTTTGGGCACATACGCACATGCACCTGGTATGAGGTTTTTTTTTTTTTCTTCTTTGTATATTACATTTAATCACATATATCTTTAATTTATTATTACAGTCTTTTTTATATTAGAGTGAATCACATATATCTTTACAGTGTATTACATTTATTTTCCCAGCACGATTACCATGCATATCAGTCAAAGACAAAGACATTACTATCCACATCATCAAATAGGCTCTCATAATTTTTTTAAGATTATTAATTGTTCTTATTTTTTTAAACATTCAATCACTCCATATCATTTGGCTTGTATAAAGAATTTATCCAACATGAAGTATTTCTCAGACCAGTCCAGTTGAGAATACTGTACATGTTACTATCAACAGGTAATAAGCCATTTCTTTGTTTAATCACATATATCTTTACGAGTGGAGAATGGAGGAGAAGGGATTGTGGCATGGCCATCCGCCCTGGGGGGTGAATTCTCACTTTCTGTCTGGCGAGCGCACGCGCCCTATAGCAAAAAACCTCTCCAAAAAATAAAAAAAGGAATATAGACAGAAGCAAGATTATTAACACAATTCCCAAGAAATACCATAAAGAGTGGCAAAGCAAGTTAAAAGGATTAATGCCTTTGAGTTGATCTAAAATGATCTAAGGGATTAAATGAGGGCAGAAAACTATCTTGCGTATCAATGATTTTTTTTTTTTCCGACAGACATGCCTTGCCTATTACTTGCTAATCATTGGGCAGCAGTGCTGCCTGAGTAGCCATTTCTTTTCTTTTTTAAGAATTCTCTTATTTAACTTTATTTATTTATTTTAATTTGACCAGAGAGGGACAAAGAGAGAGAGAGAGAGAGAGAGAGGGAAAGTGAGAAAGCAAGCCTCCAGGTTTGGGACTCATACTTTCTGTTTTCTTGATATTTTACTGTCTTTATACTTTGTATTCCTGATTTACTCAAATTATCTGTGTGTGGTTTATTTTAGTTATTGAGTACCCATATGATTCCTTTTGAATTTTTTTTTTTTTTTTAAGAGAGATTTTTGCTATAGGGGGCATGTACTTGCTGGAGAGTCAGACAGAACACCCCCTGGGAATAACCTTGTTGCAATCCCTTCTCCTTCATTCTCCTCTTGGAATTTTGGGCACATACGCACATGCACCTGGTATGAGGTTTTTTTTTTTTCTTCTTTGTATATTACATTTAATCACATATATCTTTAATTTATTATTACAGTCTTTTTTATATTAGAGTGAATCACATATATCTTTACAGTGTATTACATTTATTTTCCCAGCACGATTACCATGCATATCAGTCAAAGACAAAGACATTACTATCCACATCATCAAATAGGCTCTCATAATTTTTTTAAGATTATTAATTGTTCTTATTTTTTTAAACATTCAATCACTCCATATCATTTGGCTTGTATAAAGAATTTATCCAACATGAAGTATTTCTCAGACCAGTCCAGTTGAGAATACTGTACATGTTACTATCAACAGGTAATAAGCCATTTCTTTGTTTAATCACATATATCTTTACGAGTGGAGAATGGAGGAGAAGGGATTGTGGCATGGCCATCCGCCCTGGGGGGTGAATTCTCACTTTCTGTCTGGCGAGCGCACGCGCCCTATAGCAAAAAACCTCTCCAAAAAATAAAAAAAGGAATATAGACAGAAGCAAGATTATTAACACAATTCCCAAGAAATACCATAAAGAGTGGCAAAGCAAGTTAAAAGGATTAATGCCTTTGAGTTGATCTAAAATGATCTAAGGGATTAAATGAGGGCAGAAAACTATCTTGCGTATCAATGATTTTTTTTTTTTCCGACAGACATGCCTTGCCTATTACTTGCTAATCATTGGGCAGCAGTGCTGCCTGAGTAGCCATTTCTTTTCTTTTTTAAGAATTCTCTTATTTAACTTTATTTATTTATTTTAATTTGACCAGAGAGGGACAAAGAGAGAGAGAGAGAGAGAGAGGGAAAGTGAGAAAGCAAGCCTCCAGGTTTGGGACTCAAACCAGAGTCAGCCATATGGAAATCCAGCGCTCTTAACCTGCCAGCGCATGAGTAGTTATTTCTTTTTTTTTTTTTTTTTTTTTTTGAGAGATTTTCGCTATAGGGCGCGTGCACTCACTCGCCAGACAGACAGAGAGAGACAGAGAGACAGAAAGTGAGAAATCACCCCCCCCCCAGGGGGGTTGGCCACGCCGCAATCCCTTCTCCATTCTCCTGTCGGGATCTTGGGCATGCACGCACACGTGCCCGGCATGAGTTTTAAGCTACCGGGTCCAGGACGCAAACTGCGGTCGACTACGTGGTAATCCAGCGACATAGCCATTACGCTAACTGCTGGTTCCCGAGTAGTTATTTCTAATACCTATTGTATATGGCACTGTCAGACCATACTGTGCCCAAGGTGTTCTAAATTCTTTTAGTTTTGAAGATACTGGCTTGTGTTGACACTGAACTTGTCCCAGGTTGTTAGGATCGAGAACCTCTATAACTGGACACAATTTAAATCCCAAGGTGTCCTCCTCCTCCCCTCTATTTTTCACACTGGCCGGATGAGGTTAAGTAAGGGAAGACCTTCATCCCCTAGCACTGTCTGTTATGTGGGCAAGTTCCATATGAGGGGCCTTGGGCCACACCAGGGAAGCATGGGGCCAAGGGGTCATGACTCCCTTGTCCTTTTTTAAACTTTGGTCTGTCAGGAACAGCAAGTCTAGTCTGTCTAAATGTGGGAGTTTGTCACTTTTACTATTGGCTCCCGCTTCGGCAGTCTCCTGTTTCAGGGCTGGCCCTTGGCGCTCTAGGCAGCAAAAGAATATATCCTGGGTGTCCGGTTTGTTTTTGTTTGTTTTTTTGAGAGAGATTTTTGCTATAGGGTGCATGCACTTACCCGACAGGAAGCAAGAAATCATCACCCCCAGGGGTTGCGGGGGGTGGCCACGCCACAATCCATTCTCCTCTTGGGATCTTGGGCACACACGCACAGATGCCTGCCATGAGTTTTAAGCCGCCAGACCCAGGACTCGAACCAGTTGACTACGTAGAGTCCAGTGACATAATCATTACACCATTCGTTGGTCCCTTCCAGGGTGTCTTTTAATCAAGTTCCCAAGCAACCTCCCAGTTCTTTGGGAGAGTATAGGAACCCTGTTGGATCTGTCTGCCGAATAACGTTCCCTGATTTGTTTCCTGGGAACCAGGGGCATGTTTCCTGCACAAACTCCAGGAATTGATGTAACCATTTGATACTGACTTTACTGTTCCTAGCTTTTAACAAGCAAGACAATATTTGGACGTACATATCTCTTTAGACAACTATATCCCTGTCTTTTACTCCTGATTCTAATTAATTTCTTACCTTAATATATTAATTTTCGGCCTGAACTCAGAAGTGTCCACTCGTCTGATTCTTTGTAGTTCTATACTCAGGCCCCACGTTTGGGCGCCACCCACTGTGACCTGCTCAGAGAGACATGAGCCTAGGAGGAGCGATGGTGGATTGGGGGAAAAAAAAAACACAGACACACACAGACACACAAGTAAAGGAAAGGGGATTGGGTGGCCTGGACACCTCTGATGGAGGTAGCCACAGCACTGAGCCGTTCCCAGGTTTATTCTTTCATAGGGCAAAGGGGAAGGGAGAAACAGAATGTGAAGCTTGATGTTTTGCTGTTACCAACTGGAGCTGTGGAACATCTTGTGTCTTGCAGTTCTATATATAAGGCTCCTCTTATCTATAAGGCTCCTCTTGTCTTGTCCCTGTCTCCGCCCACACCCAATCTTCTCTGACTGGAACATTCTTTCTTTTAAGGGAGTGGGCCCTTGCCTCTGTTCACCATTGTTCTGCTCAGATCTGGCCACTCCCTTTAGGACAGCAGCCTCTGGGGGCAGACTCCCCTAGCTTCTTCACCCAATAGTTTAAGCAAGTGAGCTGGTTGCTCGTCTCTCAGTTTTCTTATCTGTAACATGGAGATAGTAGAAACCCCTGTTAATGAGTAGATTAAATGAGATAGTCTATACACAAAAGCAAAACAAAACACAACTCATTAGATACAAATATATTCTATCCTTTCATTCTTTCTTCATATTGTAAAGCTTTTTCTTATTGTTAGAATCTTTTATTTCTTTTTATTTTACTTTTTAAATAAAAAATAAAACACTACACAAATTAGCCTACACCTACACAGACCCGAGGCATCAGTATCACTGTCTTCCACCCCTACATCTTGACCCACTGGAAGGACCAGGAGTAACAAAATAACATGGGATTAAATCAAGTACAAGAGGGACCAGCAGATGGCATAAATGGTTACATCACTGGACTTCCCTGTAGTCAATCATAGTTGGAATCTTAGGCCCAGCGGCTTAAAAACACACACCAGGCACATATATGTGTGCCCAAAATCCCAAGAAGAGACTGGAGAAGGGATTGTGGCATGGCCATCTCCCCTGGGGGGTGATTTCTCACTTTCTGTCTGTCTCCCCAGCAAGTGCACATGCCTCATAGCAAAAATCTCTCTTAAAAAATCAAGTACAATAAAAACTGATGCAAATGAGAGACACAGTAAGCTGGCCGAACACAGTTTCCTATTTTTGTGTTTTGTGTGTGTGTGTGTGTGTTGTGTGTGTGTGTGTGTGTGTGTGTTTCGGTTTTGTTTTTGCGATAGGGCATGTGCACTCACGGAGAGAGAGACAGAGACGGTGAGAGGGAAAGTGAGAAATCAGCCCCCCAGGAGAGATGGGAGTGCCCCAGTCCCTTCTCCATTCTCCTCCTGGGAATTTGGGCATGCATGCACGCACGCCCTGCATGACTTTCAAGCCACTGGGCCCAGCACTCAAAACTGTCAGCCATGTGGGAGTCCAGCACCTTTACCACCACTCCACCTGCTGGATCTGGCATCCTGTTTTACAGTGTAATTTGGTTTTTTCTTTTGAGAGAGAGATTTTTGCTACAGGCTACTTGCACTCATCGGAGAGACAGAGACAGAAAGCGAGAAATCATCCCCCAGGGGGAATGGCCATGCCGCAATCCCTTCTCCATTCAGTGTGAGTTTTAAGCCACCGGGTCCAGAATCAAACTGCAGTCAATTACGTGCGAGTCCAGTGATGTAATCATTATGCCATCTGCTGGTTCTGACAGTATAATTTTTCTAAAATAAATAGTAGTAACTCTAAAATAACAGTAAAAAATAGAATATAGTAAATATATTTCCCAGGAACATGTTTATGATCAAGTATTCTGTACTGTGCACAAGTGTATGTGCAGTACTTCTGTACAAGTGGCAGCTCCATAGGTTTGTTTACACCAGCTTCACCACAGACACACAAATAATGGTTTGCTTGTGATATTAGATGGTGAGGCTGTCACTAGACAATGGACTTTGTTCAGTTGTATTTTAATCTTAGCACATTCATATGTGCTGTCATTGACCAAAACTTGTTATGTGATGTATGAGTGTAATACTGATAAGTTTCCTAAGATATATTGTAGTTTTGTTAGTGGAATATAATAAATTTTATTGGACTTTTGTGAATGCTTAAATATTTAAATTTAAATGGATTGGGACCAGCAGATGTTGTAATGGTTACATCACTGTACTCCCACATAGTCAACCACGATTCAAGTACCAGACCCAGAGTCTTAAAACTCACACTTGGCGTGTGTGGGCATGCTCAAAATACTGAGAAGAGAATGGAGGAGAATTGATTACGGCATGGCCATCCCTTCTAGGGTGTGATTTCTCACTTTCTGTCTCTGTCTCTATGGTGAACACACATGACTTATAGCAAAAATCTCTCTCTCTCTCTCTCTCTCTGTCTCTCTCTCAAAAAATTTAAAAATTAAAAAAAAGAATAAATTTATATCTATGTTGGGGCCGGAAGATGGCATAGCAGTTACGTCGCTAGACTCGCATACAGCCAACTGTGGTTGGAATCCTGGATTTAATGGCTCAAAAATCACTCTGGCTGTGTGTACCTGTGTGCCCCAGATCCCAGGAGGAGAAGAGAGTGCAGTGTGGCCATCCTCTGGGGGGTGGGTGGATGATTTCTCACTGACTATCTCTCTGGTGAGCACATGTGCCCTAAGGCAAAAACCTCCAAAAAATTTTGCACCTGTAGTTTTTAGTATGAGTATTTAATATAGTTTAGAATTCAGGTTCCTGTGTTTCATTCACATTTTATCGTTCTTTTTTTTTTTTCAATTATTTTATTTAACTTTATTTATTTTAATTTGACCAGAGAGGGACAGAGTGAGAAAGAGAGCAAGTGAGAAAGCAAGCCGCCAGGTCCAGGTTTCAACCTGTGGTCAGCCATATGGGAGTCCAGCACCCTTAACCTCCATGCCATCTGCTGGCCCCGAAAGCAAGAAATCACCCTCTGCAGGGATGGCCACACTGCAGTCTCTTCTCTTCCGTTCTCCTCTCAGGATCTTGGGCACCCACGCACTCATGCCCAGCATGAGTTTAAGCCACCAGGTCCTGGACTCGAACTATGGTCAACTACATGGGAGTCCAGCAACATAGCCATTACACTAACTGCTGGTCCCTGTATCATTCTTTTAATAACTTAGTATACAGTAACGTTTAGAGATAAATAGAATTTAGACATTTGCAGTGTCCCAAACATGTTAAACTGCATATTAACCAAAAAAAAAAAAAAAGATAATGAAAAAAGCATCTTAAAAATATGTTATAAGAGAACTCCTTATTTCAGTTGATTTAAGTATGTGTGTATGTGATATGTTTACGTGAGCACATAGATGCGTAAGGCCATGATTTTTTTTATCAAAATAAAATAAAATATCAAAGATATTTTATCATTTAAAATAAATAGTGGGACCAACAGATGGCGTAATGGTTATGTCACTGTACTCCCACATAGTTGACTGTGGTTCAAGTCCTGGACCCAGTGGCTTAAAACTCACACTGGGCACATGTGCATGAGTGCACAAAATCCTGAGAGGATAATGGAGAAGGGATTGCGGTGTGGCCATCATCCTCCTTGGGGGTGATTTCTCCCTTACCCCTTGGGGATGATTTCTCACTTTTTGTCTCTGTCTCTGGCAATCATACATGCTCTACAGCAAAAATCTGTCTTACAAAACTTTTTTAAAAATAAATAAATTTCTATAGCATCAACATATGGCATGGTGGTGAAGGCATAGGGCTCTCACATGGCCAACTGCAGTTTCAGTGCCAGGCCCAGTGACTTGGCACGTGTGTACCTGTGCCTGACGTCCCAAGAGGAGAATGGAAGAGAAGAGATTGAGGTGTGACCACCCTCTTGGGGGTGATTTTTCACTTTCCCTCTCTCTGTCTTTTTTTCTCTCTCTCTGATGAGCACAAGCAACCTATAGCAAAAACCCATAGATAGACAGACCAAAACTGGTAGAGAGATAGATGATAGATAGATAGATAGATAGATAGATAGATAGATAGATAAATTGCTTAGTCCCCTCCTGGAATCTTGGGCACTCAGGCTTACATGTCTGGTGTGATTTTCAAGCCACTGGGTCCAGGACTTGAAGTGCATTCAGCCACGTGGGAGTCCTGCAACATAACCACTATGCCATCTGCTGGCCCCAATAAGATGTATATTTTAACAACTTCTCAAATTAACATGTTAATTACTTTCCAGGATCTTACATTTGTTCTGTACTATCACATTAATGTCTTAATATTAAAAATAGCAACAGGGAGCCTGCAAGTGGCATGGTGGTTAAGATGCTGGACTCCCACATGGCCAACCACAGTTTGAGTCCTAGACCTAATAGCTTGCTTTCTCACTTTCCCTTTTTCTCTCTCTTTCTGTCACTAAATTTAAAAATAATAATAATAAATAAAATTAAATAAAGAATAGTAATGGAGCTAACAGATGACGTGGTGGTTAAGGTGCTAGACTCCCACATGACTGACCAGGGTTCAGGTCCTGGACCTGGCAGCTTGCTTCTCACTTTCCCTTTCTCTCTTCCTCTGTCTCTCTAGTCAAATTAAAATAATAATAATAATTAAATAAGAAAAAGAGTAGCAACATATCGTATGTATGCTGTGTGTGTTTATAGTTACCTTTTATGTAGTTCCATGTTATTCTTGAACTTGTTTCATGTTTCTCCATTAGATGTTAATCTGTCAGTTCTTGGTGCTATATCTGGTACTTAACTACTTTGTTTTTAGGATCAATTTTAATTCCCAGACAAGTGGGTTCAGGTGATTGTGCTGCCATTTCTAGTTCTTTTACCTGATGTGATTTTTTTTAGATGTCAGTAGGATGGGAGTAGGTCATTGTCTCTTGGGCTGTTACGTTGTTATGAGTGAGTACATGTAAGTCATGTAGAACATTCAGTACTGAGTGTGTGGAGGATGTTCAGTATTTTGCTCATTGTTATTCCTGTCACCATTACAGTTCTCAGATTGTGATGTTAAAGCCACTCTGGACATTAATCATCTCTAAACACACCACTCACGCTCTTGCTCAGCTGTATTCTGAGTATCACTTTCTGTATCAAACAGAACATCTCACACTTGTGCACTGATGACCTTGTGTTCACTTTTACTTTGTATGTTTCTTGTGTTGTCCACACAATGAAAAATCCACCCTGACTTAGACACTGTCATAACCTCTTACAGAAAAATATAGTAAAACAGAATTGAGGAGATTTAACATGCCCAAAAATACCATCGTGGATCTGTTGTATGCCCACTTCAGTGTAATAAACTCATTCTTAGAACTTTCTCCACTTTTTTTTTTTCTTTTAATTTTTGCTATAGGGCATGTGTGCTTACCAGAGGAAGACAGGGAAATTGAGAGGTCCTCAGAGAGATGGCCACATGACAATCCCTTCTCCATTATCTTCATGGAATTTAGCCTCCCCCCCTCCCCCCCCAACACACACACACACTCACACTCGGCATGTTTCTCTAGCTATCAGGTCCAGGACTTGGACCCATGCAGTCAGCCTTATGAGATCCAGCTGCCTTTACCACCACACCACTGGCTTGCCCTCATCTCTCTTTATGTGAAAATAAGGGTCTTTCTAGGGGATGGTAGATGGTGTGGAGGTTAAGGTGCTGGGCTCCCATGTGTCTGTCCGCAGTTTGAGTCCCAGACCTGGTGACTTGTTTCTCACTTTACCTCTCTGTCAGATCAAATTTTAAAATAAATAAATTAATTTAAAAATTTTTTTTGGAAATTAAGATGATGAATATAACTAAATTTTTTTTAATTCTTAAAATATCTATATCTCTGTAGCCCTTTAGTGAAATGCGTTTTTCATTTTAGGGACAGTTGACATTCAGGGATGTGGCCATAGAATTCTCTCAAATGGAGTGGAAGTGCCTGGACCCTGCTCAGAAGGCTTTATACAAGGACGTGATGCTGGAAAACTACAGGAACTTGGTCTCCCTGGGTGAGGTCCCCAAAAGTTGGGCTCTGCCCTTGTGTGTTTTTGCATTTTTCCTTGTGAGTCTCTTGGGAGCCGCTGCATGGCTTGACTAAGACTAACAATGTTGACTCAGAAATGAAAAGCTTCACAGTGTAGCAGCCAACTTTAATTATCCACCGCTGTCATTTGTTTTGCTCCATCGTGGTTCCAGAGCTTAGGAATGCCTGGAAAGCATTTTGGCAGTTTAAAATAATACATTTCTTATTTACTACCCCTGTGCTTAATTGATCATAGTAGATGTCTGCTTATTACAAAGTTCCTTTAGCATTCAGGAGCCATTCAATGAGTGCGTTTTTTAAATATTTTTCTGGATTCATTTGTGATGTCCTTAGTGCTCCGGTAAACCTTGCTGGGATTCTCTGTAAAAGCCACAGCACATTATATATCTTTGTTTTTAAAAGCAGGAAACTCTCTTCCTGACCTCAGTATTATTTTCATGTTGGAGCAAGGAAAAGAGCCCTGGACTGTGAAGAGACAAGTGAAAAAGGCAAGAAAACCAAAAAGGTGGAAATGTATCAAAGGCCTGATCACAGGTAGGAGCTGAAAAGGCCAGAGAAGAAAATACATCTTTAAATAGTGTTTGGGGAGCACTCTGAAACTGGGAGAGAATGGGAAAAGAAATAATTACATCCTGTGAGCTCTCACAGGAACGTTAAATTTCTCCCACTTACACTCTAGTCTTTGAATATGTCATTGTTTATCCTCTTGCCCTTCAGTGGTGTTGCTGTACCAGAGACAAAGGCAACATCCAATAATGAAGCACAACCCTCCTCATCTGGCTTCTCTGAACTCCTCAGAGAAGTAACTCTTCTCTTCCCACAGTGAAGTTGGGCTAGCTCTCATAGGATTCCATCTGATACTCAGTTCACTTTCCATATAGATCGGGGCTAAGGCAGCCTTTTTCTTAACAGAGGATTGTTTAGAATTCCAGATGGCAACTATATAAATATAGCTAATTATTATTCACTTACAGTTTTGTCATGGGTTAGTACAATTTCTTATTAATTTTAATTATGATTTACACATGACAGTTTTTCAGTATGCATGGTGAAATATACCTAAAGTCAATATGAGTACTGCTTTTATATAATACATATTTCATTGTGGAATATTTACTCTAATTAATCGGAAACCTTTGTATCTTGTAGATGCTGTCTTAAATGTTTATATTGCATCATACATACTGAAAAACTACATCTGTAAATCATGCACTGCTTGTTAATGTCGCAAATGACTGGTAATTATGTGTATAGCTAGTTTTATAACAGGTATTCAGAAAAATATTGTATATCTTTATTTTTTTTAATTATTTTTTTTTAATATATGGTGCATGTACTTGCTAGAGAGAGACAAAGAAAAAGGGAAAGTGAGAAATCGCCTTCCAGGAGGATGACCAAGCTGCAATCCCTTTCCTCTATTCTCTTAGGATTTTTGGCAGCATACACACACACGTGCCAAGTTTTTCAGGCCACTGTGTCCAGGACTTGAACTGCACTGTCAGCCATATGGGATCCAGCACCTTAACCAGCATGCCACCTGCTGGCCTATATCGTATTTCTTTTCTTTTTTTTTTTTTTTTTTATTAAGTGTCACTCTTATTTTTTATTCTAAAATTTTTTTAAGGATTATTTTTATTTAACTTTATTGATTTATTGATTTGCTATGAGAGAGAGAGAAAGCAAAAAAGCAAGCTGCCAAGACCAGGACTCCAACCACGGTCAGCTATGTGAAAGTCCAGAACTCTTAACCACCACAGAGGAGAAGGGATCACCCCTCTGAAAAATAAAAAGAATTTGCCAATATGCTACCAGTCAGCTTCCTAAATGATTATTTGTTTAATTTTATGTATTATTATTATTATTTTATTTAACCAGAGAAAGAGAGAGAGGGAAAGTGAAAAAGGAAGCTGTCAGGTCTGAGACTCAAACTATGATCAGCCATGTGGGAATCCAGTGCCCTAACCACCACGCTACCTGCTGACTCTCATATTTCTTAACATTAAAGTAACTGTATCCTTAGTTTCTCTGTACCTTTCTCCAATTCAGTTACCATTTTAGGTTATTCATTATATTTTGGATTATTTACTATTATAATATCATACCATGCATTAGCATTATTTGTGCATAGTAAAAATAGTGTGTGTATAATACTATTTTTCCTCTTTAGATATAAGACAGATATATGTTTGAATACGCTGTATACTTTGTGTTCAGGGGAGAAAAATATTTCTTAATCCAGGACTAATACATGTTTGTGCCTTGTGAGTGTTTTGGCTATAGGTTAACTGAAACAGGTCGTCCTCAGATTAATTTCAATTACATGTAATCGCCCTTTATTAAAGCAGTCTATTTTATAGTTCTAAAAAGTGAAGATTATGAATTGAGGAGTTTTAAATTTTTCATTATGAATATTACTTTTTGTGTAATATGTATTTCAATATGAAATATTTTGTTTCCTGTCTGTAATTCATTAGAAATCTATTATACAGGGCAAGCTGGTGGCATGGTGATTAGGGCCCTGTATTCCTTCATGATTGACTGCAGTTCAGGTCCCAGACCTGGTGGCTTAATTTATTGCTTTTCTTTTCTCTCCCTCTCTCTCACTCTCTGTCTCTGTCTCTCTTTGGTCAAATGAAAAATAAACTAAAAATATATAAAGTTAAATCATTCTTTTCCAGGGCAGGGGAGAGATCCCATCTCCTCCAATCTCCTCTTGGGATTTTGGGCATACACACACATGCACAGTATGAGTTTTAAGCCACCAGATCCGAGACTTAAACCATGGTCCAACGACATAACCATTACGCCATCTGCTAGTCACAAAGTTAAATAATCCTTTAAAAATAAAGAAATCTATTGGGATCAGTAGGTGGCATGGTGGTTAAGGGTGTTGGAATCCCACATGGCCGACTACGTTTCTAGTCCTAGATTCGGTGGCCTGCTTTCTTACTTCCCCCCACACCCCCTCTCTCTTTCTCTCTCTCTTACTCTGTCCCTCTGTTCAAATTTAAATAAATAAAGTTAAATAAAATAATTCTTAAAAAAAAAAAAGTCTATTATTGTTTTTATCTTATAGATGTCTCTCCTGAATGTTTAATCGAAGAATTAGTACCAAAAGGAAAAGGTAATACAGGAGAAGTATTCCATACAGTGACATTGGAAGGACACAAAAGGCATGATATTGAAGAGGTTTGCATCAGAGAAGTCCAGAAAAATACACATGACTCTGAATGTCACTGGAGAAACGATGAAAATAATTATAATCGACTGCCTGTGATGAAAAAGGGAACTCTTAATGGTAGAAAAGTCCAACAGGATAAAAGGGGCACAGGAAAGAATCCTGTTGAAAATCAACTTGGATTAAGTTTTCAGTCACATCTGCCTGAGCTACACCTATTCCAAGCTGAAAGGAAATTTTGTGAAGGTAATCAGACTGAAAAGTCGGTCAACAATGGTTCCTCAGTTTCACCAACCCAAGGAAGTCCTTGCAGTGTCAAAACTCATATTTCTAATAAGGGTGGGACTGATTCCATCTATTCCTCATTACTCACACAACAACAGAAAGTACATATTAGAGATAAAACTCACAAGTGTATTGAATGTGGCAAAGCTTTTAATGATAACTTAAACCTCACTCTACATCAGCTAATCCATTCTAGAGAGAAACAGTATAAATGTGATATATGTGACATAGTCTTTAATCAAAAATCAAAACTTGTAGCTCATAGGAGAATTCATGCTAGAAAGAATCTATATAAATGTAATGAATGTGACAAGATTTTCTGTCTTAGTTCACATCTCACAAGGCATCAAAGAATTCATAGTACAGAGAAACTTTACACATGTCATCAATGTAGCAAAGCCTTTAGCAATCATTCAACTTTGGTTAAACATCAGATAATCCATGCTAGAGAAAAAACTCACAGTAAAGTCTTCAGTCAAAATTCATCCCTGGCACATCAGAAAAATTTTACTAGAGAGAAACCTTACAAGTGTAATGAGTGTGGCAAAGCCTTTAGCTTAAAGTCAACACTTACTAAGCATCAGCTAATTCATACCAAAGAGAAACCTTACAAATGTGATGAGTGTGGCAAGGTCTTTCCTCACAAATCAAACCTTGTAGACCATTGTAGAATTCACACTAAAGAGAAACCGTACAAATGTAATGAATGTGATAAGGTTTTCAACCACAAGTCAATCCTTTCAAGGCATCAAAGAATTCATACTGGAGAGAAACCTTACAAATGTAATGAATGTGACAAGGTTTTTGGTCGTAATTCACACCTTGCAAGACATCAAAGAATTCATACTGTAGAGAGACCTTACAAATGTAATGAATGTGACAGAGTCTTCCGTATCAGTTTATACCTTAAGCTACATCAGAGAATTCATACTGGAGAGAAACCTTACAAGTGTACTGAGTGTGGAAAAGCCTTTACTTTGAAGTCAACACTTACTAAACATAAGGTTATCCATAGTGAAGAGAAACCTTACAAATGTAATGAATGTGGCAAAGCCTTTAATGATTCTTCAACTCTTACTCAGCATCGGGTAACCCATACTGGAATAAAATCTTACAAATGCAATGAATGTGGAAAAGTCTTCAGTCGAAACTCATCCCTTAAAAAACATTGGAGAATTCATACTGGAGAGAAGCCTTACAAGTGTAATGAATGTGGCAAATTCTTCAGTCAGACTGCACTCCTTGCTTATCATCGTCAAAGAACTCATATTAGAGAGAAGCCATACAAATGTAATGAGTGTGGCAAAGCCTTTTATGTGAGGCCAGCATTTATCAGTCATCAGGTCATTCATACTGGAGAAAAGCCTTATGAGTGTAATGAGTGTGGCAAGGCCTTCGTTTACAAATCATTCCTTAAAAGGCATCAGAGAGTTCATACTAGAGAAAGACCTTACAAGTGTGATGAGTGTGGTAAAACATTTACTGTGCTTTCAAGCCTAAACAGACACCAGGTAATCCATAATGGAGAGAAACCGTAAAGTAAGGAATGTGACAAGGTCTTTATTCACAATGTTACTGTTCACTGACTGATGCTGTGAAATATATAGTTGGTCTTTGTATTCATTTCCTGATATAGAGTCCCTAAGTTTCTTGGGAGCTCTGGATTGTCTTTTGTCCACTGAGATGACTAGTGCCTTGGGGTCACTAGAGAGCTTCAGAAAGGGACTGGTGAACACAAGACCAAAGTATGATTTGAGGGTTGGAGATTTCAGTTCCATCCCCCAACCTCCAGTGAGAGGAGAGAACTGAAGGGTAAATTATTCACCAGATGCTCATGGTTCATTAATCATTCTGCTTCCCTACAACCCAAAAGGAATGAGTTTAGGGATTTTCCAGACAGCTGATCAAGTAGAGGTTTCTGGAAGATGGACTCCAGTCACCTTCCCGTGTAACCTTATCCCATACATCTCTTCATCTGTATCTCTTGTAATATCCTTTGAAATATATCACTGCTTTTGTTTTTCTCTTATGTGAGCTGCTCTAGCATATTAATTGAACCCATGGAGGGCATCTTGGCATTCTAGTTTATAGTTGCTCAGAAGGACAGATAAAACAATCTAGGGCTTATAAGTGGTATCAGAAATAAAACAGTTTTCTGAGTCAAAGCCCTCAGTCTGTAGGCTCTGATGCTTTCTCCACAGAGTGTCAGAATCAAACCGCATTAGAAAACACCCAACTGGCATGTGCTATTGAATTTATTGCTTTGTTGATCCTGGAGATAGGTCCTCACACAAGTGGTCATAAAGTCTCCTGTGCTGATGGTTTTGGGGTGAGAGCAGAGCAAAAGTGGTTTGTCTTCTCGGAGTGACACACTCATGGAAGCATTGGCATTCACCATCCAGGCGTATCTATGGCATAGATGCAGGAGCTCATGCCCCCCTTACAATATCGTTCATGAAGCCCCTACACAGCCACAACCATTATAGTTCTTGTTTTGTCATCATGTAGCCATCCGCAAAACCCACACAAACGTGTGTACCATGTCCAAGTGGTACACTCAAGGCGTGGACTCCAATCACTTTCCCTTGTAACCTTATCCCATACATCTTTCATCTGCATTCTTTGTAATATTCTTTTAAATATATCACTACCTTTGTTTTTTCCTGAGTACTAGGTCGCTAAGATTTTGTTAGCTGCAGACCTGACATTTTGCCAAAGTCAGTTCTGAATTAAAACGGCTCTTGTGCAACAGAAGCCAAATCCACAGTCAGCCAGGGCTTGAGATCTCTTGGTACACACCATGAGTGGGAATGCTAACACAGATTACCTCTGGTGGAGGAGAGGGTCTATGGTCTCTGACAGCAGGGTTCAGGATGGCACCTCCAGTGCTTTGTCAAGTTACCTGAGGTGCCACAGCTTGTAGGGGTCTAACCAGACCTCTACTATATTTGTGGAAAAAAGCAGATAGGTAGGTTAATATTCTGGCCCCATTTCTTAGTGTCAGGTGTTCCTGTCTGTAGGGAGATGTCAAATCTAAGCTGACAGTGGTGACCTTTAATATAAGCAGCAACAAGGTCCTGTGCTGTGAGGCAAGGTCCCACTCAGCACTGTGGGACTGTGAAAGTTAAGGGAAACAGCCAGAGAAGGCCAGGAAGAGAAGTGGGGGCAAGTTTAGAACCCAGGGATCAAGATGTTCCACAGCTTCAATTGATAACCAAAAATCTGGCTTCATATTCCACTTATTCTCCCATTGCCCTATAAAAGAAAGAAACTTGGGAACATCTCGAGGCCACAGGTCTCCATCAGAGACGCCTGGACCACCTAATTCCTGCTTTCTTTTACTTACGTGCTTGTGTGTGCTTTCCCGTCCATGGTTGGTCCTTGTCCAGCTGGCAATGTCTCCCTGTGTAGGCCACAGCACCTGGCCTGTCTGAAAGGACTTAGGCTGAGTTGGTGCCCTGCCTATCCCTGTCCCAAGACTACTACTGCCAGCTGCCATTACCTTTACTCCTCATTCAGTCCAGGAAGGGAGGTCATGTCCTATTCAGACTTGACATGTCTGATAACATCCCCCTCCCAACTGGAGATCAAATGCCCTGGTATTCCTTGGCCCTGTTTTCTATCCCTGAGGGATCTCATAGAAGGTGGCTCCAGATTAGAATCAAGGGAGCCTCCCCTTTATAGTCACCACTTTTCTGACCCCACCATGGTGGAAAGGACCTGGGTGTGTCCTGTGACACCCATTGGAAATTGTGCTCTCCCTGAGGCAGCATCTCATTCTGTCTTCCCCCCGCCCCCCCGTGAATGTGTGCACAAAGTGATCAGGGGAGAGAGCAACTGGGACCAGCAGTTGGTGTAATGGCTATGTTGCTGGACTCCCATGAAGTCTATTGCAGTTCAGGTCCTGGACCCAGTGGCTTAAAACTCACACCAGACGTGTGTGTGTGTGTGTGTGTGTGTGCACGCGCGCGCCCAAGATCCCATGGAGAAGGGATTGCTGCATGGCCATTCCCCCCCAGGGTGTGTGTGTGTCTGTGATTTCTTGCTTTTTGACTCTGTCTGTCTCAGTCTGGTGAGTGCACATTCCCTGTAGCAAAGACCTCTCCAAAAAAAAAGAGCAACTAAGATGAAATGGAAAATCTGAGGGACACAAAAGAGAAAACCATAAAGAGATGGTAGAGGTCAGACGAGGGCTTTGGAAAAAATAAATGGAGAAAGTCAAGAATATAGCAGAAAGGAGGAAAATCTCATCTCCAGAAAGTTGTACCGCTAGGGGCTGACAGGTGATGTGGTGGTTAAGGATGCTGGGCTCCCACGTGGCCAACTGCAGTTTGAGTCCCAGACCTGGCAGCTTGCTTTCTCACCTTCCCTCACACACTTGCTCACTCTGTCCCTCTCTGGTCAAGTTAAATAAAGTTTTTAAAAAATTCTTTAAGAAAAAAAAATATGCAGCAAACGGGGAGGCCGTGAAGAGTTGTGTAAGAGAATAATGATTTTAAGCCAGGGCAGACAGGGCAACATGGTGCTGGGAGAGCAAGAAGGAGAGCTGATGACAGAACAACCTAGGGAAGACCACAGCAGGAAGCCTACAGGTCTAGGAGGTCCAAAGATAAGGAAGAACAGGGGTGTCTTAACAGGGACAGGGGAATTAACAGAACAGAGGGGAGCAGAAATGGGGTAAGAAAAAGACAAAATATGTGGCGATTGTTACCAATCAAAAGATAGGAGAAAGCCAACAGATGTTGTGTTGTCAAGGTGGTGGGATCCCACACAGCCAACAACTTGGTTCATGTCCCAGTCCTGCCTGGTGCATGCAAATATGTGTGTGTGTACGTGCCCAAAATTCTGATAGGAGAGACAACTATAGAAGGGATTGGAACGTAACCATCACCCATGAGCAGGGGACAGGGAGGTGCCTTGTTCCTCCCTCCTCCTTTCACCTTGGCAAGTGTACACACACTCTGGTAAGTTAAAAAAAAAAAAAAGATTGCAAAGACAACTAGGGCAGAACAGGTGTAAGTGAAGGAATAGAGGAAAGATAAATACCAGGAAAGGAGAGGTACACGGAATGAGCAGAAATCCAGGGAGGGAAATGAGTAAAGCTAGGGACAGGAGGCGAGAATGACAGGTACATACAGAATGAGGGACGGAAACAGGCAGTAATGAAGAAGGGAGTCTGGATCCAGGGGTGTATGTGTGTATTTTTTAAGAGATTTTTGCTATAGGGCATGTGCACTTGCCAGAGATACAGAATGCCAGAAGTCACTCCCCAGGGGCTTTCTTGCTTTCTGGCCTTCTTGGCGGGCACCTAAGGCAGGAAGATGGTGGCCACAAAGAAGACGCAAAAGTCAATGGAGTCGATCAACTCGGCTCCAACTTCTTATAAAAAGTGGGAAGTACATCCTGGGGTACAAGCAGACTCTGAAGATGATCAGACAAGGCAAAGTGAAGTTGTTCACCCTCGCCAACAACTGCCCAACTTTGAGGAATTCTGAAATAGAGTACTATGCCACGTTGGCCAAAACTGGTGTCCATCACTACAGTGGAAATAATATTGAATCAGGCACAGCATGTGGAACATACTAGAGTATGCACACTGGCTATCATTGATCCAGGTGATTCCGATATCATTAGAAGTATGCCCGAACCGACTGGTGAAAAGTACATCATGGGGAACCAGCAGTTAGCGTAATGGCTGTGTCACTGGACTCCCACGTAGTTGACCGCGGTTCGTGTCCCGGACCCGGTGGCTTAAAATTCACGCCGGGTGCGTGTGCGTGCGTGCCCAAGATCCCGAGAGGAGAATGGAGGAGAAGGGATTGCGGCGTGACCATCCCCCTGGGGGGTGATTTCTCGCTTTCTGTCTCTCTGTCTCTCTCTGTCTGTCTGGCGAGTGCACGCGCCCTACAGTGAAAATCTCTCCAAAAATAAAAGTACATCATGCACCATTTATCTTTAATAAAGCTTGGCAGAGCTTGGTTTTTTGTTTTGTTTTGTTTTGTTTTTGAGAGATTTTCACTGTAGGGCGTGTGCGCTCGCCAGACAGAGAGAGACATAGAGACAGAAAGCGAGAAATCACCCCCAGGGGGGATGGTCACTCCGCAATCCCTTCTCCTCTCGGGATCTTGGGCACGCACGCACACGCGCCCGGCGTGAGTTTTAAGCCACCAGGTCCGGTACACGAACCGTGGTCGACTACGTGGGAGTCCAGCGACATAGCCATTACGTTAACTGCTGGTTCCCAGCAGAGCTTGTTTTTAAAAAAATAAAAAGAAAAAGAAAGAAAGAAGAAAGGAATCACTCCCCAAGGGAGATGGCCACGCTGCAATACATTGTCTTCTAGGGATTTGGGGCATGCACGCACACGCGCCTGGCACGTGAGTTTTAAGCCACCAGGTCTAGAACTCAAACTGCGATCGACTATGTGAGTGTCCATAGTGTAACCATTACACCATCTGCTGGTTCCTATTTCTCTATGTTAATACATTCAAATTTGTCTTTATTACATAGATGAGGATGAGAATCTCAACATTTTGTTTTTCTAATTTTACTTTATACATTTAATCACTATACATCACTCAGTTTGTAAGTTGAATCTACCCCACAAGAATATACACACAAGTCCAGTTGAGGATACAAAACACATCACCAACATAATCCATTTCTGTGTCCCATAAATATCTTGCCCATTTTCCTCAATTTCTTTCTTTATAGCCTCCCCTTTCTCCCACCCTCTTCCCACGATGTTTCCATTATCTATAACCATCTTCAATGCTTCTATGTCCTCTAATCTTTCCGTCTCCACCATAGAGTGCGGACAGTTGGTATATGTTAAGTGGAGACATACAGTGTCTTTCATAGCCTGGCTTGCTTCAATCAGAAGTGAATCTTCCATAGTTATCCACTTTTTTATCAAATACCAGGGTCTTGATTTTTTATGGCAGAGTAGTTCCCTTTTTTTCTCTTCCAATCCGTTCACCTGTTCATGGACATTTGGGTTGATTCTATGTCTTAGCAATTGTGAATAATGCTGCAATAAACAGTTGTGCAAGCACTTTTCCAACTGAGCATTCTCCTATCTTTTGGGTAGATACCCAGGAGTGGGATTGCTGGGTCAGGGCAGTACTATTTGTAGGCCAATGCTTTTTATTTTTTTTTTTTCCAAGAGGTTTTTGCTATAGGGCGTGTGCACTCGCCGGGAAGACAGAGAGAGACAGAAATAGAGAAATCGCCCCCCCCAGGGGGAATAGCCACACCACAATCCCTTCTCCTCCATTCTCCTCTCAGGATCCTGGGCATGCACGCATACATGCCTGGTGTGAGTTTAAGCTACCAGGTCTGGGATTCAAACCGTGGTTGACTACATGGGAGTCCAGTGACATAACCATTACACCAACTGTTGGGCCCTGCTTTTCAATAAGCCTTGTGCATTCTATAATTTTTGACATCAGAGGCTACCTTGCACTTGTAGTCCTTATTCACCCAGAGGACAGTGATTTGCCTTATTCAGTTATGGGTCACCCTCTTCCCTTTTCCTGGGAACAGATGGGGAGAGGGAAAAGAAGTGTATGAGACATAGGCAGAAGAAAACTGAAGTGTTTTTCCCACTCTCTCACACAGAAACAGTGAACACCAACTATTTCACCTGTGGTCTCAGATAATGTGGGCATTTCTCCTCACCAAGCTTTTTGTGAGATATTATCAGTGAATACTACGATCCTAACCGTCCTAACACTGTCCATATAGATTGACATCAGATCCCCCAGGTTGAGGGTTCAGTTCCTCCTGACTACCTGCACATTGCATCTGGTAATGAAGGACTATTTGGAATCTGAATTTTTACCAACTCTATAAATCAGGAACTTGGGCTCAGTATGTTAGTGTATATCTCAGAACTCAGGAAAATGCCTTCCTCAGGTTTGCCTATTTGTTGATAAGGGCTATTATAAAGGATACATATAAACAATCAGGTGGCAGGAGTGTCCTGGCATATTAATCCCAAAGAAGGATACTGGGAACCATGGTCTTTATCTGGTCAGAAATATAGGTGACTTCTATTTACATACAGTATCTGCAGTGATGGGAAGTCTACTGGGACTCAGCCTTTAACCTTCTGGCTATCACACTATCTCCTGTTAATAGGGTTGGAATTGAATTGTGAGATAGCCAACCAGGAGGGTTGGAAGAACTATACATGCATTTTGATGATCAGAGATACCCAGGAGTGGGATTGCTGGGTCAGGGCAGTACTATTTGTAGGCCAATGCTTTATTTTTTTTTTTTCCAAGAGGTTTTTGCTATAGGGCGTGTGCACTCGCCGGGAAGACAGAGAGAGACAGAAATAGAGAAATCGCCCCCCCCAGGGGGAATAGCCACACCACAATCCCTTCTCCTCCATTCTCCTCTCAGGATCCTGGGCATGCACGCATACATGCCTGGTGTGAGTTTAAGCTACCAGGTCTGGGATTCAAACCGTGGTTGACTACATGGGAGTCCAGTGACATAACCATTACACCAACTGTTGGGCCCTGCTTTTCAATAAGCCTTGTGCATTCTATAATTTTTGACATCAGAGGCTACCTTGCACTTGTAGTCCTTATTCACCCAGAGGACAGTGATTTGCCTTATTCAGTTATGGGTCACCCTCTTCCCTTTTCCTGGGAACAGATGGGGAGAGGGAAAAGAAGTGTATGAGACATAGGCAGAAGAAAACTGAAGTGTTTTTCCCACTCTCTCACACAGAAACAGTGAACACCAACTATTTCACCTGTGGTCTCAGATAATGTGGGCATTTCTCCTCACCAAGCTTTTTGTGAGATATTATCAGTGAATACTACGATCCTAACCGTCCTAACACTGTCCATATAGATTGACATCAGATCCCCCAGGTTGAGGGTTCAGTTCCTCCTGACTACCTGCACATTGCATCTGGTAATGAAGGACTATTTGGAATCTGAATTTTTACCAACTCTATAAATCAGGAACTTGGGCTCAGTATGTTAGTGTATATCTCAGAACTCAGGAAAATGCCTTCCTCAGGTTTGCCTATTTGTTGATAAGGGCTATTATAAAGGATACATATAAACAATCAGGTGGCAGGAGTGTCCTGGCATATTAATCCCAAAGAAGGATACTGGGAACCATGGTCTTTATCTGGTCAGAAATATAGGTGACTTCTATTTACATACAGTATCTGCAGTGATGGGAAGTCTACTGGGACTCAGCCTTTAACCTTCTGGCTATCACACTATCTCCTGTTAATAGGGTTGGAATTGAATTGTGAGATAGCCAACCAGGAGGGTTGGAAGAACTATACATGCATTTTGATGATCAGAGTGTAAATAGTCTGTTTTGAGTGCTAGAGTGATAAAAGTTTGATTTTAGGGCCAGTTCTGTGGCCTGGTGGTTTAGGCAGCCAAATCCCACATGACTAATGATGGGGTTCAAGTCCCAGACCAAGCAGCTTGAGAAACAGTGGCATATGTGCATGGGTGCACAAAAGGAAAGAAAAAGATTGGAGAAGGGATTACGAAGTGGCTACTCCTCATGGAAGGTGCTTCCTCCTCTTCCTCATCTCTTGTGAGTGCATGACCAAAAAAAAGGTTGGTTTTTTTCTTATTTCAGACAATGAAATCTGCCCAGTGTTGACTGGGAATGGTCTGTCCCTGATCCTAGCTGTTAGACTACATGCCATCTCTGCTCACAGTCTCAGGATGATGGCATCCTTCCTCCACTCATCATTTTTCACTTCTACTGAGTTATTTTCATCAGTGTGCTCAGGTGGCTAGTCTTAATTAGAACTCAGACAAAAACACACAAAGCTTTTTTTCTTCTTCACTTGTCCATCTTTAAAACAAAAGTACAGCAGTAACTTTCTTTGTGTAGTTAAGTGTCCCTCTTCTGTACTCCATTTATGCTGGGGTCCAGCCTTGGTGGTGGTGGGTTGACTCATCGGAGGCAGTGCAGAAAAGGAAGACTAAGGCCTCGGTGCCTTTTCATGCACGTCCTCAGTTGGACACCCCCAGAGATTGCTCTCTGAGGAGTGACAACTGCTAGGAATCATCGTGCATTTTTATTGAAAATGTGATACATGCAAGTAAACAGGTGAGGGGCTATGTGTTCTAATTATCAATTCATAAAGTTTTAACAATAGAGACCATTCAGGGTTTGATTAAGGGCAGGTCTATTAATCATCGATACAGTTCAACAATTGTTTGATTGATGAAAGCAAGTTCCTAGTAACTTCAAGCAGTGCAGTTTCAGGAAACAATTGCAGCAAGCAGTTAATTATCAGCCGATGTTCAGCAGCAGCCATCTTGTGATTACTAAAAGAAAATCTCAAGTATATAGGTATTAGTTCTTATGGATCTCAATAAAGAATGATATTTATATAATTCTATAAAGATCTAAAATTTAATTAAAGGAATCCTAATATATTTACCTATCTTGAAGGGTTGAAGTTATTGTTCACTTGGTGAGGGCAGGAACAGTTTTTTCAACTGGTGGTAAAGTGACTAACAAGTTAATGAAAAACTTTAAAATGGGTTTATGGTGTTGTGGATACACTTGTGTAGCCTATGGCACCACTGTTATGTATTTTGTTAGAACATTAGTTACCATGGGGCGAGAGTGTCCTGGCCAGTTTCGGCCTAGTCCTATTGTATGTAAAAAGGTTATTTATAATTAAATGTGTCTTGATGGGCCTTCCAAAGGTCAAGAAGAACTTCAGCACACCCTCCATTGTGACCGCATGGATGAAGCATTGTAATTAACAGTAAGTGGTTCCGGTAAAGGGGAGCAGTCAGGGAATTTTTGGGAAATCTTACTACAAAGATGTATGAGAGAAATATGTAATTCTTTTATAGTAGTAAATCAGGAAGTCGGGGGGGGTCACTTCCCAGCAAGGCTATCGCAGTTTCTGGAGCATATTGACCCAAGCTTTTGCTCATAGGTCGGGGGGCGTACAGCAGCAGCCTTGCCAATGTGCTGAACCAACCAAAGCTATGCTCAAAGGTCGGGGGGCTCAGACAGATCCTGGAGCCCCACCGGGTTGAACTCCTCCACATTTAAGAACACAGTACAACAAAAACTTGTTTTATTCTGTCTTCTACTCTATCTCCAGTTCTTGTTTGAACCCATCCAGTCACATTCACACCCACCGTTCCACTGCACTAACACTTTTTTCTTCAGAATCACAAGTGACTTCCCCCCATTTTAAATCCAGTATTTAATTTTCTGTACCTATCCTTTTTTATCCTCTAAGCACCTTATTGCATAGTGGAACACTGCCTCCTTTTTTTTTTTCTTGGATTTGAAGACATTCCACTAACCTTTAAAAAAAAATCCATTGGACAGGGACCAACAGATGGCGTAATGTTTCCATCATTGGACTCCCATGTGGTTGACTGAGGCTCAAGTCCCAGGCCCAGTGGCTTAAAACTCACACCAGCCATATGTGCATACATACATGCCCCAAATCCTGAGAGAATAGAGAAGAGATTGTGTGTGGCGAGCACTGCATATGGAAGCCATCTCGAGCTATCCGGCATCTTGGAAACCATTAGGCTTCACTTCCTCACTGAGCAAATCGTTTCTCAGAAATCATGTGACCAACCGTTCTCCCCGGAAGTGGTTGGGTTTCTAGGCAACGGGAGGGATCCACCCACATCAATGATTGGTTCATGCTGTTGTATCTCATTTGCATTTTGGGCAACCAATTGGTTCCCACCAGCTGTATATAACTCGCCATTTCTCTTCAATAAACGTAAGTAGACAGAAGAAGACGACTTGACCAGCACCTCGTAGTGTGTGTGCGTGTGTTTGTCCCATCTCTCACTCCCTCCCCCAAGGAACCTGTTCCACTGTCTCGCGGGCCGAGACAATTGTGTAGTAGCCATCCACCCTGGGGGGTAATTTCTCACTTTCTAGCTCTATGTCCAGAGAGCACATGTGCCCTGTAACAAAAAAGTAGTCTCTTAAAAAAAATTGAGGGTCCAATAGACGGTGTAATGGTTACATCACTGAACTACCACATGGCTGACAGTGGTTCAAGTCCCAGATCCAGCACCTTAACACACGTGTGTGTGCCTGCCCGAAATCACGAGAGGAGAATGGAGGAGAAAGGATTGCAACATGACCATACCCCTGGAAGATGATTTCTCACTTTCTGCCCTGTCTCTCCAGTGAGCACACACACACATCTTATACCAATAATCTCTCTCTCAAAAAAAAAAAAATAAATATATATATTTTTTTATTTATACAATTTTTGTTGTTTTTTGCTAGAGGGCATGTGTGCTTGCTAGAGAGGGGAGAGGAGAAAGCAGACCCCTTGAGAAATGGTCACACAGCAATACCTTGTCCATCTCGTCCTCTGGGATTTTGGGTACACATACATGCATGCCTGCCATGTTTCTTCAGTCACCAGGTCTGGGATTCAAACTGCGTGGCCAACCATGGAGTATCCAGCTACCTTAACCACCAGGCCATGGAGCTGGTTCCTATTTGATATGATTTCCTTGTAGCCTTCTTGATCTCTCATCAGCTGTCTGCTGTCTCCTGAGTCCTATTTTCTGAATGTGGAGTGTCCTGTTTAGTCCTGGAACCTCTTTTCAACTTTGTCAACACCCCGGTTTTCTTTATCATCTCATCTCATGACTTCAAACATCACCTACATGTCTCCATTTCCCTGGAGGCCTCCCCTAAGTTTTAGGATCGCAAGTCAACTTGTCTTGACCTTTCTGCTAGGGTGTTTAACAGTATCTCTACATCAAGACATAGGAGATTGGCTTCCTGAGCTCCCTAAATGTGTTTCCCTGCAGTCTGGCATATGGTTGGGCTCTCTGTGCTTCCTGGGGCACTACTGATCCTTTCCATATATATTTAAAATTAGTAAGATATTACATTATTTGGGTTTTTTTAAAAGTACATGTTGGAGAAAGCAGGTGGCATGGTGGTTGGGGCACTGAACTCCCACATGACCAACCATGATTTGAGTCTCAGACTTGGCAACTTGCTTTGTCACTTTCCTTCTCTCTACTTTCTCTAGTCAAATTTAAAAAATACCTGTGATGGGGAACCAGCAGTTAGCATAATGACTATGTTGCTGGACTCCCATATAGCTGGTTCAAGTTCCAGACCTGGTGACTTAAACTCATGCCAGGCATATGTGCATGTGTGCCCAAGATCCTGAAAGAATGGAGGTGAAGGGATTGTGGCATGGCCATCCCCCCATGGAGAGTGATTTTTTGCTTTCCGTCTCTCTGTCTTTGTCTTTCTGGTGAGCACAAGTGCCCTATAGCAAAAACCTCTCAAAAAAATAAAAATAAAACTATGATGATGACTTTGAATAAATTAAATAATTTTTAAAATGCATGTTTATGTAAAGTGGTTGAGAAAAGAAATCATTTCCAAAATTCCTTGGAAGATGTTTGATAAAAATGTTTGAACGTCTCATGCCTACCTGACCTGCATCCCATTACCTCTGTGACCTCATTTTCTGCTTGTGTCTTCTTTGTGCACCATGCTTCAGCTATACAATCCTTTCTGTCTTTTTTTTTTTTTCTTTAAGAGATTTTTGCTATTTGGTGAGTGTACTTACCAGAGAGACAAAGACAGAAAGTGAGAAATCACCCTCTGGGGAGATGGCCATGCCGCAGTCCCTTCTCCATTCTCATTTCAGGATTTTGGGCACACATGCATATACATACCCTGGCGTGAGTTTCAAGCTGCCAGGTCTGGAACTCAAACCATGGCCAGCCATGTGGGAGTCCAGTGACATAACAATTACACCATCTACTGGTTCCTCTTTTCTGCCTTTTTTAAAGAGATTTTTGCCATAGTGTGTACACTCTACAGAGAAAGAGGGACAGTGAGAAGGAAAGAGAAATCACCCCACGAGGGATGCCACACTGCAATCCCTTTTCCTCTTGGGATTTTGGACATATAGGCACATGTACTCAAACATAATTTTCAAGCCACTGGGTATGGGGCTTGAACTGTAGTCAGCCATGTGGTAATCCAGCACTTTAACCACTATGCCACCCGCTGGCCCCAAATCCTCTCTGTCCTTTGCTGGGTGTTTGTATGGTTCAAATAACCAGTTGGACAAATCTGATTTCAGGGATCACTTTGTTAAAAGCCAAAGAGAATTGTTTTTCCCGTATTTTCACAGTGTGTGTTTGTTTAGAGATATTTGCTATAGGGCACGTGTGCTTTCCAGAGAGACAGAAAATGAGAAATCACTCTCCCAGAGGGGATGGCCACACCACAATCCCTTCTGCATTCTCCTCTCAGGAGTTTGGGCACACATACACACATGCCTGACATGAGTTTTAAGCTGCTGGGTCCGGGACTCAAAGCATAGTCGACTATGTGGGAGTCCAACAACTTAACCATTATACCATCTGCTGGTCCTAGTTTCACAGTGTTTTTGTTTGTTTGTTTTTAATTTATTTATTTTTATTTATTCATTCATTTATCATGCATTCATTCTAATTGGACCAGAGAGAGAGAGAGATGGAAAGTGAGACGGCAAGCCACCAGGTCCGGGACTGGAACCCTGGTCAGCTATGTGGGAGTGTCCAGCACCTTAACGACCATGCCACCTGCTGGTCCCAGTTTCACAGTGTTTAACGTGGAAGTTTTCTAGGACAAATCTCACGGCGAATACTTTTTGATGGGGCAGGTACATTAAACACAGTGTGTTCCAAAATTACTGAAACTGATGTGCTCAATTCTGATGGAAGCAGGTCTGTGTGAAAAGTGCTGATGCAGGAACTCAGGGGCACAGGGGTGCTCAGACCCAACACTCACAGTGAGTCACGGGTTCTTGTCCCACACCCAGAAAGAATTAGAGACAGACACAGTCAGTATAGCAAAGTGGGGTGTTTATTGAAGGAGAGAGAAGGAGAACCAAGAGCTCCCAGAAAGAAGGGAAGAGTCCTGGAAAATGGGTTGCTGAGGAGGAACTGAGGAAAGGGTTTTTTATCTGGGTCAGAAGGGCCTTGTTCAGGCTTGTTCTGGGTGGGGCTCATGTGCATCCATTCCCCTTGTGGTAGAGGCGTTGGGCTATAAACACTGTTATCTTACGGTCTTCCTGGAATGTGACTGGGCCTAGAAAAAGCCTTTATTTTAGGTCTAGGTCATGCTGCCTCGGTCAATCACTGAGCCACTGTTGCAAGAGGTCTCTGTGAGCAAGCAGCTGAGCTGCTTTGTCTCCATCCTAAAACTTAGTCATTTTGTGATTTCATTTTACCCTAACTATATTTTTAGAGCCCCTGTCTCCTACCTCAGTATAACATAAATTTGAGGTGTATCATTATAGTAGCTGTTTTTCTGGAGACACAGTATCCTGCACATTGGAGATCTTCTATGACAGGTAAGGTCCCGATATTAGAGGTGAGGCCCCTGTTGGCAGGGAGGCTGCAGAGGTCACCTTGGAGGATGGTAGGGTGTGATTCTGGAGCAGCAGCTGACCTGGCAGTATATCACGGTGAATGCTCTGGGTCTTCAGAGAGGATGCTGACCGTGGAATGCCACAGCCTGAGCTGTCACAGTATCTGTCCAATGCCTGCGTTCACATGCATTTTGCAGACCGATGGCTGATGTAAGAAAGTCCTCTGTGGCTACGATGAGGTGCCATGTGACGTTCTTGAGGGGGAGCGAACACTCCAAGTTCTCGCAACACAGCAAAACATCTGGGGCCAACCCCTTTTGCCCCTTTTCATAACCTACTGGTTAGAGGAGCTAGAGTCCATGTGGCTGACCATGGTTCAAGTCCTGGCCCTGGCAGCTTGAAAAACACACCAGGTGTTGGGACCAACAGATGGCATAATGGTTACATCGCTGGACTTCCACGTAGTCAACAGCCATTTGAGTCCCAGACCTGGCAACTTAAAACTCACACCAAGAGCATGTGCGTACATGCGTCCCAAAGATCCTGAGAGGAAAATGGGGGAGAAGGGATTATAGTGTGGCCATCCTCCCAGGGGGTGATTTCTCACTTTCTGTCTCTGACAAGTGCATACACCCTATAGCAAAAATCTCTCAAAAAATAAATTAAAAAAGAAAAAGAAAGAAAAAAGTACCAGATGTGTTTTATTTCATTTTATTATTTTTTAAAGAATTATTTTATTTTTAACTTTTTCATTTGACCACAGAGGGACAGAGCAAGAGAGAGAGGGAAAATGAGAAAACAAGCTGCCAGGTCCAGAACTTGAGCTGTGGCTGGCTATGTGCGAGTCCAGGGCCTTAAACCACCATGCCACCTGCCAGCCCTTATTATTTTTTTGAGACATTTTTGCAATACGGTATATGCCCTCACCAGACAGAGACAGAAAGCAAGAAATCACCCCCCAGGGGGGATGGCCATGCCAGAATCCCTTCTCCTCCACTCTCCTCCAGGGATTTTGGGCACACATGCACACATGCCTGGCATGAGCTTAAGCCACCGGGTCCGGAATTCGAACCATGGTCAACTACGTGAGAGTCCAGCGATATAATCATTATACCATCTGCTGATCCCTGGGTCTGGGATTTGAACCATGTGGTTGGCCATGTGGATTTTTTTAAATAACTGCTAGGGAAGGACTATTGTATCAGGGACTGCCTATTGCTTTATGCATTTTTTTAAAGAATTATTTTATTTTGGAACCAGCAGTTAGCATAATGGCTATGTCGCTGGACTCCCTTGTAGTCGACCATGGTTTGCATCCCGGACCCAGTGGCTTAAAACTCACACCGGGCACATGTCTGTGCGTGCCCAAGATCCCGAGAGGAGAATGGAGGAGAAGAGATTGCGGCGTGACCATCCCCCTGGGGGGTGATTTCTCGCTTTCTGTCTCTCTGTCTCTCTGTGTCTGGCGAGCACACACGCCCTATAGCAAAAAACTCTAAAAAAAAAAATTATTATTTTATTTTAACTTTATTTATTTATTTATTTATTTATTTTAATTTGAGCAGAGAGGAACAGAGCGAGAGGGTGAGAGGGAAAGCGAAAAAGCAAGCTGCCAGGTCCAGAACATCCATCTGAGAGCCCAGTGCCCTTAACCACCACACCAGTTGGTGGCACCGCTTTATATGTTTTGAAGTTTTCCTTCTTTTGTGCATATGGTAAGTCTCAGGACGAGTTTCTGTGAAACTTACATGAGTTCCAAAACTTTTTTTTTAAGAGAGATTTTTGCTATAAGTTGCATGCATTTTCCAGAGGCAGAAAGCAAAAATCACCAGCTGAGGAAATGGCCATACCACAATCCCTTCTCCTCCACTCTCCTCTCAGGATTTTGGCCACACTCACACATGTGCCCAGAATAAGTTTTTGTTTGTTTGTTTTTTGGAGAGGTTTTTTTGTTATAGGGTGTAGCACTCGCCAGAAAGACAGAGAGAGACAGAGAGACAGAAAGCGAGAAATCATCCCTCAGGGGGATGGCCATGTCCCCACCCCTTCTCCATTCTCCTCTCGGGATCTTGGGCACGCACACACGCCTGATGTAAGTATAAGTCAATGGGTCTGGGACCCAAACCGCAGTCAACTACGCGGTAGTCCAGTGACATAGCCACTATGCCAACTGCTGGTCCCACTAGAATGAGTTTTAAGCCACTAGGTCTGGGACTCAAACCACAGTCAACTACATGGGAGTGCAGCAAGGTAACCGTTACACCATCTGCTGGTCCCTCCAGAACTTTCCAACCAAATATAT
>NW_006159600.1:258591-259658 GCF_000334495.1 Tupaia belangeri chinensis | reverse complement strand
TATATATAGGCTTTTGCTATAGGGTGCCTGGGCTCACCAGACAGACAGAAGTGAGAAATCAGCCCCTAGTGGGGATGGCCACTCCACGATTCCTTCTCTCTCATTCTTCTCTTGGGATCTTGGGCCCACACACACAGGTGCCTGGCATCAGTTTTAAGCTGCTAGGTCCAGGACAACCACGTGGTCCATGGTCAACTACATGGGAGTCCAGCGATATAACCATTACACCATCTGCTGGTATTTGACCAAGCAGTCTTAATTATTTCTTTTACTTCTGTGTCACTAAACCTAGTAACTACTTTTTTTTTAATTGCCAGAGCGTGAACACATGTCCCAAAGACAGAGAGAGAGCTAGGAAGAATCCCCAATGGATTCCTGTTATGGCACAGTCTTCTCCTCCATTTCTCTATCCAGTCAGGATTGGGGGCACACATGTACATATGCCCAGTGTGTTTTCAAGCCACTGGGTACTGGAGTCAAATTGTGGTCAGACGTAGGATCCATTCCCTTAGTTAGCCACTGTACTCTGGAGGTGACCCACGTGATTACTATTAAAGTACAGTTTTGGAGGGATCAGCAGGTGGTGTAATGGCTATGTTGCTGGACTCCCATGTAGTCGACCACAGTTCGAGTCTTGGATCTGTTGCCTTAAACTCACAATGGGCACATGTGCTTGTGTGCCCAAGATCCCCAGAGGAGAATGGAGAAGAGATGGCGGCATGGCCGTTCCCCTGGGGGGTTGATTTCTCACTTTCTGTCTCTCTGTCTCTCTCTGTCTTTTTGGTGAGTGCATGCGCTCCATAACAAAGAAACGTCTTTCCTGCAAAAAAAAAAAAAAAAAGTACAATTTTGGGGGAAATAAGGTGGTGTGGGTGCTGGATTCCCATGTGGTCGACCATGGTTCAAATATTGGACCTGGTGGCTTGCTTTATCACTCACTTTCTCTCTCTCTCTCGATCTCTCCCTTCTCCTCTCTGGTTAAATTTATTTTTATTTATTTTTATTTTTTTATTTTTTGGAGAGGTTTTTGCTATAGGGCACATGCACTTGCCAGACAGACAGAGAGA
>NW_006159600.1:256518-258456 GCF_000334495.1 Tupaia belangeri chinensis | reverse complement strand
AATAATTTTTTTAAAAGAAGAGACAAAAAGTACAGATTTTTCTATTAAATAACTAGTCCCCCCCCCCAGAGGGCATGTGCGCTTACCAGAGGGAGAGAAAGGAAGAGGTAGAAAGCATCCCTGAATGGCGCATATACCCAGTATGTTTTTTTTTTAATTGAAGGGTTTTATTTTATTTTTATTTTATATACAAATAGCCAGCATGGTTTCTTTCACTGGGTTTATATCTTGGACAGTCCATTCAAGGAAGATCATTTAGTCCAACTTGATGAAGCCTGTGTCCTTCGCGTACTGACGGAAACACTGACAGCACATGTTGAGGCCGTATTTCCGGATCAGACCGTGCCTGTTCGAGCACACGCTGCATGAGTGAGAGCCCTGGCCCAATTTTCGCGGGTGGCTCCAGTAGAGCTGCTGATGACCCATCCTGCTTTCAGCGGGGCAACGAAGCAAAAGGTCCCAGTATGTTTTTCAACCCCCAGGGCCAGGATTCAGACCATGTGGTTGCTCATGTGGGATCTGGCTCCCTTAACCAGCAGGCCACACAGCTGGCCCTCGTAGTTTGTTGTTTTGTAAAAAATCAATCAATCGATAATTTTTAAAACCTTTATTTATTTATCTTTGGAATTATTTAACTGTATTTATTTTTTTTTAATTTTGGAGAGGTTTTTGCTATAGAGCGCATGCACTCACCAGAAAGACAGAGACAGAAAGCGAAAAATCACCCCCCAGGGGGATGGCCACTCCACAATCCCTTCTCTTCCATTCTCCTCTCAAAATCTTGGCCACACATGCACACGCACCCAGTGTGAGGTTAAGCCACTGGGTCTGGGACTCAAACAGTGGTCGACTGCATGGGATTTCAGCGACATAGCCATTACGCTAACTGCTGATCCCGTAAATGTGTCTGTCTTTTAAATGTTTTACCAAGGAATTACTACAGAAAGGGAAAGGTAATATAGAAGTATTCCACAAAAGTGACATTGGAAGGGACCAGCAGTTGGCGTAATGGTTATATCACCGGACTCCCATGTAGTCGACCACAGTTTGAATCCCCAACCCGGTGGCTTAAACTCACACTGGGCGCGTGTGCATGCGTCCCCAAGATCCCAAGAGGAGAACGGAGGAGAAGGGATTGCGGCGTGGCCATCCCCCCTGGGGGGTGATTTCTCGCTTTCTGTCTCTCTGTCTCTCTCTGTCTGTCTGGCGAGCGCACGTGCCCTATAGCAAAAACAAAAAACAAAAAAAAAGATAGTGTAATGGTTCCATCACTGGACTCCCACGTAGTTGACCGAAGTTCATGTCCCAGACCTGGCAGCTTAAAACTCACACCAGGGACTCTTTCTTGCTCCCCAGCCATCTTGGCAGCTGCTTTTGGTTGGGGGCCATCCCACACCTAAGGCAGGAAGATGGTGACTGCAAAGAAGACGAAAAAGTCGCTGTAGTCAATCAATTCTCAGCTCCAACTTGTTATGAAAAGTGGGAAGTACGTCCTGGGGTACAAGCAGACTCTGAAGATGATCAGACAAGGTAAAGCGAGGTTGGTCATCCTCGCCAACAACTGCCCAGTCTTGAGCTTTTTTCAAAGCATACGTCTACAGCAGTGCTTCTCAAACAAGACTGTAGAGCAATCATGAAATCTGAAGTAGAGTACTATGTCATGTTGGCCCAAACTGGTGTCCATCACTACAGTGGAAATAATATTGAATTGGGCACAGCATGTGGAAAATACTAGAGCATGCACACTGGCTATCATTGATCCAGGTGATTCTTTTTTTCTTTTTTTTTTGGAGAGGTTTTCGCTATAGGGCACGTGTGCTCACCAGACAGACAGAGACATACAGACAGAAAGTGAGAAATCACCCCCCAGGGGGGATGGTCACGCCACAATCCCTTCTCCTCCATTCTCCTCTCGGGATCTTGGGCACGCACGCACAC
>NW_006159600.1:251555-256016 GCF_000334495.1 Tupaia belangeri chinensis | reverse complement strand
AAATGATATATTTAATTATATTTATTTAATTATTATTATTTTTAATTTGACCAGAGAGAGACAGAGGGAGGAAAGGAAAGTGAGAAAGTGAGCCACCAGGTCCAGGACTTGGACTGTGATTTGCCATGTGGGAATCTAGTGCTTAACCACCATGCTGCCCTAATGAAAAGATTTTCAACATATTTATCAAGAGTCAGACCTGGGGGGGAATTGGCAGAAGGTGAGAGGTAGGGAATCTGGGGGGGAAAGCAAAATATATAAAAAACAATACATAGAAAATGATTTGTTGATGATAACATGTACAGTTATATTCTTGATTGAGCCAATATACAATGTGTAGTGGATGGAAAATCTCATTTTATATACTGTATTGATGTACAGTGAATGACTGTAAATAAATAAATGAGTCAGACCTCAGCATTTTCTGATTCCTCCAATATGAATGAACCTATTTGCCTGAAAAGTTAGTATCATCAATGAGGTTTATACCAAGCAGGGAAAAAGCTTCTTCAACAGTGTCAACCTTCATATATATCATGTGATTTTTAAAATTTTTTTTAAAAAGATTTATTATTATTTGTGGGAAACTGCACATCAGTGAGTCAAAGAGGCCATTTTCATGAGTCTCTTACTATTGCCATCTTAGGCTCAGAGAGCAAACAATGACAAAGGCCACAATTGGCTCCCCTTCAAAAACCTCACCTTCAAAACCATACTCTGATTGGCCACTTCCCATAGCAAATTGGTGAGCTTAGAATCCCTCAGATTTGTATATCCAGCACCTCATGATTGGTCCACAAAGCAACCAATCATAACCCACCTTTTACTATCCTTCATTCAACCAATCACGGCCCACCAACATGTATATAACCACGATCCCTGGCCCATAATCGTCAGACGACCTTGAAGACCCTGATGAGCTGTGACACCGCGTCGTCCCCAGACGACCCTGAGCTGTGACACGCGTCGTCTCCGGATGACCCTGAAGAGTTGTAACACTGTGTCGTCTCCGTGCTGCCCACAATAAAGAGACAACCCTGAAGAGACGCTGTGTTGTCTCCATGCTGTGACAGTGTGCCGTTCATCCTGTCTCTCACTCCTTCCCTCAGGAAACCTGTTCGACTGTCCCGCAGGCCGGGACAATTATTCTTTAGTTTGACCAGAGAGAGACAGAGAGAGAGAGAGAGAGAGAGCAAGCTGCCAGGTCAAGGACTGTGGTCAGCCATATGAGAGTCTAGCCCCAACCACCATGCCACCTGTCAGCCCCATATCATGTGATTTTGGGGGGGATGGGGGAGGGAAGGCGCTTTTTCTCTTTATTGCTGAACTGACAGAATTGTTTAGAAAGAGGGCCCAACCCTGTGGCCTACAGTTAAAGGAGCCAGATCCCACGTGGCCAATCTGGTTTGAATCCCAGCCCCTGAGGCTTGAAAAACACATTAGGCATGTGTGTATGTGTGCTTCCCTAATCCTGACAAGATGGAGAAATGAAGAGGGAATTGTGGCATGACCATGCTTTATTAGGGAGTGCTTTCTCCCTGTCTCTCTCTGAGGACCATACGTTGGACAAAAAATAATCATTGTTTTAAAAGGAAACCAAGGGGGACCAGCAGTTAGCGTAATGGCTATGTTGCTGAACTCCCATGTAGTCGACCGCGGTTCGAGTCTCGGACCCAGTGGCTTATACTCATGCCAGGCGCATGTGCGTGTGTGCCCAAGATCCTGAGAGGAGAATGGAGAAGAGATTGTGGGGTGGCCATCCCCCCGGGGGGTGATTTCTCACTTTCTGTCTCTGTCTTTCTGGTGAGTGCACATGCCTTATAGCAAAAACCTCTCCAAATAAATAAATAAGAAAGAAAGTTGCAGAATACCCCACAACTTAGTATGTATACTGAAACAATGAATTATAAACTGAGTATGAAAAAATATCATGTTTATGTAAATTATCTCAATAAACCTATTTTAAAAACTCTAATGTCACCCCCACACTCAATATGACTATTTGTTTATTTAACGCAATCTAAACTTCCAGATTCAACTTTCCTTGTCTTTAATAGAAAAAAAATTTTTTTGAGAGGTTTTCGCTATAGGGCATGTGCACTCGCCAGAAAGACAGAGACAGAAAGACAGAAAGCAAGAAATCACCCCCCCCCCAAGGGAGGATGGCCACGCCACAATCCCTTCTTCTCCATTCTCCCCTCGGGATCTTGGGCATGCATGTACACATGCCCAGTTTAAGTTTAAGTCACCAGGTCCGGGACTCAAACCGCAGTTGACTATATGGGAGTTCAGCAACATAGCCATTACGCTAACTGCTGGTCCCTCTAATAGAATTTATATCCATAATTTCAACAATAAAATTCAGCAAGTTGGGACCAGGAGATGGTGCAGTGGTTAGGGTGCAGTGGTTAGGCCAATGATGGTTTGAGTCCCAGACCTGGCAGCATTCTCTCTCTCTCTCTCCCCCCTCTCTGGTGAATGTGTGTGCCCTATAGCAAACTTAAAATAACGATAATAAAATTTAAACAAAATTCAGCAAATTAATAGTTTCTGTTGACAACTCTTCGTTGATAAGCAAATGAATACATGATCTGTAACCAATAATAATTTAGTCTCTAAAATGTTTTCTTTCTTCTGTTTCAGGTTCTATGTATAGCTCCCCATATTATTATGCATTATTTTGGTGGTTGGTATCATTTTACTCTCATTTCTGGCCTAAAGAAAATCTGTCTTCTCTAGCATTGCAGTGACCCATTCTTGAATCAATGACTCCAACTTAATCTTGGATAATTTTTCTTGATAGATTATGCTGTAATCAGTAAACCTACAGTTCATATGAGAACTTATAGGGCCAGCAGGTGGCACGGTGGTTGGGGCACTGGACTCCCACATTGCTCACTGCAGTTTGAGTCCCAGATATGGCAGCTTGCTTTCTCACTTTCCCTCTCTCTCTCTCTCTCTGGTGAGTGTGTCTCTAGCAAGTCAAAAAATAATAATGACAAAATTAAATTAAAAACATAATTTATAGGTTATATTAGCCTATTAAATAAAAGCACTAAAATAATAGAAATGTATCACTTTCACAAATACATATTAACCAGTGGGATCAGCAGTTAGTATAATGGCTATGTCACTGGACTCCCATGTAGTCGGCCGTGATTTGAGTCCCGGACCTGGTGGCTTAAACTCACGCCGGGCACATGTGCATGCATGTCCAAGATCCCAAGAGGAGAAAGGAGGAGAAGGGATTGTGGCATGGCCATTCCCCTGGGGGGGAGGGTGATTTCTTGCTTTCTTTCTCTCTCTCTCTCTTTCTATCTTTCTGGCGAGCACACACACCCTATAGAAAAAAAAACTCTGAAAAAAAAAATAGATTAACCAGTAAGGAGCCATGTGCCCTATAGCAAAAACCTCTCCAAAAAAAAAAAGATGCTGGACTCCCACACAACTGACTGCAATTGAGTCCTGGCCCTGGTGGCTTGAAACTCACATTGGGCACATGTGTGTGTGCCCAAAATTCTGAAAGGAGAATGGAGAAGAGATTGTAGTGTGGTCATCCCTCTGGGGGATCATTTCTCACTTTCTCTCTCTCCAGCTCTCTTTTCTCTTGTGTGAGAGCACAAACCCTAGAGCAAAAAATCTCCAAAAAAATTTTTTTTCATATTCTTACTGTATTTGTATTTTTACCTTATATAACTTTTTAAAAGAATTTCATTTTGGGGCCAACAGGTGGCATAATGGTTAAGGCACTGGACTCCCACTTAGCTGACTGCAGTTCAAGCCCCAGACCTAGTAACTTGCTTTCTCACTTTCCCTCTTTCTCTCTGTCTCTCTGATAAGCATGTGTGCCCTACAGCAAATTTTAAACTACTAATAAAAACAAATGGAATTAAATAATTCTTTCAAAAAAGAATTCACTTCATTTCTTTGTTATTAATTTTTGCAAGAGGGCATGCATGCTTACCAGAGAGACAGAGAGAGAGAGAAAGGGAAAGTGAGAAGCAAGTGGCCAGGTCTGGAACTTGAACTACGGTCGGCCATGTGGGAGTTCAGCACCCCAACCACCATGCCATCTGCTGGCCCCACTTTAAATAATGTCAGGTATACCTCATTGGTCTTATTTGCCACACTCAGGAAAGGCATGGAAAAATATTGATATGGTGCATGTTCCTAAACAGTGATGCAGTTCTGGAGTGTCAGAATGTGAAATTGCTGGGACCAGCAGTTAGTGTAATGGCTATGTCACTGGACTCCTATGTAGTCGACCGCAGTTCGTGTCCCGGACCTGGTGGCTTAAAATTCACACCGGGCATGTGGGTGTGCATGCCCAAGATCCTGCAAGGAGAACAGAAGAGAAGGGATTGCGGCAGGCCATTCCCCCCGGGGGGTGATTTCTCACTTTCTGTCTCTGTCTCTGTCTGTCTGGTGAGCGCACACGCCCTATAGCAAAAACCTCCCCCC
>NW_006159600.1:250637-251490 GCF_000334495.1 Tupaia belangeri chinensis | reverse complement strand
AGTAACTCATGTAGGAGAAATAAGTGTATGTACCCAATACTGTGTGTTGTTTGACTCAATCACAGAAAAATTGTTAAAGAACCTTCAACCTTAGAAACCCAGTGGTTGGGAGATCAAAAAAAGCTCAGCCAGAAGCCATTTAAATCTGAGGTGTGTCCAACTGTGTTCTGGGACTAAGGAAACTGAATCTCTGCTCTAAACTCCATCTTCCAGATCCCAAAAAAGCTCAGCTAGTTGCAAAACCTTCTCTAAGCAATTAGTCTAAAGTGAAAACACCACCAAATGACTAAAATTCAGAGATGAGAGACTGCAGAGTGAGCAGCAGGGAGAAGTCCAGAGCTGCAGAGAGTGTGGCTCATCTTCCACATGCCTCTGAACTCTCAGTTAAAACCCTGCAGCTCATGGGACCAGCAGGTGGCGTGGTGGTTAAGGTGCTGGATACTCCCACACGGGTGACCACGGTTCAAATCCTGGCCCTGGTGGCTCGCTTTCTCACTTTCCCTCTCTCTCTCTGTGTCTCTCTCTGGTCAAATTAAAATAAAAATGAATGAATAAATAAAATAAAATAAATAATTCTTAACAACAACAACAACAAAAAAACCCTACAGCTCATCCCAGGTGCATCTGTTTCCTAGAAACTGTGAGGCCTTTGTAATATATAGTTTCCAAAGTCAAAAACACAGGCTGCTTGGTGAGAATCAGGAAAATAAAACTGCAGAGAGATTGAACCTCCTCCCACCAAATGCATAGAATTAACTCTAAAAAATTAGGAAGAAATGTATAATCCATCAGATGACCAGAAATCACCACAGAAGCAAAAAAAAAAAAAAAAAAAAAAAAAAAGAAGAAAAAA
>NW_006159600.1:248125-250442 GCF_000334495.1 Tupaia belangeri chinensis | reverse complement strand
TCTGTGTGTGTGTGTGTCTCTCTCTGGTCAAATTTAAATAAATGAATGAATTATTTTTTTAAATAATAAAAAATTTCACAATATTCATAGTGACAAAACTAAATGAGATGCAAGAGACAAGAAACAATGAACTCCAGAAGGTGCAAAAGAAAAGAGACAGTGAGTTCCAGGAGGTGAGGAAGTTCTTTCACAATTTGAAGAAATACACGCCATAAAAAAAGAATCAAATGGAACTGTTAGAGATGAAGGATGTAATATAGGAAATCAAAACCTCCCTCAAAAGTATTAAAAGCAGATTAGACTATGCAGATAAAATCTTGAATGTTTAAGACAAAACTTGACCTAGGGAAAAAATCACCCAAAAGACTGAGAAAATAACCCAAAAACATGAATATAATATACGAGAAATACTAGATACTATCAAGTGCCCAAACATCTGGATAGTCAATATCCCAGAAGGTGAGGAAACTGATAAGGGCACTGATAATCTATTTCATGAAATCCTGATAGAAAATGTCCCAAACCTAGAGAGGCATTCAAAGATCCAAGAAATACAAAGGCTCCCTAATAAAATCAACCCAAGAAGATCTTCTCCAATGCACATTATAGCCAGATTGGCCAAATCCACAGACAGAGACTAGATACTTAAAATTGGCAAGACAGAAACATCATGCTACTTACAAAGGATATCTCATCAGGCTAACATTGAACCTCTCATTGGAAACAAGGAGAATGGATAAATATATTCAAAGTGTTAAATGAAAAACAATTTCAACCAAGAATACTATACCCAGCACAATTATCCTTCATATTGGAAGAGAAGATAAATACATTCTCAGATAAACAAAACCTGAAAGAATTTACCAACACCAGACCAGCTCTCCAAGATGTTCTGAAGGGAATGCTTTACCAGGAAAACTAAAGTCACACAGACAGAAATAAGAGAACAAAAATCAATCAAGAAAATACTAGGGCCAAATCCAAAAATATCAATAATAATGTTGATTGTTAACCTCCAGGATTTAAATGGAAAGATTGGACCACAGCAACACCGCAAATTCAATGGAAGAGAGAATAATTACATGAGACTGACCTGGTGAAATCTTATGAGTTTTGACTAAAACTGTACTGACTTTTTACTATGCTTTCTTTTCCAGATTTAAGGATTTTGCTTTCTATTGAGCCATTGGTAGGTTTTTTTGCTTGTTTGTTTTTTTAATTTGATATATAAACATTATCCCTTCCTGACCCCTCTGGAATTGGAAAATACTTGGGAGAATTCTTTGTGGCAGAAGGGTTTATTTGCATAAATTCAATAATACATGTTACCTTACATCAGAAATTAGAAATACTTGTTATTGGACAGGGCTTTGACTGAAATGTCATATCTGAAGATATGACCAGAAAACTATGGAACTAAGGTAGATCTCAAGAAAGACAACAGAATCTCTTTTTTTCTTTTCTTTTCTTGGAGAGGTTTTTGCTATAGAGCACGTGCACTCGCCAAGAAGACAGAGAGAGACAGAGAGACAGCAAGAAATCATCCCCCACACTGCAATTCCTTCTCCTCCATTCTCCCTTCGGAATCTTGGACATGCACGTACACGCACCTGGCGTGAGTTTAAGCCACCGGGTCCAGGACTTGAACCGCAGTCAACTACATGGGAGTCCAGCAACATAGCCATTACACTAACTGCTGGTCCCGACAACAGAAGTTCTTGAAAAGATGGCCTGGCACCATAAACAGTTCTGCCTAGCAGAGAAGATTACAGAAGCTATATGAAGTAATTCGCACCATAAAATAATCTGAACTTTTCCAGACCAGCATTGTAATCAGTAGAGATTGCAAAAGAGCAGCAGCCATGATCAGAGGATTACCTTGAGGAAAACTCTGAAAGAAAAAAAAAGAAGCTAATCTTTGCTAGCAGATGATATATCACAGAATATTTGATAGGTAGATCTGAAACTTTGAAAGAAAAAAAAAGAAGCTAATCTTTGCTAGCAGATGATATATCACAGAATATTTGATAGGTAGATCTGAGTTGGGAAGGTTCATGTGTGAATTGTGCACTGGGTGTTTGTTTCTCAATAGTTTGAGTTAGCTGATGTGTAAATATTTTCTCAAAAATATTTAAAACCATAGGGAACCAGCAGTTAGCATAATGGCTATGTCGCTGGACTCCCACGTAGTTGACCGCGGTTCGTGTCCCGGACCGGTGGCTTAAAACTCACGCCAGGCGCGTGTGCGTGCGTGCCCAAGATCCCGAGAGGAGAATGGAGGAGAAGGGATTGCGGCATGACCATCCCCCCTGGGGGT
>NW_006159600.1:243283-248041 GCF_000334495.1 Tupaia belangeri chinensis | reverse complement strand
AAAATATATATATATATTTAAAACCATAAAGTTTCTGCTATAGAGTCACCAACAATATTATGACAAATATTTTTAAAGTCATCTTTAAAATTCAAGGTTTTTTTTGAAATTTTGAAATTTGTTTATTAACTCTCAAGAATAAGTACAAGTACGAGCAAAAATTTTTTGATATTTAAAGTGTTTGTGAGAAAATGATGTAAATAAATAAATTAAGCCTTCTGGCCAGAACTGCCATCTTCCAGTAATTAACCAAAATGACGAACACAAAGGGAAAGAAGAGGAGAGGCACCCCATGTATGTTCTCTACACCTTTTAGAAAACATGGAGTTGTTCCTTTGGCAACATATATGCAAATCTACAAGAAAGGTGATATTGTAGACATTAAGGGAATGGGTACTGTTCAAAAAGGAATGCCCCACAAACATTACTGTGGCAAAATTGGAAGAGTCTACAATGTTACCCAGTATGCTGTTGGCATTGTGAACAAATTAAGGGCAGGATTCTTGCCAAGAGAATTAATGTGCGTATTGAGCATATTAAGCATTCTAAGAGAAGAGATAGCTTCCTACAATGTGTGAAGGAAAATGACCAGAAAAAGAAAGATGCCAAAGAGAAAGGTACCTGGGCTCAACTGAAGTGCCAGCCTGTTCTACCCAGAGAAGCACACTGTGTGAGAACCAATGGAAAGGAGCCTGAGCTACTGGAAGATATTCTCTATGAATTCATGGCATGATGGGTGTTAAACTAATCTGTGGTGTATATAAAAAATGAACCTAATGATAAAGGCCAGCAGGTAGCATGGTGGTTAAGGGCAATGGACTCTCACACGGCTGACTGTGGTTTGAGTCCTGGACCAAGCAGCTTGCTCCCTCTCTCTCTCTCTCTCTCTCTCCCCCAACCCCCAGTCACATTTTAATTAATTAATTAATTAATAGAAATAATTTTTTTTAAAAAAAGAAAGAAATCTAATGGTCAGTTGTTAGTGTCCATTAAAAACTACCCTACCATGGAGGAACACAATTACACTGGAAAATAAACATGGTTTATACATCATTATGAAAACTAGATTACATTTTATTAATACATAAGATACATTAAATCTTCTGAATGAAATGGCACCTTTTTTTAAATGAGGGGGAGGAAGTACAGAAAAATGGAATGCCACAGCTAAATGTGAATCTGGCATAAAAACTTGTTAAGCAACAGCTACTGACATCTACAGAGAAGGCTGCCTGCATTTCGCCTGCATTATTTTTAGTAACCAGTCCCTGGTAACATACTACCTTCCTGCAATAAAAATTTGAGTCTCAGGACCAGCAGGTGGCATAAAGTTTATATCACTGGACTCCCACGTAGTCAACTGTGGTTAGAGTCCTGGACCCAAAGAATTAAAACTCACACCAAGTGTGTGTGTGCCCAAAATACCAAGAGGAGAATGGAGAAGGGACTGTGGCATGGTCATCCCCCTGGAGGGTGATTTCTTATCTCACTTTCTGCCTCTCTGGTGAGCGTGTGCACCCTATAGCAAAATTCGCCTACTGTACATCGGCGATCTGTGGGTAAGAGGGCTTTCCCTCTGGTGACTTCTCTTTTCATTTCTTTCTGTGTTCCTTATGGAACCGTGGAAGTGTCTGAAGGTGGAAGTGAACCTGAGTGCAATGGCAACTGTGTCTGTCTTTCCAACATGACTGCATCACCAAGAAACAGTAGCCAAAGCAATTTGGAGATTATGTCTCTGGGCTCCACTGGGTTATTTTAGAAACTTCACGTTAAATGTCCTAAGGCCGGGTATTCTTCATCAGGAGCCCAGTTGCCTTAGGCTTTGCAGTAACCACCTTCAAATATCCAGTCCCTACCCTAATACCATAGCGGTCTGCGGTGGCAAACCAAGTTTTCAGAAGTGCATAAAACTCACACAGTACACCGTATACTTGTTTGGGTTTAGGTTGGAGGGGGATTTTCTGTATAGGAATACATGAATTGGGATGGTCTGGATTCATCGCAGAGTACCTCTTCTTTCCTGTCGCGAGGAGTCACGGATAAGATCTGGGATTTAATTCCTCATTGTTCTGAAGCTTTTTAATAAGGCCTTTTCTCCGAGTTTTGGATTGTCCCAGTTGGACAACAGCAGACAAGGTCTCCGCAGAACTGAAGAGGAAGTGCCGGTCTACACCATTGTTGGGATCTGCAGGTCTGTGATGTGACTTGTACTATCTGTTGGGTATTTTCACTTGTCTTCTGCTAGCAATACATACAGTTAATGCATCCGGTTTGTGACATTTGGATAAGGAAAAGAGTTCTTGTTACGTGAATAACTTTAGCTTTTACAGACGATTATGATCAAAAGCAATTTAATACATCTTACACAATATCTTATTTCTACATGGGAAGAAGCTATAGAATCTTCATAGAGTTCTATGAGAAAAAATATACTTGCTATCTATAAAAGAGAAAAAAATGTTTTAAAAAATAAGAAAAAAAAAACTTTCCCAGGCTTTTATTCTCGATCTTCATGGTTCCTTGGGTTATTATTTTGCAATTTTTTTTTATTTTGCCTTAAGTAATGATACATGATATATATGGCTGGACACATATGTATAAACTTTTCAGCAGCATTTTTAATAATAAAATATCACAGTATTTTCTAAAAAAAAAAAAGTATCCTAAGGTCTCAGAGACACTAGAACATCCTCTCTTGTAACCCACAGTGACTCTCTTTGTGGAGATAGAGTCCAGAATGCAATAAGCATGATGTCTCAAGTCGTAATTTTACATTATTCTTTGCCCTTTCGAAGTGAGCTCCTACTTGGAAAATATTTAATATTTAACTGTGGCATCCAAGTTCTTCAAGAATATGAACTAGAAAAATCACCACTTTAGCCAGCAGATGGTGAGGTGGTAAAGGTGTCTGGATACCCCCCATATGGCCAGATAAAATTTGGAAACCAGTGCCTTGTCAGGTGTCTCTGTGTGTGTGCCTAAAATCGTGAAAAGGAGGGAGAAATGGGGAAGGGATTGTTACATGACCATCCCTGACGACACGGTACTTTGTCACTTTGCATTTCTCTGTCTCCCTTCTGCAAGGACATGAGCTCTCCGGCAAATTTTTAAAAAAACAAATAATCCTCACCATATGAAGTTGGACATTTCCTTTTGTTGGTTCTTTCCCTGATAAGTGGAAAAGGCTGCAAGGAAGGTACATAGAGTCCAAATTTCAATATGAAAGCCATAAACACCAAAGCGGCCTTTCAAAGATACCTCAAGTAACGGAATAAGATATTTACAGAAGATAACTGAAAGAAACAGAAGATAACTGGCCTATTCCAATATCCTTGGAACGTTGAAAATATGAGTGTGAAGCATACTTTATCTTGTAAATTCTAATGCACTATGTAATATCAAAGTTTAACTTTCAGAAATCACATATATTTATTCCTCGTATGAACTCTTTGATATAGACTAGGTTGTATTAATAAAATAACTTAAGTATTACTATTTTTAAGAATTATTTTTATTTAACTTTATTACTATTTTAATTTGAGCAGGGAGAGACACAGAGAGAGAAGGAAAGTGAGAAAGCATACTGCCAGGTCCAGGACTTGAATCACGGTTGGCCATGTGGGAGTCCAGTCCTCCTAACCATCAATTTGACCACAAAGCAACAAAGAGAGACAGGGGGAAAGCAAGAAAGCAAGCCACCAAGTCCAGGACTTGACCATGGTTACCCATGTGGGAGTCTGGCACCTTAACCACTATGCCACCTGCTGGTCCCACATATTATTACTATTAGTATTTTTTTGGAGAGGTTTTTGCTATAGGGCGCGTGCGCTCACCAGACAGATGAAGACAGCGAGAGAGAAAGCGAGAAATCACCTCCCAGGGGGGATGGCCACACCGCAATCCCTTCTCCTCCATTTTCCTCTTGCGATCTTGGGCATGCACACACACATGCCCAGCATGAGTTTAAGCCACCGAGTCCAGGACACGAACCGTGGTCGACTACATGGGAGTCCAGCGACATAGCCATTACGCTAACTGCTGGTCCACCACATATTACATTTTTAAGAATTCTTTCTAGGACAACCTTCTTAGGAAATCCTGACACACTACTGATAATTGACCTTTCCTGGCTCACTACTACCTGTTTCTTATATATTCTGTCATAGAAACAAAATATCAGTGTATGTTTAACATTAAATACTACATTCATGGGACAGCAGGTAGCATGCTGGTTAAGGTACCGGACCCCACATAGCTGACTCTAAAATTCAAGTCTCAGACCTAGTGGCTGCATGTGTAATCAAAATCCCAAGAGGTGAATGGAGATAAGATTACAGCATGGCTATTCCACCTTGAGGATGATTTCTCACTTTCCCTCTCTCTCTTGCTAGTGCATGTGCCATGTGTCAAAAATATAAAACAAAAATTAAACAAAATACTACATTCAAGGGGGTCAGCAGGTGTTGTGCTAATGAAGGTGCTAGACTCCCACATGGCCAACCATCATTAAGAGTCCCAGATCCCAGGACCAGCAGCTCGCCTAATGGCTATGTTGCTGGATTCCTGTGTAATCAACCGCGGTTTGAGTCCTGGACCCGGTGGCTTAAATTCATGCTGAGCCCGCGCACCATGCGCCGAACGGCCGGGGCTCCGCCCCGCGCGCCGCACACCCCCCTGCCTCTCCGGGCGCTGGATGGCCCGGCTTGCGTCTGCGAGTGGCCACCGGGCCCGCGCGTGGCCCCCGGCCCGCGCGGGGCC
>NW_006159600.1:234098-242363 GCF_000334495.1 Tupaia belangeri chinensis | reverse complement strand
AGGATGGCAAAACAAAAGGCAAGGTATGCAGGACATAAGAATTGGGAAATTATTTGCTGAGAACATGTATGTTGATGTGCTTGATTGAGCCAATGCACAGTGTATTTTGGATGGAAAATTCATTTGTGTGTTGTGATAGAAAAAAATTATAATGAAAAATAAATTATTAAAAAAAAAAATTCATGCTGAGCACATGTGCATGAGTATCCACAATCCCAAGAAGAGAAGGGATTGCAGTGTGGCCATCCCCCCGGAGGGTAATTTCTCGCTTTCTGACTCTCTGTCTCTGTCTTTCTGGCGAGCATACACACCCTATAGCAAAAACCTCTCTGGGGTTAAAAAAAAAAAAAAAAAAAAGTCCCAGACCTGGAGGCTTGAAAATGATGCTAAGTATGAGTGTGTGTGTACCCAAAAATCCCGAAGAGAATGGATTGTGGTGTGGCAACCACCTCTGGGAAATAATTTCTCACTTTCCCTTTCTTTGTGCCTCTTTCTGGCAAATGCACATGCCCTATGGCAATAGCTTAAAAAACAAAACCAAAACCCTATATTCATTATATTCAGTGTTTCTCCAGTGTAAATCCCCTGATGTTGTAGGTTTAATTCTCGGGTGGAATCGTTAGTGTGCACATTTATACAGTTTTATCAAAGACATATTTTGATGCCTAGTGACTTCTAAAGCCTAATAAAGGCCTCTGCCACAGGTGTCCCTAGACCCTGGGCCACAGACCAATACCATGTACCAGGAGATGAGCAGCAGGCAAGCTAGAGAAGCTTCATCTGTATTTATAGCCATTCCCCATCACTCCACGTATTGCATGAGTTCTGCCTCCTGCCAGATTAGTGGTGGCATTATTCTCATAGGAGCTCCCAAATTAAAAGTTTTAGTTACAGGAAAACAAGGTCAGGGCTCCTACTGATTCTGCATTATGGTAAGTTTTATACTTATTCCATTGTATATTACAAGGTAGTAATAAAGTGCACAATAAATGTAATGCATTTGACTCATCCTGAAACCATCCTCCTCACCACCACCACCTACTCCTCTTTTTCCTCTCCCTCCCTCCCTCCCTCCTTCCCTCCCTCCCTCCTCATCCATGGAAAATTGTCTTCCATGAAACTTATCCTTGGTATCAAAACTGTCGGGGAAGAGACCAGCAGATGGCATAATGGTTACATCACTGGACTCCCATGTAGTTGACTGAAGGTTGAGTTCTGGGCCCGGCAGCTTCCAACTCATGCCAGGTGAATGTGTGTGCATGTCCAAATACCAAGAGGAGACTAGAGAAGGGATTTTGGCATGCATCCCTCAGGGGGTGGGGGGGGTGATTTCTTGTTTTCTGTCTGTCTCTGTCTCTCTGGTAAGCACATGTGCTCTATAGCAAAAAACAAACAAACAAACAAACAACAACAAAAAAACCTCTTAAAAAAATGGGGAATGCTGCTCAATCACAAGCAATTATAAATTTCCCTGGATTCTCTGATGGCAATTAATGCACCAACTCATAAGAATGAATTTGTTATGCCATTGCATTTGTAAGGTTTACCATGTATGAATGCTGTAACATACATGTGAACTTTGACAGGAAAACTTGTCACATTCATTACAATTATGCGGTTTCTCTCCATTATGGATTACCCAATGTCTGGAGAGCTGGGAAAACATACTAAAGGATTGGCCATGCTTACTTCATCTGTAAGATTTCTCACCAGTACAAATTACTTAATGCCTTATGAGGGCTGAGTGTACATTAAGAGATCAGGCACATCCATTACATATGTGAGGGCTCATATAGCATAAACCCTCCAGTGAAGACTATCAGACTTCTGCCTTAAGGCCTTGCCACATCCATAACACTGGTAACAGCTCTCTTCACTATGGATGCATTGATGGTAAAAGCCAACAAAGAAAGTTAAAAGTTTTAACCATTCATTACGTATGGAAGATTTTTCTCCAAAATGAATTCTCCAAGACTTTGCAAGGTATGATCATCGGAGACGAAGTCACATTAATTACCTTAGCAAAGTTTCGCTCCATGAATTTTCTCATGTTGTACAAGATGTGCATTGCGACGAAAGACCTTGTCACATTCATTACATTTGTAAGGTTTCTCCCCAGTATGAATTTTCCCATGACGTGAAAGGGTTGAATAGTGACGAAAGACAATGCCACAGTCATTGCATTTGTAAGATTTCTCTCCAGTATGAATAGTCTGATGCTGTGCAAGGAGTGAACTGCGACTGAAATCCTTGCCACATTTGTCACATTTGTATGGCTTCTCTCCAGTATGGGTTCTCCGATGAACTGAGAGCATTGACCACAGACGAAAGACTCTGCCACATTCATCACATTTGTAAGGTTTCTCTCCAGTATGAATTCTCCGATGACATGAAAGAGCAGAAGACTGACGAAAGACTTTGCCACACTCACTACATTTGAATGGTTTCTCTCCACTGTGAATTCTGCCATGACGTGCAAGGTCTACAGCGTGCCTAAAGAACTTGCCACATTCATTACATTGATGAGGTTTCTTCCCCGTATGAATTGCTAGATGGTTAGTAAGGCTAAAAGACACTCTAAAGGCTTTCCCACACTCATTGCATTTGTAAGGTTTCTCTCCAGTATGAATACGCCGGTGTTCTGCAAGGTGTGAATTGCTACTAAAGACTTTGCCACATTCATTACACTGGTGTGGTTTCTTTCCAGTATGAATATTCCGATGAATAGCAAGGTTCGAAGGCTGACGAAAGACTTTGCCACATTCATTACATTTGAAAGGTTTCTCTCCAGTATGGATTCTTTGGTGGTTAATAAGGTGTCTATGGAGAATAAATGCTTTGTCACATTCACTACACTTGTAAGGTTTCTCTCCAGTATGAGTTCTGCGATGTTGCTCAAGATGTGAATTGCTCCTGAAGACCTTGCCACATTCATTACATTTGTACGGTTTCTCTCCAGTATGAATTTTCTGATGATATGCAAGGGTTGAAGACTGACGGAAGAGTTTGCCACACTCACTACATTCGTAAGGTTTCTCACCAGTATGAGTTTTCGTATGTTCTACAAGGTGTGAATTATGACGAAAACATCTACCACATTCATTACATTTGTACGGTTTCTCTCCAGTATGAATTTTCTGATGACTCCTAAGGCTTGACAACACTCTGAAGACCTTGTCACAGTCATTGCATTTGTAAGATTTCTCTCCAGTATGAATAGTTCGATGTTGTGCAAGGAGTGAACTGCGACTAAAGGCCTTTCCACATACGTCACATTTGTAAGGTTTCTCTCCAGTATGGATTCTCTGGTGAACTGCAAGAATTGAAGACAGACGAAAGACTTTGTCGCACTCACTACACCTGTAAGGTTTCTCTCCAGTATGTATTTTCTGGTGGTCAGTAAGGCTTTTGCGTTCATTAAATGCCCTGCCACACTCATTACATTTGTAAGGTTTCTCTCCAGTATGAGTTCTCTGATGTTTAGTAAGCTCTGAATTGCTCCTAAAAACCTTGCCGCATTCATCACATTTGTAAGGTTTTTCTCCGCTGTGAATTCTTTGATGACTGACAAGGGTTGAAGACTGACGGAAGACTTTGCCACATTCATTACATTCATGAGGTTTCTCCCCAGTATGAATTTTCTGATGTTCTGTAAGGGTTGAATTTTGTCTAAAAACTTTAGCACATTCATTACATTTAAAAGGTTTCTCTCCAGTGTGAATTCTACGATGTCGTGCAAGATTTGCCTTCTGGATACATACTTTGTCACAAACATCACATTTATATTGTTTGTCTCTGGTATGGATTCTTTTATGTAAAATGAGGTGTGAGCCATTATTAAATGCTTTGCCACACACATTACATTTGTAAGGTTTCTCCCCAGTGTGAATTCTACGATGACAGGCAAGGTTTGATTTTTGACTAAAGTCCTTTCCACAAAAATCACATTTATATGGTTTCCCTCTTGTAAGAACTGTCTGATGTACAGTGAAGTGTGAGTCTCCATTAAAAGTTGTGCCAGACTGAGTACACTGGAAAGAATCTGTCCTCTCTTTCTGTTTTTGTGTGAAGAATGAAGAACCCATAGAAGTATTCCCACATTTACCAACACTGTGGGTTCTGACATTAGAAGCAATTTTCTGGTTTGGTAAAAATAAAGAAACTTCATCGATAGACTAACATACATGTGAACTTTGACAGGAAAACTTGTCACATTCATTACAATTATGCGGTTTCTCTCCATTATGGATTACCCAATGTCTGGAGAGCTGGGAAAACATACTAAAGGATTGGCCATGCTTACTTCATCTGTAAGATTTCTCACCAGTACAAATTACTTAATGCCTTATGAGGGCTGAGTGTACATTAAGAGATCAGGCACATCCATTACATATGTGAGGGCTCATATAGCATAAACCCTCCAGTGAAGACTATCAGACTTCTGCCTTAAGGCCTTGCCACATCCATAACACTGGTAACAGCTCTCTTCACTATGGATGCATTGATGGTAAAAGCCAACAAAGAAAGTTAAAAGTTTTAACCATTCATTACGTATGGAAGATTTTTCTCCAAAATGAATTCTCCAAGACTTTGCAAGGTATGATCATCGGAGACGAAGTCACATTAATTACCTTAGCAAAGTTTCGCTCCATGAATTTTCTCATGTTGTACAAGATGTGCATTGCGACGAAAGACCTTGTCACATTCATTACATTTGTAAGGTTTCTCCCCAGTATGAATTTTCCCATGACGTGAAAGGGTTGAATAGTGACGAAAGACAATGCCACAGTCATTGCATTTGTAAGATTTCTCTCCAGTATGAATAGTCTGATGCTGTGCAAGGAGTGAACTGCGACTGAAATCCTTGCCACATTTGTCACATTTGTATGGCTTCTCTCCAGTATGGGTTCTCCGATGAACTGAGAGCATTGACCACAGACGAAAGACTCTGCCACATTCATCACATTTGTAAGGTTTCTCTCCAGTATGAATTCTCCGATGACATGAAAGAGCAGAAGACTGACGAAAGACTTTGCCACACTCACTACATTTGAATGGTTTCTCTCCACTGTGAATTCTGCCATGACGTGCAAGGTCTACAGCGTGCCTAAAGAACTTGCCACATTCATTACATTGATGAGGTTTCTTCCCCGTATGAATTGCTAGATGGTTAGTAAGGCTAAAAGACACTCTAAAGGCTTTCCCACACTCATTGCATTTGTAAGGTTTCTCTCCAGTATGAATACGCCGGTGTTCTGCAAGGTGTGAATTGCTACTAAAGACTTTGCCACATTCATTACACTGGTGTGGTTTCTTTCCAGTATGAATATTCCGATGAATAGCAAGGTTCGAAGGCTGACGAAAGACTTTGCCACATTCATTACATTTGAAAGGTTTCTCTCCAGTATGGATTCTTTGGTGGTTAATAAGGTGTCTATGGAGAATAAATGCTTTGTCACATTCACTACACTTGTAAGGTTTCTCTCCAGTATGAGTTCTGCGATGTTGCTCAAGATGTGAATTGCTCCTGAAGACCTTGCCACATTCATTACATTTGTACGGTTTCTCTCCAGTATGAATTTTCTGATGATATGCAAGGGTTGAAGACTGACGGAAGAGTTTGCCACACTCACTACATTCGTAAGGTTTCTCACCAGTATGAGTTTTCGTATGTTCTACAAGGTGTGAATTATGACGAAAACATCTACCACATTCATTACATTTGTACGGTTTCTCTCCAGTATGAATTTTCTGATGACTCCTAAGGCTTGACAACACTCTGAAGACCTTGTCACAGTCATTGCATTTGTAAGATTTCTCTCCAGTATGAATAGTTCGATGTTGTGCAAGGAGTGAACTGCGACTAAAGGCCTTTCCACATACGTCACATTTGTAAGGTTTCTCTCCAGTATGGATTCTCTGGTGAACTGCAAGAATTGAAGACAGACGAAAGACTTTGTCGCACTCACTACACCTGTAAGGTTTCTCTCCAGTATGTATTTTCTGGTGGTCAGTAAGGCTTTTGCGTTCATTAAATGCCCTGCCACACTCATTACATTTGTAAGGTTTCTCTCCAGTATGAGTTCTCTGATGTTTAGTAAGCTCTGAATTGCTCCTAAAAACCTTGCCGCATTCATCACATTTGTAAGGTTTTTCTCCGCTGTGAATTCTTTGATGACTGACAAGGGTTGAAGACTGACGGAAGACTTTGCCACATTCATTACATTCATGAGGTTTCTCCCCAGTATGAATTTTCTGATGTTCTGTAAGGGTTGAATTTTGTCTAAAAACTTTAGCACATTCATTACATTTAAAAGGTTTCTCTCCAGTGTGAATTCTACGATGTCGTGCAAGATTTGCCTTCTGGATACATACTTTGTCACAAACATCACATTTATATTGTTTGTCTCTGGTATGGATTCTTTTATGTAAAATGAGGTGTGAGCCATTATTAAATGCTTTGCCACACACATTACATTTGTAAGGTTTCTCCCCAGTGTGAATTCTACGATGACAGGCAAGGTTTGATTTTTGACTAAAGTCCTTTCCACAAAAATCACATTTATATGGTTTCCCTCTTGTAAGAACTGTCTGATGTACAGTGAAGTGTGAGTCTCCATTAAAAGTTGTGCCAGACTGAGTACACTGGAAAGAATCTGTCCTCTCTTTCTGTTTTTGTGTGAAGAATGAAGAACCCATAGAAGTATTCCCACATTTACCAACACTGTGGGTTCTGACATTAGAAGCAATTTTCTGGTTTGGTAAAAATAAAGAAACTTCATCGATAGACTTCTCAACTTGATTACATTCATACGTTTCGCCTTTACATTGAGTTACCTGTGCCTTAGGCAGATGTGACTGAAACCTTAATCCAAGCTGATTTTTAACAGTTGTGTTTCCCACATCCCTTCTTCTGTGATAGTCTCTTCTTTCAGTGAGATTTCTTTTGTAATGTCTTTCTTCATCTCTCCACTGACACACAGAGGCATGTGTATTTTTCTGGACTTCCCTAAAGGAAAACTCTTCAATATCATGAGGTTTATGTCCTTCTAACATTATTCTTTCCAATAGCTCTCCTGAATTACTATTGCCTTTTGCTGGTAATTCCTTAACATATTTTTGAGAGCTATCTGCAAGATTTAAAGAACTACAGGTTAGTGATTAGAGATAATAAGATATCATATTGAAACAAATAACATGAGGGGCCAGTAGGCAGTATAGTGGTTAAGGTGCTAGACTCCCATATGGTGACCATGGTTCAAGTTCCAGACCCAGCGGCTTGAAACATGCCCACTGCATGCATGCCCAAAAGCCCAAGAGGAGAATGGAGGAGAAGGGATTGTGACATAGCCATCCCTCTTGGGGGGTGATTTATCACTCTCTGTCTCTGTCTCTTTGGCAAGCACATGCACTGTATAGCAAAACTCTCTTAAATAAAAGGATTACTCATTTAATTTTATTTGTTATTATTACTATTTTTATTATTTTAATTTTGCTATAGGGCATAAGCACTTGCCAGAGAAAGAAAGAAAGAGAGAAGGAAAGTGAGAAAATAAGCCACCAGGTCCAGGACTCAAACCACGATTTGACATGTGGGAGTCCAACAATACAACCACTACACCACCTGCCGGCCTGAGCTGTTTGTGTTTTCAAATTTTGCTAGAGGTCACATGCACTCACCATAAAGAAATAGAGGGTCAGCAGGTGGTGTGATGGTTAAGGCTCTGGACTCCTATGTGGCCAACCACAGATCAAGTCCTAGACTTCCAAGAGACTTGAAAATCACACAGGGCTCACATGCATATACACCCAAAATCCCAGGAGAGAAGGGACTGTGGCATGGCCAATCCCCCAGGGGATGATTTCTCACTTTTCTTATTACTTTATCTCTCCAGCAAGCACACATGCCCTGTGACAAAACCTTAAAAAAAAAAAAAATAGACAGAGTGAGAATCAGAAAGCAACCCCATGGGGAATAGCCATGCTGGAATCCCTTCTCCTTTTGGAATTTTGAGCACACAAGCCCAGAGTTCTTCATGTGGTCACATACAGGACTCAAACCACACAGTCAGCCATGTAGGATCTTACTTCCTTAACCATTACACCACCAGCTGGCCCACAGAGAGTTCTCCAAACACTATTTAATAGTGTTGCTTCTACTCTACCCATCTCAGCTCTTACCTATGATAACATCTTTGGTCCATTCCTGTCCATTTAGTGTCTCTATTATTTGCTCGTGGTTGTCCACAGTCCAGGGCTCTTTCC
>NW_006159600.1:223626-234067 GCF_000334495.1 Tupaia belangeri chinensis | reverse complement strand
TTGCTCCAACATGGAGATTATAGTCAGGTCAGTAGAGTGTTGGGCTTATAAGAGAAAAGGAACACGACAGTTGGGCTTTTCCAGAATCTAAACCCTATGTTTATGTGACAAGACAACATTACAGTCAAATATTTTACAAATGCATCCAATGAATGTTTCCTTCTGAATGCTGAGGGAGCTGTATGATATGCAAATATCAAGTTCTCTTTTTTGTTTGTTTTCTTGTTGCTATAGGGCATGTGTGCTCTCAAGGAAGACAGAGGGTGGGTAAGAGAGAAGAGAAATCACCCTCCAGAGGGACTGACATACCACAAGCCCTTCTCCATTCTCCTCCTGGGATACTGGATATGTACACATAGGCACCCAGCATGATTTTCAAGTCACAGGGTCTGGGATTCATGTGGGATCCATCTGCCTTAACCACCATGCCATACCACAGGCTGGTCTTCTAGTTCTCTTATACATACCTCTGAATCAAAGTTCAGGGGTATAAAACAAGAAATTGGACATTCTAGAAGTCTGCCATGAGGTTTTCTGTATACTTAAGGTCTGGAATCACCAAAGATAGATATACCAGGAAGCAGGCAGAATATCTGAAGAGAAGAAAGCTTTCCAATCGTGAATCATCACGGCTTCAGTCTTTTCAAGTAGTGCAGGGACCCAAAAGAAGTACAAGGTACAAAAACAGACACACGAGGGTAGATCCCAACTTCTGGAGAAAACTCATTCTCACCCACAGAGGCCAGGTTCCTGTAGTTCTCCAACATCACCTCCCTGTACAAAGCCCTCTGAGCAGGATCCAGGTATTTCCACTCCTTCTTAGAGAATTCTATGGCCACGTCCCTAAATGACAACTGTGCCTAAAATGAAAAACAGATTTCACCAGGAAGTAAGAGAGTCTATCTTCACAAAAAAATTTAAAAAGGAGAGCATGTAAGGATCAGTACTGTTAAACTGGGTGATATAACAGATCTAGGTTGAGGTATAATTGAGCAACTTATGTCTCCATAAACGGGTTTCATTACAGTTTTCCATAAGAGTCTATAATACCCACAGTCAGTATGGGTTTCTCATTTTTGTGAATACAAGAAACAATACATCAACACCAAGTAACCTCTACAGAAGTATGAGATATGTTCCACATGGCAAGTGATATTTAGTAACAAAATAAGAAAGTTTGGTGGGGTCTCTGATAATCACAATATCCTCAATGGCCTTAGACAAAAATCATAATGTAAAAATTGCAATTTGATGGTAACAGCAATAGTAATCAGCAAAGCATCAAACACGTCTGTGCTGGGCATTGTTCTAAATGCTTTCATGTCATTTTTTATTTAAGAGATTTTTGGTAATGGGTGTGTATTCTCCAGAGACACAGAGAGAGATAAAGAAAGAAAGTGAAAAATCACCCCCTGGAGGGATGGCCACACTGCAATCCCTTCTCCTCCCATTATCCTCTTAGGATTTTAGGCAAACATGCACATGCGCTCAGCAGTCGAGGACTTGAACTGTGGTTGGCAATGTGGGAGTCCAGAACCACAACTACCATGCCACCTGCTGGCCCAATGCTTTAATGTCTTAACACATATAACAACCTAATACCCCATCTTCACTGAGGAGACGACTGTGTCATAGATAGTTAAAAAAACTCTCCTGAGGGCAATGACCTAAAATGTCAGAACAAGTAAAGGGGGGGGACCAGCAGTTAGCGTAATGGCTATGTCACTGGACTCCCATGTAGCCGACCGCGGTTCGAGTCCAGGACCCGGTGGCTTAAACTCACGCTGGGCGTGTGTGCATGTGTGCCCAAGATCCTGAGAGGAGAATGGAGGAGAAGGGATTGTAGTGTGGCCATCCTCTCTGGGGGTGGAGGGGAGGGTGATTTCTCGCTTTCTATCTCTCTGTCTCTTTCTATCTTTCTGGTGAGCGCACGCGCCGCGCCCAATAAAAACCGCTCCAAAAAAAAGAAAAAAAAAAGAATTTTAAAAGAACATTTGAATAAAGAATAAAATCATATTCAAAATAATCCTTCTTTAGCAGCAGTCATTAGGCAAATTATGCAAACACACACACATACGCACACACTCAACATAATACACTTCCATAGCATGTACCCCTGGTAGCTACTGATAGACATTTCCAGACCTGTGCAAACAACTGCAGACAGCACTGAAGGAGCAAATGCCAGTGAGAGGACAGGAGGCCCCAGACCTTATGTCCTAGACAAACACAGACTGAACAATCTACAGAGCAACTGCCTCTATGAAGAATCCAGGAACACCTTACAAGGCTCCAGTACCCCCACGTAGCGCAGACATGGCTCCATGAGAACACAGGAGGGGGACCAGCAGTTAGCATAATGGCTATGTCACTGGACTCCCACATAGTGGACCGTGGTTCGAGTACCAGACCCAGTGGCTTAAACTCACGCCAGGCGCGTGTGCATGCGTGCCCAAGATCCTGAGAGGAGAAAGGAGGAGGAGGGATTGTAGTATGGCCATCCCCCCTGGGGGGTGATTTCTCGCTTCCTGTCTCTATGTCTCTGTCTTTCTGGCGAGCGCACGTACCCTATAGCGAAAAACCTCTCCAAAAAAAAAGAACACAGGACACAGGAGGAAAATCAGAAGCTCCCCTCTCCAGGCCTCTCTGCCCTGCACTCAGACCACTGTTGATTCTGAGCACTTTCCATTCAGTTGAAGGCTGCCATACTCCTTACCCTTCAATGTGCAGCAATGTGAGGCACAACAGACATGCCCTCTGGGTTTCCTTTCCCTGAATTTCCCATTATCCTTGCACATTCCTCTCTGTCTTCCAGAGGCAGCTTCTCCAGCCCTGCCCTATAGAGAGCTGGCAGTGCTTCCAGATGGGCCCACCCACTCCCCATGCCAACAGCATGAACTATGTGGGCCCACGCCCAACTCTAATCCATGCTCAGGAGTGAAGCCCTTATTCGAACAGCACCCCATGAAGCCTCTTCACAAGGTTATCACCAGATCAGAGTGAGGTGGAAATTAAGAGGAGATGAGAGGGACTAAGAAAGGTGTGGGTAAGTGCCGGCAAACCTGGCAGCAGGGTCCTTCAGAGTCAGAGAAGGTGAGCAACTTCAATGGCCATATTTTAGGAAGGAAGGAGACAGGATGATCCACCAAGAATATCCCTTTACCTGAGGGAGTGCCATCTCTGACTCTTGTGCTGTCCTCCTGCTCCTCTTCCTGGGCTTTTCAGGTACAGGTACTGTAATTAGCAGTCAGTCCTGAGTGATGAAAATGTGCTGCTGTTAATGCTCAGATTCAATGCATCCTCTCCTATGCCACCACCAAACACAAAGGGAAAATCTCCACAAGGGGTCACATGGTCCTCTGCTGCCCACACACCAGGGTGATCCAAGGACAACCACCTCCTACACCAAGACCAGCAAGGGCATCTTCTGCTGCCTCTCCTCAGAGTTTACTCCCTCCTGGAGGCTCCACACATACTGCAGCAGTGGGGAGCTGGGCTGTACTGAGCTCCGTTTAGAGCAGACTGGCTCTGACAACCCAATGCAAAACCCAGCCCCCTGCACCCCATCGTGCCTCATAGGCTGACCTGGGCTTGCTAGGATAGAGGATGCACGGCTGGTATCAATGCCAGATGCAGAGAAGAATGAACCTTGAAGCCCACCTGATCATGTGAAGAGAGATCTCATGCAAGGAGCACAGGAGGCACATCTGCAAAGGCCTCATCATCTACCCTGAGCCAGAGAAGAGCAGCATTCAGAGGGGCCGCCCTGCATACTCCACCTTCTGCTATTGCTTTCTCCTTAGGGCCTGTTATCAGCAGTGTCCAGACAATAGGAGGGAAAAGAGCAGACAGGACCTTGCAGGGCAGAGGAAGTGGAGCAGAGACGCGGTCAAAGTAGAGCTAGGTTACATGGGTGGGGGGAAAGTCTCCAATGAGAAGGTGGGATCAGAACAAAGCCCTGGAGAAGATGGAGATTTGGAGTCTACAGCTGAGGGCCATACTAGGGATATAGCCTGGGTGAAGGCCCTGAGGCAGGAGCAACTGTGGCCCCATGTTGCATAGATCTCAACAGATTCCATGCACTTACAGGTACTACAGAATTTCAAGGACTTCAAATTCCCTACTGTCCAAGGAGCTGAACAGACACTGTGAGAGCTCAAGCTGAGGCAGGCTGCACAGTCTACACCTCTAGGAAGACTCAGATCATGTGACAGGGCTGCAGTGGAAACTGCTGCTCCAAAGGCCACATCCTGTCAGCCAATAAGGTGACCTCTACAGCTTCTTGCCAACAGGGGCCTGCCCTCTAGCTCGGGCAGGTCCACCCAAACGGCGGGACACTGCTTCTCTAAACAAATCATTCATGTAAGGGCTCCCCAAATTTCAGTAAGACTGTACTATCCACACAGGCCTCCATCCATCCTGACTGAGCAAATCTACTTCCATAACCTTGGAACGCAGTCACCATGGGTTTTATGTGCCTCGTCCATGTGGTGTGTTCCATGTGATACTCTATTTGAATTTTTAATTATTTATTTCATTTTATTCATTATTTTTATTTTAAGTTTGCTATAGGGTACATGTGCTCACCAGAAAGAGACAGGAAGGTAGAGAAAGGGAAGGTGAAAAGTCACCCGATCCAGAACTCAAACCATCCTTGACCACGTGGTAGTAACAGTACCTTAACTACCTGCTACTTGCTGGCTCCCTTGTAAGACTTACTCTATTAAACTCCCTCACTTTAAGTTTAGAGTGTGAAACAAAGGGAAATGAATCCCCTGGTATAAAAAATAAATGGTGTGAGCCTGAAATCATAGCTGATCAATGATTATTTCAATTGTATAAACCATCCAAGAAAAGGACAGAGGCCTGTGTGGCTGGACCAGAATGACCATGGAGGACACCACTAGGAGAGTGGGCCACACAGGCAGTGGGGAAGCAGATCAGCGAGGGCCAAGGTCCTCTACCATCTTCCTCCCACACATCCAAAAAATTTTTGTAACTATTTTTTAGACATTTTCAGTAAACATTAAAACACAAGTTGGGGGACCAGCAGTTAGCGTAATGGCTATGTCGCTGGACTCCCACATAGTCAACTGCAGTTCGAGTCCTGGACCCGGTGGCTTAAACTCATGCTGGGCGTGTGTGCATGCGTGCCCAAGATCCCAAGAGGAGAATGGAGGAGAAGGAACTGCAGTGTGACCATCCCCCCAGGGGAGTGATTTCTCACTTTCTGTCTCTCTGTCTCTCTCTGTCTGTCTGGCAAGGGCACGTGCCCGATAGCAAAAACCTCTCCAAAAAAAAGAAAAAGAAAAAAAATAAAACACAAGTTGGGACTAGCAGATAGAGTAATGGTTACGTCACTGGACTCCAACGTAGTCGACCATGGTTCAAGTCCTGGATATGGCAACTTAAAATTCACAATGGGGAGAATAGCAGATGGCATAATGGTTATGTCACTGGGCTACCACGTGGTTGACTGCAGTTCGAGTCCTGGACCCAGCAGCTTAAAAAACTCGAGTCAGGCGCATACACATGCACGCCCAAACTCCCAAAAGAATGGAGAAGGGATTATGGAGTGGCCATCTCCCTGGGGGAGGGGAGAGGATGATTTCTTGCTCTCTCTCTTTGTCTCTCTGTTTCTCCAGTGAGTGTATGTGCCCCATAGCAAAAATCTCTCTTAAAAAAAAATTAAAAACTGGGACCAGCAGTTAGCATAATGGCTATGTTGCTGGACTCCCATGTAGTTGACCATGGTTCAAGTCCCAGACCCGGTGGTTTAAACACCAGGCGTGTGTATGTGTGTGCCCAAGATCCCGAGAGGAGAATGGAGAAGGGACTGCTGTATGGTCATTCCCTTGGGGGGTGGTTTCTCACTTTCTGTCTCTCTGTCTCTGTCTTTCCTGCGAGTGCATGCGCCCTATAGCAAAAAAAAAAAAAAAAAAAAAAAAAACTCTCCAAAAAAACCTCTCCAAAAACAACAACAAAAACTCTCACCCCAGGCACATGTGCATATATGCCCCAAATCCCAAGAACAGAGAAGGGATTTCAGCATGGCTATCCACCCAGGGGGATGATTTCTCCCTCCCTCCCCCACCCCGCACCCCCCTGCCCAGAGGTGTCTGCTATAGCGCACATGCACCTGCCAGAAAGAGAGACAGAAAGAGAGAAATCACTCCCCAGGAGGGATGGCCACACCACAATCCCTTCTCCTCCATTCCCCTCTCAGGATCCTGGGCACACACGCACACACACCCAACATGAATTTAAGTCACCAGGATCAGGACTTGAACCACGGTCAACTACATGGGAATCCAGCGACATAGCCATTACACCAGCTGTTGATCCCAGATGATTTCTTCCTTTCTGTCTCTGTCTCTCCGGGGTGTATATGCACTCTATACCAAAAATATCTCTAAAAAATTTAATAAATAAAAATAAAAACACTTATAAGTAATGCAGCACAGTGGGCAATTGAAATTTAAGTGGATAGGATCAGTTAAGCCCTGAAAGCACAAGGTGTTCTACCCTGGGATGAGCAGGATGGCTGGGGAACACATCAGGAGAGCTTAGGAAGGCACCCTGGTTCATGTTGACATGGAGATGCCAGTAGACGTCCTAGCAGAGTTGAGAAGAAAATTAGATACAAGATCTGAGAGCTCAGGGAAGAGGTGTCTGGGAAAAGGAGACTTGGAGGTGGGACTCAAAGCCATGAGATGAGATGGTAAGGAATGTAGTGGGTGTTGCTAATGTCGAGAAGTTTCAAGATGAAACCGTGAGCCATACCACATTAACAGGGCTCAGGAGATTAAGCAGAGGGAGCTGGTGAGAAATCAACAGGTGACAGGAAATGAAGACAGGAATTTTCCACGGTTAGAGGAATGTCCTGAAACACAAAAAAGAAATAGTGACCATCTAGCCAACAAACCATTTAGAGAAAAAAAAAGATGAAGACAGGATTAAATACTGGCTTTAAAATGGGTAAGTCAGGGCAGGCAGGTGGCATGGGATTCCCACATGGCTGACCATGGTTAGAGTCCCAGACCTGGCAGATTGCTTCTTTGCTTTCTCTGTGTCTCACTCTGTCAAATTAAAAACAATAATAATGATAGGGAACAGCAGGTGGTGTGGTGGTTAAGGTGCTGGACACTCCCACATGGCTGACTATAGTTCAAGTCCTGGACCTGGTGGCTTGCTTTCTCACTTCTTCTGTCTGTGTGTGTGTGCGTGCGTGCGTGTGTGTGTGTGTGTGTGTGTCTGGTCAAATTAAAATAAGAGAACGAATAAATTAATTAAAAAAATAATAATGATAATGATAAATAAAGGAAATAATTCTTAAAAAAAATGGGGAAGTCACTGACACTGAAGAGAAAGTATCCATGGAATGGTGGACATGAGAGCCCAACTAAATGGGCTCAAGCAAGAATAAAGGGTAAGACTTGAAGACAGGGTAAAACAGGTCTTCTATGTACTGTGCTCTTAAAAGGAGGATATAAGCTAGGTAGTAAGCATACAAGGAAGTGAAGTTAATGCAGAATGTGTGTTTTCCTTAGACATGGAAGAGTGGAAAAGAAACAAGCTTTGTCTTTGTGTGTGTGTGTGTGTGTCTGGCTTGTAAAGGACGATACCAACATCTGAGCACACCAACCAAAAACACTTCCCTTAAGTAAAAAGTGATGACTCAGCAGAGGATGGGGGGTGGGGGGGCACATCCACCTGACACTGTGAGTGGGGATCATAAGTGACACAAACCAAAAGTCATCAACAGTCAAGATCAGGTACAGACCATTCCCAGGCAACACCAAATAGAGAACACAAGCTTTGGGACGGGTGTGGGACCACTTTGTGATCTCTGGTGTTTGAGACGGGGGAAACATAGTTCTGTTCCGCTTTCACATCTACACACAATACTTTACCTCCGGTAACCTACGTGTGGGTAAGATATTTCCCATCTGAACGACACTTCAGAGGACTCCTCGCTGTCTCAAAATTTAACTCAACTCTGACCCCATCTACTAAGAGACAACCTGACATCCCATAGAGGAAGGACTCCCTCCCACAAGACCAGCTCTACTGCCAATCCAGATGCACTGGCAGTGGTACTAACACTTCTCACAAGCCAGGCATAAATAATGGTCCCCTTGGGGCCAGCAGGTGGCATGGTGGCTAAAGGCACTGGACTCCCACATGGTTGACTGCAGTTCAAGTCCCAGACCTGGTGGATTGCTTTCATACTTTCCTTCTCACTGTCTCTCTCTGATCAAACTGGAAAATAATAATAAATGTTTAAATCATTATTTAATTTTATTTATTTATTTGTTTACTTTAATTTGGCCAGAGCGAGACACACAGAAAGAGAGAGAAAGGGAGAAAGTAAGCCACCAGGTCCGGGACTTGAACCACGGTCAGCCATGTGGGAGTATCCAGCACCTTAATCACCATACCACCTGCTATTCCCAATAATAATAAATTCTTTAAAAAATTAAAGTTTTTTGGGACCGGCAGTTAGCGTAATGGCTATGTCGCTGGACTCCCATGTAGTTGACCGCAGTGTGTGTCCCGGACCCAGTGGCTTAAAACTCCTGCCAGGCGCTTGTGCGGGCATGCCCAAGATCCCAAGAGGAGAATGGAAGAGAAAGGATTGTGGTGTGGCCATTCCCCCTGGGGGGAGATTTCTTGCCTTCTATCTCTCTGTCTCTCTCTGTCTGTCTGGTGAGCACACATGCCCTATAGCAAAAAAAAAAAAATTAAAGTTTTTTTTTTTTTTTTACAATTATTTTACTTAACTTTATTTATCTGACTAGAGAGGGACAGAGAGAGAGAGAGAAAGTGAGAAAGCAAGCCACCAGGTCCAGGACTCAAACCATGGCTGGTCATGTGGGAGTCCAGCTCTTTTAACCACCATACCACTTGCCAGCCCCAAATGTTAAATAATTCTTTAAAAAAAATAATAATAATGGTCAACCTTGGCTCAACTGCTATGCCAAGTCTTTATCTGTGCCCTCTGTGACCCGATAACAAATAGATAAACCTCAGGAGAGTGTCCTAAGTTCTGGTCCAGCAAATTACTGGGATCTGGGGGAGACACTGGCATCCCTGACATATAGCTGGTGAGTCAGAAAATCTGGTCTCAATTAGTCTATAGGTTCCGCATTAACCAAGGGGGAGTCTTGTGGGGCTGAACCCTCAACCTGTGGAATCTGAGGCTAATCCAAGTGGACTGTATCAGAACCAAGTTATGACTGCAGGACCAGCTGATGTCCTGAGACCTGAGGAATCCCTACACCACCTGTGACCAGAGGTGGATTCTCTGTGCTCATTGCTGATGGCTGCAGTGAGTGGGAGAGTAGGATAAACACCTTGGTCCTTCTCCCTGCCTGGCACACTCCCCTGCTCCCCATGTCTTCCCAGGAAAAAGGAAGATGGAGACTCAGAACTGAGTGGGTCATCTCTGTCCTCTGGCTGCGTGAGGATTAAAATAGAAGCTAGTGTCACATTCCTTATATACAGGGGTTTTTGTAACTTTTTTTCTTTTGAGAAGTTTTTGCTATAGGGTGCATGCGCTCGCCAGAAAGAGACCAGGAGACAGGAAGCGAGAAATCACCTCCCAGGGAGGGATGGCCAAACCGCAATCCCTTCTCCTTCATTCTCCTCTCGGGATCTTGGGCACGCACGCCCGGACACGCGCCTGGCGTGAGTTTCAGCTACCAGGTCCGGGACTCGAACTGCTGTCGACTACATAGGAGTCCAGCGACATAGTCATTAAACTAACTGCTGGTTCTAGTTTTTGTCATTCTTATCTGCCTCCATATAATTAAAACAAAAGATGTGATGTGTGTTGGGTTATGAAGTCACTACAACACAACTTAATCGTCCACATTCTCTCGACTCACAGCTCCCCTGGACCCAGGGCGCCTGTGCGCATTACCAGGTGTCTCCCTCCCTCATTCTGCACCTCTCTTTCCTCCTGCCTCCGGCTCTTCCTTTTTGTATTTCCCCCTAGGGTGAGTCCCCTGCCAGCCTGCCCTTTCTCCCTCCTTCTCTGCTCCTGACACCTGTTCAGCTCTTCTTGCTCCTTCTGCCCCATGGTCCGCGGGGCCCCACCTGCACGCACACGTCGCCCTTTGCTGCCTGCGCCCCTGCTGTCCGCCTCTCTCTGGAGATGAGTTTTCTCCAAGATTGTTTAGCTACTTGTCTATTACCCTGACTTCTTTTCACGGAGAAGTGTCTCTGCAACCTTCCCTTCGGCGACTTGTTCACGGTTTTCTCCATTCTTCTCTTTCTCAGTGCTTCCAGTTCCTGTCCCGACCCCTCCCACACATTCCCTGGGGCGGAAGGAGAGCCGCCACCCGGAAGTGCGGCCTCCCCGGGTGAAGCTGGGCCAGAGCAGCGGGAGGCACCGGGCAGCCGTCGGGGCCCACAGGGTCGGGGCCGCGGAGTCTGC
>NW_006159600.1:216744-223601 GCF_000334495.1 Tupaia belangeri chinensis | reverse complement strand
CTCCACGTCGCTGCGCTGCCCCGGTCTACACGCGGTGGGGGTGTCTGCAGGTGGGGCTGCGACCCCGGGTGTAATCTACGCGCGCTCACTCACTCGTCCCGGCGTGACCGTCGCCCCACGAAATCAACTTCCGGGTCCGCGGCGGCGGCGGCCTGGGCGCCCGTGACGTCAGAGGGCGGGGCGATCTGGCCGCGGTGACCTAGGGGTCAGTGCGGAGCGACGTGCTCGCGAGGGTGGGAGAGACCCGGCCCAGGCACGTGCCGGCTGGATGTACTGCGTATCTTTTTCCTGTTTTCGTGGGGTTTTCCTGAGGTTTTTGCTATAGGGTGTGCGTGCTTGCTGAGAGGCAGAGAGACAGAAAGCCAGAATTCACCCCACAGCGGGGATAGCCGCACCATAGTCTCTCCTCTTGAGAATCTGTGCAGGCAGGCACACGCCCAGGGTGAGTTTCAAACCGCTGGGTCTAGGACTCGAACTGTGGTTGACCACGTGGCAGCCCAGTGTCTTAACCACCGTTAACTGCTAGCTTCTCCTTTTCCTGGTTTTAGAGGGAAGACTTCCTGGTGTGGATGAGAGGGTGCAGGGCCTTAAAAGTGGGATCTTGGGGGGCCAGCAGATGACCTGGTGATTAAGGTACCAGACTCCCACCTGGCTAACCATGGTTCTGGTCCTGACCTGTCAGCTTCCTTTCTCTCTCCCTGGTCAAATTGAAGGAGAAATTAAGTTAAAAATTATTTTTAAAAAGTTGGGACCAGCAGGTGGCATAATGGTTACATGGCTGGACTCCCATGTAGTCGACTGCAGTTTGAGTCCCAGACCCAGCGGCTTCAAACTCAAGCCAGGCAGGTGGGCATGTGTGCCTAAAATCCCGAAAACAGAGAATTAGGGATTGCAGGGTGGCCGTTCCCCCTGGGGGGGTGATTTCTCGCTTTTTGGCTGTCTCTGTCTCTCTGGCCAGCTCATGTGCCCTATAGCGGGGGGGGGGGGGGGGTCTCTCAAAAAGTTAAAAAATGGGGAACCAGTAGTTAGCGTAATGGCTGAACAGAATGTCGCTGAACGCCCATGTAAGTCGACCGTGGTCCAAGTACCAGACCCCGTGGTTTAAACTCATGCACTCAGGATCCCTAGAGGAGAATGGAGAAGGGATTGCGGTGTGACCACCCCCTTGGGGGATGATTTCTCGCTTTCTGTCTGTCTTTCTGGCGAGCACACACGCCCTATAGCAAAAACCTCTCCTAAATAAATAAATAAATTTTAAAAATGGGGCCAGCAGAAGGCGTAATGGTTACGTCACTGGACTCCCATGTAGTCAACCACAGTTTGGGTCCTGGACCAGTGGCTTAAAACTCACACCAGGCACTGTGCATGCATGCTCAAGATCCTGTGCGGAGATGGAGAAGGGATTACAGTGTGTCCATCCTCCCTGGAGAGTGATTTCTCACTTTCTGTCTGTCTCCCTCTTTCTGGCAAGCCCACACACCACCGTATAGCAAAAATCTCTCTCGAATGATTTTAGGGGGCAGCAAGTGGTGTGGAGGTTAAGGCACTGGATTGCAAATGGCTGACTATATGATCTGAGTCCTCAACCTGGCGACTCAAGGATCACTCCCAAGCATGTGAGAAGACAATGAAGGACAAGGGATTATGGACAGCCATCCTCCACCCAACCCCACCCTGGCTTGATCTCTCATTTTTCCTCTGTCAGTTTCCAGGCTGTAGGGAACAAACAAACAAACAAAAAATTTGGGCTTCCGGAATTGTTTGGATCCAAGAAAATCCATGTAATTACCATTATTTTAAGGAATTTAATGAATAGTTCCAAAGAGCCTATGGGAAGAGGGGAAGTGCACGTCTGTATTCCCAGACACTGCAGGGCAAGATAGAAAGATTGCTTCAGCCCAGGAGATCTAGGCCAGTATGGGCAACATCAGGAGACCCTGTTTTTAGGGCAAATCAAAACAAACTAAACTCTGGCATCTACAAACCAGAATACACAATTTGTTGATTGTACAGTTAATTTCATGCTAATGCCCCAAACCACAGAATAGAAATCTTTTCTATTTCCATTCTTCATTCACTGACTTTAGAGGGAATGAACTGTGTATTCATTTTCAAAGGGCCAACTCCTGGGGTCCTGAGCTGGAGGAATAAGGCTTAAGATGTTAGGTCAATAAGCAGGGGAAGTAAGGTCCCACATGGCCAACCACAGTTTGAATCCTGGCCCCAGTACCTTGGAAGACAGGCCAGGGGAGTGTCTTGCTCAGAAAACAGAAAGGACAAGGAGCAATGAGAAAAATAAGATTGCAGAGCAACCAGGCTGCACTGGGGGTGGTGCCTTTCCCCCTCTCACCACTTCACTCTCTCTGGCATAACAGAAAAAAACAACATTATAAAAATAAATACTGTTGGGCCAGCAGGTGGTGTAATGGTTAAGGCCCTACTGCGACGTTTTTCCTGGTGTTAGAGGGAAGACCTTTCAGGGTGGCTGAAAGACACGGGCCTTTAGAAGTGGGGTCTTGGGAGCCAGCAGGTGGCCGTGAGTTATGGCGCTGACCCCCACATGGCCAAGTGTGCTTGGGCCCTTTGCCTTGAAAAACACGCTGGGCGTGCATGCGTGTGCCCTAAGCCCCAATAGGAGAATGAAGGACAAGGAGTACCCACAACCACATCCCCCTGGATTATGAGTTCTCACTTTCCCTCCTTTTGTCTCTTTCTGGGGTTAAACTTTAAAAAGAAAAATGGGTTCTTGGGATAGGGAGATCAACCTGGGGGACTGTTTGGATCTAAGAAAATCCACATAATTATTGTTAATTCAAGGAATTAATAGCGCCTAAGAACCGTCTCCATACCCAGACGCTGTGAAGGGAGAGACAGGAAGATAAACCCACGAGATCTAGGCCAACCTGGACAACATTGAGAGTACTTCCTTCTAGGGCAAAACAAAACAAACTTGCACAATGAGGTTCTATTGTTTAGTTTCCTGTAGGGCACATGGGAAAGAGAAAGGAGAATAGAGGAGAAGGGATTGCGGCATGGCCATCCCCCATGGGGGGTAATTTCTCTCTTTCTCTTTCCGGCAAGCGTATGTGCCCTATAGCAAAAACCTCTCAAAAAAAAATGTATATTGTTTATAGTGACAAAGCTAACACAGATGGAAAAGAAGAGAGACAACGAACTGCAGAAGAAGTAGGAAAAAAGGAGCTGATGAGTTCCAGGAGGTGAGGAGATTCATGCAAGATCTAAAAGAGGAAATACACACTATAAAAAAGAATTAAATGACCTGTTAGAGATAAAGTCTATAATACAGGAAGTCAAAATCCCCCTTGAAAGTATTAAAAGCGGACTAGATCATACAGAAAATAAAATCTCGAATGTAGAAGATAGAATCACCAGCCCAAAAAAATCCACCATGAAGACTGAGAAAATTGCCCCCAAAAATGAGAATAATATACGAGAAATACTAGATGTCATCACATGTCCAAACATCTGGATAATTGGTATCACAGAAGGTGAAAAGACTCATAAGGGCATTGATAATCTATTCCATGAACTTCTACAGGTGCTACTTTATAGTATATTCATTCTACTCAGTTTCATGCCTAAAGTCGGATATGTATTCACAGATAGGTATATAGAAAACTATCCAAACCTAGAGAGACATTCAAAGATCTAACCCAAGAAATACAAAGGACCCTAAATAGAATCAACCCAAGATGATTTTCTCCAAGACACATTACAACTAGATTGACCAAAACCACAGACAAAGACAAAACTAAGATAGTCAAGAGAGAAACATCAAGTTACCTACAAAGGATATCCCATCAGGCTAACAGCAGACCTCTCATCAGAAACAATGAGAGCAAGGAAAGAATGGGAAAATATATTCAAAGTGTTAAGGGAAAAACAATTTCGACCAAGAACACTGTACCTGGCAAGATTATCCTTCATGTGGGAAGAAAAGACAAGAACATTCTTGGGACCAGCAGTTAGCGTAATGGCTTTATTGCTGGACTCCCATGTAGTTGACTGCGGTTCGTGTCCCGGACACACCAGGCATGTGTGCGTGTGTGCCCAGGATCCTGAGAGGAGAAGGGAGGAGAAGGGATAGCGGCGTAGCCATCCCTCCTGGGGGGTGATTTCTTGCTATCTCTCTGTCTCTCTCTGTCTTTCTGGCAAGCGCTCGCACCCTATAGCAAAAACCTCTCCAAAAAAAACCCCTCAAAAACCTAGACTTCTATTAAGAAGCATATACTTTTCCATTTTCCTGAAAATCGTGGAAAAATATGCAGAGCATCACACATCCTTTGGTTACCAATGGAAAGTAGAAGCAGTGAGAAAACATCAGGACCATGTGACATACAGAAACTACCCTTCAGCCAGCCTTGACACCTTGTGGTGACAAATGGTTAAGGGACCTGGATTTCATCAGGCTAACTGTGTAGTTCTGGGGTCAGCCCTGGCTACTTGAAAATCACACCAGGTGTGCACACGTGTCCAAAATCAGGGCAGGATGGAGAAACAGACGGACTGCATGTGACAACACTGCATTGACAAGTGCTCGTTTCATCCCCCTGTGACCAATACGTGCACCCTTGGACAGTAATTAAAAAGAAAAAACAGGGTCAGATTTAGAGTGTAGTGGTACTTAGAAAAAAATAGGAACCTGACTCTCGCAACTCATGATGGCAGAACAGAGTGAGACAGAAGTGAAGCATGTGGCACCTCAGTTGTCACTGATGATGGAAGGGAACAGAAGTGGCCATGAGCACTGCAGCAATTGTGAGAACGAAGACAACAGCTACAACCAGGGTGGTTTGAGTCCAGCCAATGACACTGGAAGCAAAAAAGAGAAAAAGAAATAAAAAAAGAAGGTGGCAGTGAGACGGATTCAACCCAGGATCAGCCTGTAAAGATGAATTCTTTGCCAGCAGAGAGGACCTAGGAAATACAGAAGGCCATTGAAATGTTCTCAGGGGTCCAGGGACCTGCCAAAACCATGGAGGAGGCTAGCAAGCGAAGCTACTAGTTCTGGGATACACAGCCTGTCCCTAAACTGGGTGAGGTGGTAAACATCCATGGTCCTGTGGAGCCTGACAAAAGACGGTATCTGCCAGGAGCCCTTTACCCTGTCCTAGGGCTTCACGTGGGATGCCTTAGACCTGGGGGATCGTGGTGTGTTGAAAGAATTGTACACACTCCTGAATGAGAACTATGTGAAAGATGACAACAAGTTCCGATTTGATTATTCTCCAGAATTTCTCTTGTGGGCTCTCCGGCCACCAGGCTGGCTCCCCCAGTGGCACTGCGGGGTTTGAGTGGTCTCAGGTTGGGTTCATTAGTACCATTCCAGCAAACATCCTACAAAGGATATCCCATCAGGCTAACAGCAGACGCCGGGTGTGTGTGCGTGCGTGCCCAAGATCCCAAGAGGAGAATGAAGGAGACGGGATTGCGGCGTGACCATCCCCCCTGCGGGGTGATTTCTTGCTTTCTGTCTCTCTGTCTCTCTGTCTGGCGAGCGCACGCGCTCTATAGCAAAAATCTCTCCAAAAAAAAAAAAAAAGAGTAAAAAAAAGAGAAAAAGAGAAACTGTACTCCAAAGGGGTGGCTCCATTCTTGATCTGCGAGATAACCCAGCGAGTTCACCTGGAGGGCATTTTTCAAGCTGTTTACACTGCCGGGGTGGTCCTGCCAAAGCCTGTTGGCACCTGCAGGTACTGGCATTGGTCTCTACACCCTCAGAAGCTGATTGAAGTGAAGTTATTCCACCTGAGCAGAAATATGACCATGCAGTGTCCCATGAAGCTCCACTGGCTATCAGAAGTTCCCAAGACAGCTGGGCTGCGAACAATGGAAACTAAAGGATATTCCAGTAGTACACCAGCTCCTCACCAGGTACCTGAAGCAGTTTCACCTCACACCCGTCATAAGCCAGGAGAAAGTGAAGCACTGATTCTACCCCCAGGAGAATATCACGACACCTTTGTGGTGGATAATGCAAACGTCGAGGTGCCACACTTCTTGAGCTTCTATATGCTTTCCTCCACCATCATGAACCATCTAATTCACAAGTCTAGGGAACCAGCAGTTAGGGCAAAGGCTATGTCGCTGGACTCACATGTAGTCAACTGTGGTTCCAGTCCTGGACCCGGTGGCTTAAACTCATGTCGGGCGTGTGTGCGTGCATGCCCAAGATCCCGAGAGAAGAATGGAGAAGGGATTGCAGCATGGCCATCTTCCCTGGAGGGGCGATTCTCGCTCTCTGTGTCTGTCTCTCCCTTTCTGGTGAGTGCACATACCTCATAGCATGAATCTCTTAAAAAAAAAAAAAAAACTAAAAGCTGCTTCTACAACGTTCACACCCAGACCCCTCTTCTAGACCTGAGTGACACCCTTATTCTCGCCAAAGTGAAAGGGTTTGATGTGTTCAATGCACTGGATCTCACAGAGAACAAAACCTTCCTGGAGAAGCTCAGGTTTGGCATAGGGGATGGCAACCTGCAATACAACTGGAAATGCCCCAGCATGAGGCAGGAAAGGTTGTGCTGGTATTACAGTAATCTGTCGCCAGCGAGATTCTGGAAAAAGCCACTGAGAATTTAACGGAACCCTACCACGAATTGGTCCAACTGTCATAAACGTTGAGAATCCCTGGCAAAGGGAAGAGAGCTGAACTGGCTTAACTAAACTGCCAGCGGACTTGACAACTGTATTGCAATGGTGTGGGCTGCATGATGTCACCTCTGGCCATGTCTCTGGTCTCCCTGTTTTCCAATTAATCACATTCTCATGCAGCCGTGATCAAGGGAATGTAACTGCTGAAAAGTAGCTCATGGTTGGCATATTATGAAGTTAAC
>NW_006159600.1:211661-216713 GCF_000334495.1 Tupaia belangeri chinensis | reverse complement strand
TATATATAAAATGGGTGCTATATGAAAATGGCAGTTGAAACAGTTTGGTTAGCCCAAAACATGACAAGAATGTAACAAAAATGCCAAGGACCATGGAAGGGTGTTTTAGTGTGATAAGACCCTATGCAGGTTACCTCATTCTCTTATATGCAGGCACTCTACCACTAATAAAGTAAAATAAAACATGCAGTTGTTTTGGTTTTTGTTTATTTGTTTTTTTTTTTTTTCCTACAAGGCATGTATGCTACTTGGCAAGAATGACAAAGCATCTGACACGGGGATGGATTGGCCATGCTGCAATCTCTCTTCTTCCATTTGTGCATGCACACATATGTGCCCAGGGTTTGTCAAGCCATGACATCCTGGACTCAAACCACAATGTTTGCCATGTGGGATCGAGCCCTTTTAACCAGCATGTCACCAGCTGACCTGCACAATGCATCCATTTTTTTTTAATAAAATTATTTATTCTTATTCTTCAATTTGACCAGAGAGAGAGAGGGAGAGAGAGAGAGGGCGAGGTAGAAAGCAAGCCACCAGGTCTGGAACTTGAACTGCAGTCGGTTCTGTGGGAGTTCAGTGCCTTAGTCAAAATGGCACCTACTAGGCTCAGTTTCTATTTTTTTAGTTAACTGTGGGACACATGTGCTCACCAAGGGAAAAAGAAAAAGAGACAAAAAGAGAGAGAAAAAAAGAGAGAGAGACCAAAAAAGAAATCACCCATCTGGGTTAGGGCCACTGGGTTTTCCCTTCTCATTCCTCCTCTTAAGATTACGGGGACAAGCACACATGTACCCAGCTCTTCAAACTGCTGGGTCTAGGACTTAAATCCCGCCATGTTAAGTTCAGTGGCATCTACTGGCCTCACCATGGTTTTTACATAACCATTCTGAGAATATTGTTAGTAATTAAGAAAAAGACAAACTAACTCCACAGGGTGCATGCTTTTGTCTAAAGACAGATTTAGACAGAGAGAATGCATATCCCAAGGGAGTAAAACAATGCCACAAACTTTGATCTGTACCTCCTTCCCATCGGACACTGTGCACACCTCCACAGCACTCAGCATGTACCTCAGGATCGCCAGGACGGGGACTTGAATCCTGCAGTCATCATCTGGGATGAAGCTCTTTTATCCACTAGGTCATGGAGCCAGCCTCACATTTACTTTCCTTTTACATTCTTATTATATTCATACTTTCACTTTAGGCTCTTATTTGGCACACATGGAAAGGTATGTAGAAATGTGACATGGTGGATGTTCAATGAAAGTGATGCAAGTTTAGGGTGTCAGATTTGAAACTGCTCTACTATAAAATCCTCTATCATAATCTTTGAGCAGACGGCAGGGAGAAAATAATCCATAACTCAACTGCAAGATGAGAGCACATGTACAAAACAGTTTTTTTTTTAATTCCCCCTTGAAAAAAATTGTTACCTATTTTCGAACTTCAATGTTAAGTAGAAGTTATGAACTAATATACTGAGGAATAATATTAAGTTGGAAAATGATAATGATTCATTTATTAAGAAAATATATTAAATTTGGGGGCTGGCAGGTGGCATGGTGGTTGAGGTTCTGGACTCCGACAAGGCTGACTACAGTTTGAGTCCTAGACCCGGCAGCTTGTGATTTCACTTTCTGTCTCTTTCTCTATGAACAAATTTTAAAAATAATAATGAATAAAATGATTTATATTTACATTTTATTAATTTGTAAACTATATGATATATTCTGAATTAAACAGTCACTTTTAAAAATTATTTTATTTATCTTTATTTTTCAATAATTCTTTTAAAAAATTATTAAAAAGAAAAGGAGTAATTTTGACAGAAAAACTTTTCATATTCATTACATTTATGTGGTTTCTGTCCAGTATGGATTATCCAATGTCTGGAAAGCTGTGAATGCATACGAAAAAGTTTGCCACACTTATTAGCTGTGGAAGGTTTCTCACTGGTACAAATTACCTGAGGCCTTGTGAAGACTGAAAGCACACTAATCAATTTGCCACACCCACACATGTGAGGGCTCACACTAGCATGATTCCTCCAGTGAAGACTGTCAGACTTCTGCCTGCGGCCTTGCCACGTCCACTACACTGGCAACATTTCTCTCCACTACAGATGGTAACAAGCCTAGAATGAAAACTAAAGTCTTTACCACACATTATACATTTTTCTCTCCAGAATGAAATATCCAACATCTTGCAAGGTGAGATCACTGCAGATGTGGTCATATTAGTTACCTTTGCAAGGTTTCACTCTAGCATGAGTTCTCTCATGTCGTTCAAGATGTGAACGGGAACGGAAGGCTTTGCTGCACTCAGAACATCCATAAGGTCTCTCCCCAGTGTGAGACTTCCAATGACTAGTTAGGGCAGAGCTTTGAGCGAAGGCTTTACCACATCTGCTACAGCTGTAAGGCCTCTCTCCAGTATGGATTCTCTGATGCTTAGTAAGAGTTGAACGCACAATAAATGCTTTGTCACACTCACTACATTTGTAAGGTTTCTCTCCAGTATGAATTCTGCGATGAGCTGCGAGGCTAGAAGACTGACTAAAGACTTTCCCACATTCCTTACACTTGAATGGTTTCTCTCCAGTGTGAATTCTGCCGTGACGTGCAAGATCGGCAGAGTGTCTGAAGAACTTGCCACACTCATTACATCGGTGAGGTTTCTCTCCTGTATGAATTAACAGATGGGTACTAAGGCTGTAGGACACTCTAAAGGCTTTCCCACACTCATGGCATTTGTAAGGTTTTTCTCCAGTATGAACACGCAAATGTCCCTCGAGGTGTGAACTATGACCAAAGACTTTGCCACATTCGTTACATTTGTATGGTTTCTTTCCTGTATGAATATTCTGATGAACAGCAAGGTTTGAAGACCCGTGAAAGACTTTGCCACATTCCTCACATTTGAAAGGTTTCTCTCCAGTATGGATTCTCTGATGGCTAATAAGGCTTCCATGGACAAAATAGGCTCTGTCACATTCACTACACTTGTGAGGTCTCTCTCCACTATGAATTCTGCAATGCAGTGCAAGGTGTGAACTGGTAGTAAAGACTTTGCCACATTCACTACATTCGTAAGGTTTCTCTCCAGTGTGAATTCTCTGATGATTGATAAGAGTTGAAGACTGACGGAAGTCTCTGCCACACTCATTACATTTGTAAGGTTTCTCCCCAGTATGAATTTTTACATGTACAGTAAGGTGTGAATTAAGCCTAAAAGCTTTACCACATTGACTGCATTTGTAAGGTTTTTCCCCAGTATGAATTCTCTGATGTTCACCAAGTGCTGATCTTTGTCTAAAAGCTTTACCACATTCACTGCATTTGTAAGGTTTCTCTCCAGTGTGAATTCTACGATGACTTGCAAGGTTCGAACTCTGAGTATACAACTTGCCACACACATCACATTTATCTTGTTTTCCTCTGCTCTGGATCCTTTCATGTATAATGAGCTCTGAGCCACTTTTAAAGGCTTTGCCACACACTTCACACTGGGCACGTTTCTCACTAGTGTGAATTCTACGATGACATGCAAGGTTTGATTTTTGATTGAAGTCCCTTCCACAAATGTCACATTTATACAGTTCCTCTCTTGTATGGATTTTCTCACTTAGAGCACGGTGTGAGTGTTCACTAAAAGCTTTGCCAGACCGATTACCCTGGAAAGATTTCTTCCTCTTGTCTACTCTCTGTTCTTGGGTGAGTAATGAACAGTCTATAAAATTATGCCCATCTTCATGATCAGTGACGGCTTTGACACTGGAAACAATTGTCTGGAGTGGTGAAACTACAGAACTTTGCTTAAGAGAGTTCTCAACTCCCTTATGTTCATATGATTCCCTATTACCTTTACATTCCTGCACCGCTGGTGCATGTGACTGCAAGCTGAAGTCAAGGTCACTAGGAACAGGTCTATTTCCTACACCCCTTCTTTGGGGATCAACAGCTCTCCTAGTCTGCTCTACCTTACAGGTCATAGATTCTACTTGGTACAGGTTTTCTTCTCTCCACTCACAGGCAGGAAGATGTGCATTTCTCTGGACTTGCTTGAAGGGAAACCCTTCAGTACCATGGTTTTCATGTGCCTTCATCATCACTGTTGGCAATACTTCTCCTGAAGCACCACTGTGTTTGGCTGGTAATTCCATCATAGGTTTTTGAGAGTTATCTGCAAGGTGTAAAGAAACACAGGCTTCTGATTAGTTATTGATAATAGCTTAATTTCCCATATTAAAACATTTAACAACAAAATGAATACTTAGTTAAAAGAACAGTGAAAGTTCTCAACTGTCATGATCTTTTTTTTTTTTTTTTGCTTCTGGTACAGGGAGTGAGCAATCCCAGAGAGAAGAGAGAGAAAGTGGAAAAATCCTCTCTTCTCCTGAATTTGTACACACACACAACATGATTCTAAAGCTGTCAGGTTTGGTACTCAAAGTACAAAGCCAGCCATGTGCAATCCACTGCTTCAACCTTGACACCATCTGCTGGCCTGTGTTGTTTCATTTTATGGAAAACAAAGAGAATTCTTGAACAAAGAGAAATGTTGATTAACAGTAAGTCAAATCAATTGCAGGGAACTGATATTAAATGTATTTTTAAAAATAATTATTTTATTTTCCTTTATTTATTTATTTTAATTCGACCAGAGAGAAACAGAGTCAGAGAGAGACAAAAGGTGAGAAAGCAAGCCAGCAGGTCTGGGATTCAAACCATAGTTGGCTCTGTGGGAGTTCAGCGTTCTTAACCACCACACCACCTCACGGCCCCTATATTAAACATATTGGCAGCATACCAACTGGGCACAAATTAATGCAAAAGCATAGCACAATATAATGGTGAGTAATGCAAAGCAACCTTAAGTAATTAAGTAATTCTTTATGAGGACAAGCAAATGTTATAAGGGTTACATCACTGGAGTTTCATGTAGTCAACCACGTTCGAGTCCTGGATCTGGTAGCTTGCAAATAACATAGAAGCATGAGTGTGTGCCCAAGAACCTAAGAGAAGGGAATGCAGTGTGACCATCCCCC
>NW_006159600.1:198205-209689 GCF_000334495.1 Tupaia belangeri chinensis | reverse complement strand
AAAGAGAGACCAGCCGTTAGCATAATGGCTATGTCGCTGGACTCCCATGTAGTCGACCACAGTTCGATTCCCAGACCTGGTGGCTTAAACTTGCGCTGGGTGCGTGTGCGTGTGTGCCCAAGATCCCGAGAGGAGAATGGAGGAGAAGGGATTGTGGTGTGGCCATCCCCCCTGGGGATGATTTCTCGCTTTTTGTCTGTTTCTGTCTGTCTGTATGGCGAACGCACATGCCCTATAGCAAAAACCTCTCCCCTCTCCCCCAAAAAAAAGAAAAAGTGTCATAAAAATTAACCAACAATGGGACCAGCAGTTAGCGTAATGGCTATGTTGCTGGACTTCCACGTAGTTGACCGCGGTTCGAGTGTAGGACCCGGTGGCTTAAACTCATGCCAGGTGCATGTGCGTGCGTGCCCAAGATCCCGAGAGGAGAATGGAGGAGAAGGGATTGAGGTATGGCCATCCCCCCGAGGGGTGATTTCTCACTTTCTGTCTATCTCTCTCTGTCTGTCTGGTGAGCGCACGCGCCCTCCAAAAAACCTCTCCAAAAAAATAAATGAATAAATAAAATAACCAACAATGACAAAAAATTAACCGACGATGGTACTGGCAGGTAGCATAGTGGTTAAGGTGCTGGACTCCCACATGGCCGACTGCACTTCAAGTCCCAGACCTGGTGGTTTGCTTTCTCACTTTCCGTCTCCCTCTCTCTCTCTCACTGGTCAAATTAAAATAAATAAAGATTTTAAAATTATTTTAAAAACATGGGAACAGCAGCTGATGTAATGGTTATGTCACTGGATTCCCATGTAGTTGACCACGGCTCGAGTCTCGGACCTGGCAGCTTAAACACACCAGGCGCATGTGCATGCATGCACAAGATCTGAGAGGAGAATGGACAATAAGGTATTGTGGTATGGCCGTCCCCCTGGGGGGTGATTTCTCGCTTTCTGTCTCTCTGTCTCTGTCTTTCTGGTGAGCCCACACACCCTATAGCAAAAACCTCTCAAAAAATTAATAAAAAAAACAATAATACCAGAGTGCTGCCAATGCCCAGGTGGAGGAGCTGAGGACAAGAGGATTATGACAGATTACGACCGCTGAGTTACCCACAAACAGATGTATTTCTAGTTTGCTTTTCAGTGGTCTCTTTGTCCTCATTTTAAAATGTGAAAGAAAAGTGGGTACCTGAGATAACTCATCACTGTCCAAAGGCTCCTTTCTTGCTTGTTGGGACCCGAATTGATCTCGGAGATGAACCTTCTACTACCGAGAAACTTGCCAAGAATAAACAGAAGCCATCACTCCAGAGACTGCTGTAAAGCTGGACTGTGACCTGAAGGTTGTCAAGTATGTGGAGTGTTCTGCACTCACACTGACAGGCCTAAAGAATGTACTTGATGAAGCAATACTGGCTGCCCTGGAGCCTCCAGAACCCAAGGAGAGTAGCAGGTGTGTGCTGCTATGAGCATCTCTCCAGAGCCCTTCTGCACAGCTGGTGTTGGCATCACACTAAAAGCAATGTTTAAATCAATCTAAAGATTAAAAATTAAAATTCGTTTTTGCAATAATGACAAATGCCCTGCATCTACCCACATGCACTCATGGGAGACAAGGTCCATAGGTATGACCCCCCTCCCCTTCTGATACTAGTTAATTTTGAGTAATTGTATATTGTCAGAAATTGACCAGTACTAATTTTTGTTTTGTTTAAAAGCAAGGTATGCTTGTGATGACTCTGCAACAGACTAATTTGAATTGTTGAAGCTGCTCTCTGGTTCCACTCTGAAGAGTTATCTGGGACATCTTAGTTTTTGTGGGTTTTTTTTATGTTTTTTTCCTTCCTATTTTTGGGGGGAATATGTGTGGGTTTTATTTATTTATTTATTTTTTAGAGGTTTTTGCTATAAGGCACGTGTGCTTGCCAGAAAGACAGAGACAGACAGAGAGACAGAAAACGAGAAATCATCCCCTAGGGGGGATGGCCACGCCGCAATCCCTTCTCCTCCATTCTCCTCTCGGGATCTTGGGCACGCAAGCACACGCACCCGGTGTGAGATTAAGCCAGTGGGTCCAGGACTCGAACTGCGGTTGACTACATGGGAGTCCAGCGACATAGCTATTATGCTAACTGCTTGTCCCTCATTTTCTTTTATACATTCAATCACATTATTATTTTTCTTACAAAATGGATATTTCTACAGGTGAACATTTCTCCCCAATACAGCTGATAAAACTACAAAATATCTTCAACAAATATCACATTTTTTTGTGCCATTAATGCTTTGCCTCCCTATTTTTCTTCTAAATGTCCCTACTTAGACCCTCCACTTTCACGCACACTATATCTGGTATTTACATTTATATACTGTGTTTCTATATCCTTTAGTCAATTAAGTTTCAGTCATAGAGTGTGGACACTTGGTATATATTAAGTGGGGACATACAATGCCTCTCCTTCATAGCCTGGCTTGCTTCACTCAGCAGTAAATTTTCCATATTGTGCTACTTCCTGTCAAAAGCCAGGGTTTTGTTGGTTTTTAGGGCTGAATAGTATTCCATTGTGTATATGTGCCACAGTTTTTCTATCCATTCATCTGTTTGTGGGTGGTAATCAAGACCTCTTATCTCCCTCAAGAAGAAGGACAAAAACAAGATATGAATTGATATATTAGGTTATCAGAAAAGGCATGATGCATTTTGCACAGACAAACATACAAAAAATATGTCAAGTTTTCTGACAATCCAAAGTTTTGAGGCGTGGAAGAGAATTCCAAAGTTTACCAAGGGAAATTTAAGACACTTGAGACAAGGAGAGTTGTAGTGGGAACACAGACCGATGAATTAGGCACCTGGCTGGTTTCAGTTGGGACCTGAGAGGAGTTCTCTGCTTTGGAGGACAATTAGTTAGAGATACGCAGCAGTCCCCATGTCCACTGTGGATACCTGGAATCCTAGACAGAGGAAATGCCCACAGTCCTCACACTCCATGAGCCCAGTGTAGACAACAACCTAGAGTCCATATAGGACTGCACCAGAGAACCCATGTTGCATCGCCCATTCCCTGAGATACAAGCTCATGGAGTCGAGTCCCATTGGCGTACAGAGCCACAACCTGGGTGCATCCTATCCTGGGGGTCCAGCAGTCTTGACATCTCCACATCCCCAAGGCTCCACTGTTATGCTAGTACTCCCATGCAAAGACAGCCCCACTGATATCCCAGCTGAACCCAGTGCCATAAATACTATGTGTAATCCCAGCCCATATGGCACCATGTACTCCAAGAAGCAGACTGCCAAGTTCACTATTGATTCTACTCTCAACCAGGCAAATCAAACTGTATGTCTCCTTGCAACTCAAGACCTTCTCTTCTCTGCTGACTCAACCATCTGAACTGGGAGGTTATCCATGCACTATGCCTCCCCATCCAGGGCCTGATGAGGTCAGCTCATGCCTCCCTACTTTCTGGTGCCAATTATCAAAGAGTCAGAACTCTCCACACCATTTGTGGTCAATCCAAGGGCCTCATCTTCCCTGCCTGTTCAACACAAAAGTGACCATAGCTGGTAACCCTGCACCAGCAGGTGGAGTTAACGTTCAACACCAATTCAACATAATACTACAAGTATTCCACGGGAAATAGGCATGGGAAAGAACTTTAGGCCATGCAAATGGGAAAACAGGAAGTCACGCTGTGTGTATAGACAATGAAATAATTTTGGGACCAGCAGGTGGCATGGTGGGTAAGGTGCTGGAATTCCCACATAGCTGGCCATGGTTTGAGTCCCGGACCTGGTGGCTTACTTTCTCACTCTCCCTCTCTCTTTCTCTGGCAAAACTCATATGAAAAATAATATTAACAATAATAACAAATAAATATTTATTTTTTATAATGACATAATATTAAAAAAAATAATAAAGATTTCACGGGGACCAGCAGGTGGCATGGTGGTTAGGGTGCTGGACACTCCCACATGGCCGACCGCAGTTTTAGTACCGGACCTGGTTGCTTGCTTTCTCACTTTTCCTCTCTCTCTCTGTGTATCTCTCTCTGATCAAATTAAAATAAATTAATGAATAAATAAAATTAAATAAATAATTATTTTTTTAAAAAAAGATTTCTTACTAAAGCTTATATAACTGGGGCCAGCAGGTGTCATGGTGGGTAAGGCTCTAGACTACCAGACATGGCACCTTGCTTTCTCACTTTCCCGCTCTCTTGGTGGGCGCACATGACCTATAGTGCATTAAAATAAAATAATAAAGTAAATTAACTCAATTAAAACAGAAAGTTCAAAGGAGTTCAATAAATTTGTAAGATACAAAAATCAAGAGATTAAGTTCTTTTTTTAATATATATATTTTTTCCTTTCAGTGGTTTTTGCCATGGGGAATGTGTGCTCTAGGAGAACCAGAGACAATGAGAGGAAAAGTTACAAATAGCTCTCGGGAGGATGACTACACTGCAATCATCTACACTCTATTCATCTCCTGGGAGCATGAAAACATGCTCAGCATGATTTTCTTCCTTTTCTTCATTGTCATTATTTTATGTTAAGTTTTTGAAAGTGACCAGAGAGAGGGAAAGTGAGAAAATAAGTTGCCAGGATCAGGACTCAAACAGTGGTAAGCATTGTGGCAGTCCAGCCACCTTAACCACCATGCCACCTGCTGGTCCCTGCCCTGCATGATTTTCAAGCTGCGTCCATGATTCGTACCTGTGGCCGGCCATGTGGGAGTCCAGCAATATGACCACTATGTCATCTGCTGACACCCATAAGTTTTTATTTACTAAAAGCAAATCAATTGAAAATAAAAATCAAAACCAAAACCATTTGCAATAGCAATAACAATCTATAAAAATACCTATAAAAATATTTCTATTTAAAGAATTATTTTGGGACCAACAGTGGCATAATGTCTATGTTGCTGGACTCCCATGTAGCTGACCATGGACCCAGTTGCTTAAATTCATGTTGGGCGCATCTGTGTGCATGCCCAAAATCCAGAGAGGAGAATGGAGAAGGGATAGCAGCATGGCCATCCCCTTGGGGGTGATTTCTTGCTTTCTGTCTCTCTGTCTGTCTTTGTCTTTCTGGTGAGCGCATGTGCCCTAAAGCAAAATCTTCTCCAAAATAAATAAATAAAATAAAAATGTATTATTTTATTTATTAATCATGATTACTTTAATTTCACTTTTTTTTTTAGTTTTTTTTTTTTTTTGGAGAGATTTTTGCTATAGGGCACGTGTACTCACCAGAGAGACAGAAAGCGAGAAATCACCCCCTAGGGGGGATGGCCATGCCGCAATCCTTCTCCTCCACTCTCCTCTTGGGATCTTGGGCATGCACGCACACGTGCCCAGCGTGAGTTTAAGCCACTGGGTCTGGGTCTCAAACAGTAGTCGACTACATGGGAGTTCAGCCACATAGCCATTACGCCAGCTGCTGGTCCCTAGTTTCACTATTTTTTTAAACTTGATCACAGAAAGACAAAGTGAGAAAGTAGCTACCAGCCACCGACATATGAAAAATTTTAATGGAAAAAAAAGGTGAAATGTGGAGGCCAGCTGGTGGCATGGTGGTTAAGGGAGCTAGACGCCCACATGGCCTAACATGGTTCGAGTCATGGACTTGGCAGTTTCATTTCTCACTTTCCATCTTTTTCCTTCTGCATCTATCTCACTCTGTCCCTCTCTGGTCAAATTATATAATAAATAAATAAAGTTAAATAAAATAATTCTTTTAAGAAAATCAACTTCAAATGGACGTTGATCTAGACAGAGTTCTTAGATAAGAACTCAAAAGTATAACAAAAGTAAAACTAGACAAGAGCAAGCCCATCATATGGCAGCTAGTCACTGGACTCTGATATGAACGACTGCAGTTTGTGCGGTTTGAGTCCTGGAGCTGGTGGCCTGCTTTCTCATTTTTCTTCTCTCTCTCTCTCTCTCACTGGTGAGCACACATTCCCTACAGCAAATTTAAAAATAAATAAAAATTAAATTAATTTTTTAGTAAAAGTTATTAACACAAAAATTAGATTGTTTCAAACTAACATGCTCTTACACAAGTTGAAGGAAATAACAGAAATAAGAGACAACATACAGAATAAGAATACTTGCAAAGTATGTATCAGACAGTGGTTAAAAAACAGAATACATAAAGGACTTAAAACTCAACAGCAAAAATAATAATTGAAAAAGAGCATAGAGGGGAACCAGCAGTTAGCGTAATGGCTATGTCGCTGGACTCCCATGCAGTCGACTGCGGTTCGAGTCCCGGACCCGGTGGCTTAAACTCACACCGGGCACGTGTGCGTGCATGCCCAAGATCCCGAGAGGAGAATGGAGGAGAAGGGACTGCGGCGTGACCATCCCCCCTGGGGGGTGATTTCTTGCTTTCTGTCTCTCTGTCTCTCTCTCTGCCTGGCGAGCGCATGCGCCCTATAGCAAAAACCTCTCCAAAAAAAAAAGAGCATAGAGAGATCAGCAGATGGCATAATGGTTACGTCGTTGGACTCGCATAGATGCAACTGTGGTTTGAGGCCTGGTCCATGTGGCTTAAAATTCATGCTGGACATGTGTGCATGTATGCCAAGAATCCCAAGAAGAGAATGAAGACAAAGAGATTACAGCATGGCCATCTCCTTTGGGGTATGATTTCTTACTTTCAAGTCTCTCTCTGCCTCTTCAAGAAGTGTACCAGCCCTATAGCCAAAATCTCTCTCTAAAAAAAAAGGAGCAAATTGTCAGTAGATGACGCAGTGGTTAGGTTGTACATTCTCACAGGGCTGGGGCAAGTAGATGTCATAGTGGTTATGTCACTGGACTCCTACACGGCCAAGTGTGGTCTGAGTCCAGGACACGGTGGCTTGAAACTCACACTAAGCGTGTGTACGTACAATGCGCAAGATACCAGAAAGAGAATGGAGAAAGGACTGCAGCATAGCCATCCCCCCGGAAAGTGACTTCTCATTTTCCCTCTCAATGTCTCTGTCTCTCTCTCTGGGGAGTACACACACCTTAAGACAAATACCTCTTTTAAAAAAAAAAATCAAACTAGGTGCATGTGTGTGCCCAATATCCCAAGAGGATAATGGGAGAGAGGTATGGCCAGCCTCCCTGGAGAGTGATTTCTCACTTTCCCTCTGTCTCTGGGGAAAGCTCACACCTTATGGCAAAGACCTTCAAGGAAAAAGGAAGAGATGATTGCTTAAGTAAAAATTTCTACTACATAAAAGTGAACAGCATGAATTAACATCGGCTTCAATAAATGATGTGAGACTGAAACTCACGAGCCATAATTCCAGGGACCTGTGACCCTATCTGCACATGAGCATCTAACACGGGCTCCTCCTATTGACCACCTTTGTAGCGCTGCTGAGTAATAGTCTCAGAAGACTGAACCCTGCTGCCCTGTTCCAAAGAGGAACAGGAGTGAAAAACTCAGAAATAAAGAAGGGTGAGGGCCCTTGGGAAATATGTCAGCATTTATCTGTCTTTGTTCCTGACACAGATCTCCTCCCTTGGGATTTCCTGGATAATGAGATGGTGCTTTCTTTTTCTTCTTCTTTAAAAAGTTATTTTATTTAACTTTATTTATTTATTTTAATTTGACCAGAGAAAGAAAAAGAGAGAGAAAGTAAAAAAAGTGGGGCGAGCAGATGGCGTAATGGCTACGTCGCTGGATTCCCACGTAGGCTATTGTGGATTGAGTCCTGGACCTGGTGGCTTAAACATATGCCGGGTGTGTGTGCATGCATGTCCTAGATCCCGAGAGGACAATGGAGGAGAAGGACTGCAGTGTGGCCATAGCCCTGGGGGGTGATTTCTTGCTTTCTCTCGCTGTCTTTCTCTCTCTTTCTAGATTGCAACTAATCATCAGAAACACAAGGTCAGGATTAGAAACACAGACTTTTTTTTTATTTTTTTGGAGAGGTTTATGCTATATGAGAAAGCAAGCACCAGGTCCAGAGATCCAGGAGTCAAACTATGGTAGGCCATGTGGGAGTCGAAGTCGAGCGCCCTTAACCAGGCCACCTGCCACCCCTGTGATTTCTTCTAATAAGATAACACTTGAGACTGGCAGGTGGCATGGAGGTTAGGGCTGCAGGATTCCCACATGACTGTCCTGGACCTGGCGGCTTGATTTCTCAATTTCTCACTCTCTCTTTTTCTGTCCCTCTCTGGTCAAGTAAAATAAATTCTTAAAAAAAAAAAAAAACAACACTTATAGATTCCTAGATTAGTACTGGTCACCAGAAACACAAGGTCAGGATTAGAAACAGAGCTTTCAGCTCCATCACCCAGGGAGTAACAAAAGGGCAGGATATTTTTTTCTTACTTTTTTTTTTTTTTGAGAAGTTTTTGCCACAGGGCACATGTGCTCGCCAGACAGAGAGACAGAAAGCGAGAAATCACCCCCCAGGGGGGATGGTCACACCATAATCCCTTCTCCAGTCTCCCACAAGGTCAGGATTAGAAACAGAGCTTTCAGCTCCATCACCCAGGGAGTAACAAAAGGGCAGGATATTTTTTTCTTACTTTTTTTTTTTTTTGAGAAGTTTTTGCCACAGGGCACATGTGCTCGCCAGACAGAGAGACAGAAAGCGAGAAATCACCCCCCAGGGGGGATGGTCACACCATAATCCCTTCTCCAGTCTCCTCTCGGGATCTTGGGCACGCACGCACACGGGCACGCACACAGGCACGCATGCACACGCGCCCGGTGTGAGTTTTAAGCCACCGGGTACGGGACTCGAACCGCGGTTGACTACGTGGGAGTCCAGCAACATAGTCATTATGCTAACTGCTGGTCCCAAGGGCAGGATATTAAATTAATCCTCCATTATGTCTACTAATGAAGCCTCCCTAAAAATTCCTAGACAACAGGAGTCACGGGGATTCCAAATGCTGAACACACAACGGTGCCTGGACAGTGTTCTCCCAAAGGAGCCAAGGAAGCTCCACACCTGTTTTCTTTTCTTTTTGCATAAGAAATTATTGCTGGAGGGCATGTGCACTCACCATTGAGATGGAGACAAAAAGCGAGAAATCACCCCCCAAGGAAATGACCACACCGCAATCCTTTCAGAAATGGATCTGCTCTTAGGATCTTGGGCATGCACACACACATGCACCTGGAATGAGTTTTAAGCAACTGTGTCCAGGTCTCAAGCGGAGGTGTACTATGTGGGAATCCAGTGACGTAACCATCTGCTGGCCCGACTCTACACCCCTTCTGAGGCACCGTGCCCTAAGCATTGCTTCATTTGCTGGTCTTCCTGTATCCTTTGAAATATGTTTTATGACGAAGCAGGTGACCTGAGATAGGACATCCGAGTTCTGTGAACCACCCTGGGAAATTCCTGAAATCCAAGAACAGGGTTATGGGAACAAAGATACAGGGCAAAAACGTACTCGTGCGATTGCATCTACAGTACAGACACTCTTGAGAGATCAAGTTGTATTTACCTCTTTTTATTTTTACTTATTATTATATTTTCAGTTTGATCAGAGAGAGAGAGAGAGAGACGAGAAGTGAGAAAGGAAGTCTCCAAGTCCAAGACTAGACCCACGGTCTCCCATATTGGACTCCAGCACCTTTAACCACCACACCACCTGTAGGTCCCCTGAGAAATCAAGTTCTGACCTGCAGGATATGACTGCAACTCCAGGTAGAGAGTCAGAACCAATAGGAAACACAGGGGAGCCAGCTAGTGTCCATGAAATCTGACTTTTGACAGGGAGAAAACCACAGTTTTGTTTGTTTTTTTACTATAGCCAAACTATTCTGTGCTGGGTGGTGTGTGAGAGCAGAGGAGTGTTTTGCTTTTTCCATTGGCTAATAGACTTGGACAGGCCGACTGCTCTGTCTTCAGTGATGACTGAGTAGGTCCAGCCATCATGACACTGGGGGCCTGCATGCTGACTTCACAGAGAAAGGAGCATCTGCTGGAATCAAAAGCAGAAACTCTTACATAGCCCTCCCCAATGCTGGGAGCCACGGAAGCAGAGTTCACGTAAGCCAGGAGACAGTGCTGCCTACCACGATTAGGTACTTCTTCTGGGAGCTAGCAGGTGGAGGGGTGGTTAAGGCAATGGACTCCCACATGACTGATCAGGGTTCAAATTTCAGACTTGGCAGTTTTTTCTCTCTCTCCTCTCTCCCTCCTGGTGGTTAGATGTAAGCATTTCTTTTCACACAGAATTCAGCCACTTGTAGAGTTCCCGAACACTATTTACTGATGTGGCTTCTGATCTGCTTATCTCATCTCTTACCTGTGACCAGCCCTTGGGTCCACTCCCGTCCACCGGGTACCTCCGGTCGCTGCACACGGCTCTCTGCAGTCCAGGGCTCCTCCCCTTGTTCCAGCATGGAGATAACGGTCACATCGGGAGGAGAGGTTCCTGCTTAGAAGAGGGAAGGAGCATGACACGCGAGCCTTTCCAGAACCGCAGCCCGATGTTTACGTGGGAAAAGGACGTGATACGTGGTTCTATAAAGATATTTTACAAATACATACATCGAATGCTTCCTTTCAATGCTGAGAGAGTCAGGTAAAGTGCAGACATCACGTTGTCTGTGAGGAAACTGAATCAAATCTCGAAGGTAAAAATGGATGTGGACATTCTAGAAATCACCACAAAGGCACAAGAAACTTGAGAAACCAAGAAAAGGCTTCTCCCTCAAGGAAAAGAACAACTCCTCTTCATCCAAAGACAGTACAATGGAACTCGTGGAAACATCTCAGAAAGAATTTAGAATATTCATAGTGACAGAGTTAACAGAGATATAAGAGAAGCAAGAAAAGAGAGAAAATGAACGCCAGAAGAGGCAGGAGAATAAAGTAGAGGAGTTCCAGGAGGTGAGGAGGTTTTTGCACAATCTGAAAGAGGAAATATATATCATAAAGAAGAATCAAATGGAACTGTTAGAGATGAAGACTATAATACAGGAAATCAAAACCTCCCTTTAGGGACCAGCAGTTACTATAATGGCTGTGTCGCCAAACTCCCATGTAGCTGACAGCAGTTTGAGTCCTAGACCCGGTGGCTTAAACTCATGATGGGAGCATGTGCATGCGTGCCCAAGATCCCGAGAGGAGAATGGAGGAGAAGGGATTGCGGCATGGCCATGCCCCCTGGGGGCTGATTTCTCGCTTTCTATCTCTCTGTCTCTGTCTGTCTTTCTGGCCAGCGCACATGCCCTATAGCAAAAGCCACTCAAGGAAAAAAAAAGACCTCCCTTCAAAGTATTAAAAGCAGACTAGATCACACAGAAGATCAAATCTCGGATGCAGAAGACAGAATCAATGGCCTAGAAAAATCCACCACAAAGACTGAGAAAATAGTCCTACAAAATGAAAAAAAATATATGAGAAATATTAAATACCATTAAACGTCCAAACATCCAGATAATAATCGGTATCACAGGAGCTGAAGAAACTAAGGGGCGGCGCCTGCGTGCCCTCCTCCCCGCCCC
>NW_006159600.1:187643-197252 GCF_000334495.1 Tupaia belangeri chinensis | reverse complement strand
TGTTTGTTGATGTGCTTGATTGAGACAATATACAGTGTACTCTGGATGGAAAATCTCATTTTGTATGCTATAATGATGTACAGTGAATGAATGCAAATAAATAAATAAATAAATACATAAATACATAAATAATTTTAAAAAACACACACACAAAACAAGAAATGTAGGCAGCCTTATTCTCTTGGGGTGTGATTTCTCACTTTCTCTACTTTCTTTCTCAGGTTGTAATTAATCAATTAAAAACTACTACTTGTGGGACCAGCAGATGGCGTAATGGTTACTTTGCTGGACTGCCACATAAGTCAACCACAGTTCAAGACCCAGACCTGTCAGCTTAAAATTCACACTGGATGAATGTGGGTATGTGCCCAAAATCCTGAGGGGAGAATGCAGAAGGGATTCCAGCATGCCCATCCCCTTGGGGGGTGATTTCTCACTTCCTGTCTCTGTTTCTCTCTGTCTCTCTGGTGAGCACACCGCCCTATAGCAAAAACCTCTCCAAAAAAAAAGGGAGGGGGATCTTTGGATAGAGAGGTCAATGTGGGGGAACTCTTTGGATTTAAGAAACTTCACTTAATTATCATTAACTTTTAAAAAATAATTATTTATTTAATTAAATACCTTTGTTATTGTTTCATTTGATCAGAGAGAGACAGAAAGAAAGGGAAGGGAAGAAAGCAAGCTGCCTGGTCCAGGATTTGACCTGCAGTCAGCCATTTGGGAGTCCAGCACCTTGACCACCACACCACCTGCTGGCCCCAATTATCATTAATTTAAGGCCTTAGTATTTCCTAAGAGTCTATGGGAGCAGGGGAAGTGCAAGTCTGTATTACAGACACTGAAGGAAGATCACTTCAGCCCTGGACATCTAGGGCTGCCTGGACATCAACACAAAGTCAACTCTGGCATCTACAAACTAGAATTTACAAGTGGTAGACTGTACAGTTAACTTCATGCCAACGCCACAAACCACAGGATAGAAATCCTTTCTATTTCCATTATTATTCATTGATTATAGAATCAACGTTATGTTCACTTCCAGATTTTTTTTTTTTTTGAGAGAGAGATTTGTTTTTGGGTACTCAGATTTGCTGGGGAGACATAGAGACAGAAAGTAAGCAATCACCCAAAAGGGGGAATGGCCATGCCACAATCCCTTCCCCTTTCTTCTCTTGAGATTCTAGGCATGCACATACACATGCTGGGCATGAGTTCCAAGTCATTCAGTCCAGGATTTGAACCACAATCAAATATGACGGATTCTAAGCCCCAACCACTATGCCACCTGCTGGCTCCTCTTCTTTTTTAAAAAATTATTTGAAATGGGACCAGATGATGTAATGGTTACATCGCTGGACTCCTATAATTGACCTCAAATCCAGTCCTGGACCCAGTGATTTTAAAGTCATGCCAGGTGCATGTACGTGCATAACCAAGATCTCAAGAGATGAATGGATAAGGGATTGCACATGGCCATCCCCCAGGAGGTGATTTCCTGCTTTCTGTCTCTCTGTCTCTATCTCTCTGGCAAGTGCATGAGCCCTATATCAAAAAGCTCTATTTTTTTTTTTTTTTTGGAGAGGTTTTTGGTATAGGGCGTGTGCGCTTGCCAGAAAGACAGAAAGAGACAGAGAGACAGATAGCGAGAAATCATCCCCTAGGGCGATGGCCATGTGGCAATCCATCCTCCTCCATTCTCTTCTTGGGATCTTGGGCATGCACACACACGCACCTGGCATGAGTTTAAGCCACTGGGTCTGGGACTCGAACCAAGGTCGACTACATGGAAGTCAAGCGAAGTAGCCATTATGTCATCTACTGGTCCCTATTTAATTGCTTTTTTAAAAGGATTTTTCTTTGAGGGCTGGCAGGTGTTGTGGTGGTTGGGACACTGGTCTCCCATACAGCCAGCAGCGATTTGAGTCCTGGACCAGGCAGCTAGTCTTCTTTCTTTCTTTCAATTTTCCTCTCTTGTCGTTCTCTGGTCAAATTTAAAAATAATAACAAATGGAATTAAATGAATAATTATTTTTAACAAGTTTGTTTTTTAAAAAATTTTTTTCAGAGAGATTTTTTGCTCTAGTGTGTGTGCGCTCGCCAGAGAGATAGAGACAGAGAGAGAAAATGAAGGGACCACCAGGTGGTGTGGTGGTTAAGGTGCTGGACAGTCTCACATGGGTGACCACGGTTCAATTCCTGGACCTGGTGACTTGCTTCTCTCTTTTTGTGTCTCTCTCTGGTCAAATTAAAATAAATGAATGAATAAATAAAATTAAATTTAAAAAGAAAAAGAAAGAAAATGAGAAATAACCACCTCCCAGGCGAATAGACATGCCACAGTCCCTTCACTCTCTTCTTGGGATCTTGGCCATGCACACACATGTACCTGGCGTGAGTTTTAAGTTACTGGGTCCAGGACTCAAACTGCAACCGACTACGTGGAGATCCAGCAATGCAACAATTATACCATCTGCTTGCCCCCCTCCATTTTTTTTAAAGAGATTTTTGCTATAGGGTGTTTGCTTACCAGAGAGACAGAGACAGACAGCAAGTGAAAAATCATTACCCCAGGGGGATGGCCATGCTGAAATCCGTTCTCCTCCAGTCTCCTCTCAGGATTTTGAGCATGCACACACACATGCCTGGCATGAGTTTCAAGCTTCCAACTCCAGGACTCAAATCATAGTCGGTCATGGAAGGCTAGCAATATAATCATTACGCCACATGCTGGTCCCCATTATTTTTAAAAAATTAACTCCAGAGAAAGAGAAAGGAAAACTGAGTAAACTAACCACTAGATTTAGGACTTGACTTTCGGTAAGCCATGTGGGAATCCAGTGCCTTAATCGCCATACCTGCTGACTCCCAGTTCCAGACATTTTCGAAGGGCCTGCTTCTGGGGTCCTGAGCTGGAGGAAAAAAGCTTGTGATGTAAGGTCAAAAAGCAGGGCTCTGTTGCACAATGGATAGTGCATTTGATTTCTAACAAGCAGGGAGGTAGGGTGGACTTTCAGTGAACAGGATAAGGCCTCTGCAAAGGGAGCTGATCCTACGGGGCCAACCACAATTTAAATACTGATCCCAGTCCCTCGAAAAACAGGCCAAAACAGTGTTGGCCATGCCCAGGAACCTGAAAGGACTGGACAGGGAGCAGTAAAGAAAATGGGACTGCAGAGACCAGCCTATATTGGGGGGTGCGTTCTCTCTCTCCTCACCTTCACTCTCTGGCATTAAAAAAAGAAAAAAGAAAAACAAACAAACAAACAAACAAAAAACAGGGGACAACTCTATATATACTAGTTTGTTTTTGTTTGTACTTTCAATTTTTGTTATAGGTGCATGCACACAGGAAAGAGACAGACAGGGAGTGGGGGGAATACATAGAGAAAAAACATCAACCCCGAGGACAGATGGCCACATGGCAATCTCTTCTCCACTCTCCTCTCCAGATTTTGAACACACACACACAGAGCGTGGTTTTAATCTACTACTTCTGGGACTTGAAACACACACTTGGCCGTATGGGATCCAGTACCTTAAACTACATGCAACCTGCTGGCTTTGGAACATATGAAAATTTTACCTAATAACAAACTATAGTGTCATAACTCAGTATTTCAATAGCATTTAAGGGCCCTGAGTAATCCTTAAGAATGAGAAACTTCTGTACCCGTCACATATGAGAGGTCATTAGTTGTAGAATAAGGTGGCTATACTGTGGGATCCAGCTCCTTTAACCAGCATGCCACCACGGACCTGCACAATGAGGTTCTATTTTGTGTGTGTATGTCTGTGTGTTTAAGAATTATTTATCCTTGGGAACCAGCAGTTAGCGTAATGGCTATGTCACTGGACTCCCACGTAGTCGACCGCGGTTCATGTCCCGGACCCGGTGGCTTAAAACTCACGCCGGGCGCGTGTGCGTGCGTGCCCAAGATCCCGAGAGGAGAATGGAGGAGAAGGGATTGCGGCGTGACCATCCCCCCTGAGGGGTGATTTCTCGCTTTCTGTCTCTATGTCTCTCTCTGTCTGTCTGGCGAGCGCACGCGCCCTACAGTGAAAATCTCTCCAAAATAAAAAAAAAAAATTCTTCAATATCACCAGAGAGAAAGGGAGAGAAAGAAAGAAAGCCACCAGGTCTGGGACTTGAACCGCAGTCAGCTCTGTAGGAGTCCACTGCCTTCCACCAAGCCACCCGCTAGCCCCAGTTTCTATTTTTTTAGTTAACTGTAGGGCACATGTGCTCACCAAGGGAAAAAGGAAGAGAGACAAGGTGAGAATTACTCCCCTGGGTTATGACCACTGGGCTTTCCCTTCTCATTCCTCCCCTTGAGATTTTGGGGACAGCTTTTCAACCTGCTGGGTCTGGGACTTAAACCTTGTGTAAGGTGATCCCGCCACCTTAACCTTGGTGCCACTAGCTGGCCTCACCATGGATTTTTATATATTCATCTCCAGAATATTTTTCAGCTATTTTACAAACTACTACCAGAGGGTGCATGCTTTTGTCCAAAAAAAGACAGATTCGGACAGAGAGAAAGAGCACTCCAGTGGGGTTTGATCATGCCACAAACCCTGTTCTGTTTCTCCATCCCATCCCACACTGTACACACATCCACAGCACTCAGCGTGTACCTCAGATTGCCAGGATGGGGACTTGAATCGTGCGGTCACCATTTGTGATGCAGCTCTTTTATCCACTAAGTCATGAACAGCCTCACACTTATTTTTCTTTTACATTCTTATTATATTCCTATTTTCACTTCGTGGCTCGTATTTGGCACACATGGGAAGGTATGTAAAAATGTGACATGGGGGAACCAGCAGTTAGCGTAATGGCTATGTCGCTGGACTCCCACGTAGTCGACCGCGGTTCATGTCCCGGACCCGGTGGCTTAAAACTCACGCCGGGCGCGTGTGCGTGCGTGCCCAAGATCCCGAGAGGAGAATGGAGGAGAAGGGATTGCGGCGTGACCATCCCCCCTGGGGGGTGATTTCTCGCTTTCTGTCTCTATGTCTCTCTCTGTCTGTCTAGCGAGCGCACGCGCCCTACAGTGAAAATCTCTCAAAAAAAAAAATGTGACATGGTTCATGTTCATCTACAGTGATGCAGGTTTTAGGGTGTCAGATTTGAAACTGCTCTACTGTAAAATCCTCTATCATAATCCTTGCGCAGACGGCAGGGAGAAAATAATCCATAACTCAACTTGAAGATGAGAGTATATGTACAAGACACTGTGCTTCTTTTATTCCACCTTGAAAAAAATGGGGACTGATCTTTCAACTTTAGAGACCTAATGGTCAATGTTAAGTGGTAGTTATGAACTAAGACATTGATAAATAAAATTAAGTTAGAAAAAGAACATGATTCATATATCGTTAAGAAAATATATTAAAGTTGGGGGCAGGCACGTGGTGTGGTGGTTGAGGTGCTGGATTCCCACACAACCGAAAGCAGTTTGAGTCCTGGATCTGAGAGCTTGCCTTCCTATTTTTTCTCTCTCTCTCTCTAATCAAATTTTAAAAATAATGAATAAAATTAAATAATTTTTAAAAGGAACTATATTAAATTTTATTAAAATTAAAGCTATATACTATGAAATAATGACTTTTTTATTTTAGCTTTTTTCCTTTTTAAATAATTCATCTAAAAATTATTTATATATTTACTTATTTATTTATTTTTGGGGCGAGGTTTTTGCTATCGGGTGCGTGCACTTGCCAGAAAGACAGAGATACAGAGACAGAAATCAAGAAATAATTCCCCAGGGAACCAGCAGTTAGTGTAATGGCTATGTTGCTGAACTCCTACATAGTCGACCGCGGTTCGCGTCCCGGACCCGGTGGCTTAAAACTTACGCCGGGCGCGTGTGCATGCGTGCCCAGGATCCTGAGAGGAGAATGGAGGAGAAGAGACTGTGGCATGACCATCCCCGCTGGGGGGTGATTTCTCGCTTTCTGTCTCTATGTCTCTGTCTGTCTGGTGAGCACACGGGTGGATGGTCATGCCGCAATCCATTCTCTTCTTGGGATCTTGGGCACGCACGCACACGTGCAGATGAGTTTAAGCCACTGGATCCAGAACATGAACCGTGGTTGGCTACATGGGATTCCGGTGACATGGTCGTTATGCCATCTGCTGGTCTCTAAAACATTGTTTTAAAAATGGAGTAATTATGACAGAAAAACTTTTTATATTCATTACATTTTTTAAGAATTATTTCATTTTATTTATTCATTCATTTTAATTTGACTAGAGATAGATAGAGAGAGAGAGAGAGATGGAAAGTGAGAAAGCAAGCCACCAGGTCTAGGACTCAAACCACAGTGGGCCATGAGGGCATGTCCAGCACCTTAACCACATCACCCACTGGCCCCCATATTCATTACATTTATGTGATTTCTGTCCAGTACAAGTTACTCAATGTCTGGAGAGCTGTGAAAGTCTACCAAAAAATTTGCTATACTTATAAGCTCTGGAAGGTTTCTCACTGGTACATATTACCTGATGCCTTGTGAAGACTGAAAGCACACTAACAAATCTGGCACACCCACACACACGTGAGGGCTCACACTAGCATGTATCCTCCAGTGAAGACTGTCAGGCTTTGGCCTGCAGCCTTGCCACGTCCACTACACTGGCAACATTTCTCTCCACTCCAGATTCACTGATGGTAACAACCACAAAATGAAAACTAAACATTTGTTCTACATTTTTCTCTCCAGAATGAATTCTCTAACATCTTTCAAGGTGTGATCAGTGCAGATGTGGTCACATTAGTTACCTTTACGAGGTTTCGCTCTAGCATGAGTTCTCTCATGTCGTTCAAGATGTGATCGGGAACGAAAAGCTTTGCTGCACTCAGAACATCCATAAGGTCTCTCCCCAGTGTGAGACTTCCAATGACTAGTTAGGGCAGAGCTTTCAGTGAAGGCTTTACCACATCTGCTACAGCTGTAAGGCCTCTCTCCAGTATGGATTCTCTGATGCTTAGTAAGAGTTGAACGCACAATAAATGCTTTGTCACACTCACTACATTTGTAAGGTTTCTCTCCAGTATGAATTCTGCGATGAGCTGCGAGGCTAGAAGACTGACTAAAGACTTTCCCACATTCCTTACACTTGAATGGTTTCTCTCCAGTGTGAATTCTGCCGTGACGTGCAAGATCGGCAGAGTGTCTGAAGAACTTGCCACACTCATTACATCGGTGAGGTTTCTCTCCTGTATGAATTAACAGATGGGTACTAAGGCTGTAGGACACTCTAAAGGCTTTCCCACACTCATGGCATTTGTAAGGTTTTTCTCCAGTATGAACACGCAAATGTCCCTCGAGGTGTGAACTATGACCAAAGACTTTGCCACATTCGTTACATTTGTATGGTTTCTTTCCTGTATGAATATTCTGATGAACAGCAAGGTTTGAAGACCCGTGAAAGACTTTGCCACATTCCTCACATTTGAAAGGTTTCTCTCCAGTATGGATTCTCTGATGGCTAATAAGGCTTCCATGGACAAAATAGGCTCTGTCACATTCACTACACTTGTGAGGTCTCTCTCCACTATGAATTCTGCAATGCAGTGCAAGGTGTGAACTGGTAGTAAAGACTTTGCCACATTCACTACATTCGTAAGGTTTCTCTCCAGTGTGAATTCTCTGATGATTGATAAGAGTTGAAGACTGACGGAAGTCTCTGCCACATTCATTACATTTGTAAGGTTTCTCCCCAGTATGAATTTTTACATGTACAGTAAGGTGTGAATTAAGCCTAAAAGCTTTACCACATTGACTGCATTTGTAAGGTTTTTCCCCAGTATGAATTCTCTGATGTTCACCAAGTGCTGATCTTTGTCTAAAAGCTTTACCACATTCACTGCATTTGTAAGGTTTCTCTCCAGTGTGAATTCTACGATGACTTGCAAGGTTCGAACTCTGAGTATACAACTTGCCACACACATCACATTTATCTTGTTTTCCTCTGCTCTGGATCCTTTCATGTATAATGAGCTCTGAGCCACTTTTAAAGGCTTTGCCACACACTTCACACTGGGCACGTTTCTCACTAGTGTGAATTCTACGATGACATGCAAGGTTTGATTTTTGATTGAAGTCCCTTCCACAAATGTCACATTTATACAGTTCCTCTCTTGTATGGATTTTCTCACTTAGAGCACAGTGTGAGTGTTCACTAAAAGCTTTGCCAGACCGATTACCCTGGAAAGATTTCTTCCTCTTGTCTACTCTCTGTTCTTGGGTGAGTAATGAACAGTCTATAAAATTATGCCCATCTTCATGATCAGTGACGGCTTTGACACTGGAAACAATTGTCTGGAGTGGTGAAACTACAGAACTTTGCTTAAGAGAGTTCTCAACTCCCTTATGTTCATATGATTCCCTATTACCTTTACATTCCTGCACCGCTGGTGCATGTGACTGCAAGCTGAAGTCAAGGTCACTAGGAACAGGTCTATTTCCTACACCCCTTCTTTGGGGATCAACAGCTCTCCTAGTCTGCTCTACCTTACAGGTCATAGATTCTACTTGGTACAGGTTTTCTTCTCTCCACTCACAGGCAGGAAGATGTGCATTTCTCTGGACTTGCTTGAAGGGAAACCCTTCAGTACCATGGTTTTCATGTGCCTTCATCATCACTGTTGGCAATACTTCTCCTGAAGCACCACTGTGTTTGGCTGGTAATTCCATCATAGGTTTTTGAGAGTTATCTGCAAGGTGTAAAGAAACACAGGCTTCTGATTAATTATTGATAATAAATTAAATTCTCATATTGACTCTAATACTTCATTAAAAGAATCCTGAAGGGGGAACCAGCAGTTGGTATAACGGCTATGTTGCTGGACTCCCATGTCGTTGACCACAGTTGGAGTCCCAGACCCGGTGGCTTAAACTCATGCCAGGTTCGTGTGCGTGCATGCCCAAGATCCTGAGAAGAGAATGGAGGAAAAGGGATTGCGACATGGCCATACCCCTGGGGGGTGATTTCTTGCTATCTCTCTGTCTCTCTCTGTCTTTCTGGAGAGTACACGCATCCTAGAGCAAAAAACAAACAATGAAGGTTCTCAACTATGATGTTTAATTTTTTTTTCTTTTGTTTCTGCTACAGGGAGTGAGCAATCCCAGAGAGACAAGGGGAGAGAAAGTCAAAAGTCACCCTCCAGGGGTGATAGGTATGTCACAATCCCTCTGCTTCACTCTTCTCCTGAGTTTGTGCACACACACAACATGATTCTAAAGCTGCCAGGTTTGGTACTCAAAGTACAAAGCCGGCCATGTGCAATTCAGAGCTTCAACCCTGACACCATCAGCTGGCCTGTGATGTTTAATCTTATGCAGAAGAGAATTCTTGAATAAAGAGAAATGTTGATTTACAGAAAGTCAAACAAATAACAGGGAACTTCTGTTTCAGAAGACCAAGACGTAAACAGTAACAGGGTTGGGCTGGCAGATGGCGTGGGGGTTGAGGGTGCTGGACTCTCACGTGGCGGAGTCCTGGACTTGGCGGGTTTCTCTCTCTCTCTCTCCAAAAAAAAAAAAAAAAAGTTAAAAAATAAAGAAAAAAAGAAAGAAAAGAAAAAAAAAAATTCTTTATAT
>NW_006159600.1:165476-186842 GCF_000334495.1 Tupaia belangeri chinensis | reverse complement strand
AAATAAATAAATAAATAAATAAATAAATAAATAAAAGAATTCCCCAGGGGTGGATGGTCATGCCGCAATCCATTCTCTTCTTGGGATCTTGGGCACGCACGCACACGTGCAGATGAGTTTAAGCCACTGGATCCAGAACATGAACCGTGGTTGGCTACATGGGATTCCGGTGACATGGTCGTTATGCCATCTGCTGGTCTCTAAAACATTGTTTTAAAAATGGAGTAATTATGACAGAAAAACTTTTTATATTCATTACATTTTTTAAGAATTATTTCATTTTATTTATTCATTCATTTTAATTTGACTAGAGATAGATAGAGAGAGAGAGAGAGATGGAAAGTGAGAAAGCAAGCCACCAGGTCTAGGACTCAAACCACAGTGGGCCATGAGGGCATGTCCAGCACCTTAACCACATCACCCACTGGCCCCCATATTCATTACATTTATGTGATTTCTGTCCAGTACAAGTTACTCAATGTCTGGAGAGCTGTGAAAGTCTACCAAAAAATTTGCTATACTTATAAGCTCTGGAAGGTTTCTCACTGGTACATATTACCTGATGCCTTGTGAAGACTGAAAGCACACTAACAAATCTGGCACACCCACACACACGTGAGGGCTCACACTAGCATGTATCCTCCAGTGAAGACTGTCAGGCTTTGGCCTGCAGCCTTGCCACGTCCACTACACTGGCAACATTTCTCTCCACTCCAGATTCACTGATGGTAACAACCACAAAATGAAAACTAAACATTTGTTCTACATTTTTCTCTCCAGAATGAATTCTCTAACATCTTTCAAGGTGTGATCAGTGCAGATGTGGTCACATTAGTTACCTTTACGAGGTTTCGCTCTAGCATGAGTTCTCTCATGTCGTTCAAGATGTGATCGGGAACGAAAAGCTTTGCTGCACTCAGAACATCCATAAGGTCTCTCCCCAGTGTGAGACTTCCAATGACTAGTTAGGGCAGAGCTTTCAGTGAAGGCTTTACCACATCTGCTACAGCTGTAAGGCCTCTCTCCAGTATGCATTCTCTGATGTTTAATAAGAGCTGAACGCGAAATAAATGCTTTGTCACACTCACTACACTCAAAAGGCTTCTCTCCAGTATGAATTTTCTGATGTAGTTTAAGTGCAGTGCTGCTCCCAAATGACTTGCCACATTCATCACATTTGTAAGGCTTCTCTCCAGTGTGAACTCTCCGGTGAGTTGCAAGGCCAGAAGATTGATGAAAGCCTTTCCCACATTCCTTACACTTGAACAGTTTCTCTCCAGTGTGGATTCTCTGATGGATAATAAGGCTTCTACGGACAGAAAAGGCTCTGTCACATTCACTACACTTGTGAGGTCTCTCTCCACTAAGAATTCTGTGATGCTGTGCAAGTATTGACCTGGTGCTAAAGACCTTGCCACATTCACTACATTCGTAAGGCTTCTCTCCAGTATCAATACTCTGATGTTCATCAAGTGCTGATTTTTGTCTAAAATCTTTACTACATTCACTGCATTTGTAAAGTTTCTCTCCAGTATGAATTCTATGATGACTTACAAGGTTCAAATTCTGAGTATACAACTTGCCACACACATCACATTTATCTTGTTTTCCTCTGCTCTGGATCCTTTCATGTATAATGAGCTCTGAGCCACTTTTAAAGGCTTTGTCACACATTTTACACTGGGCATGTTTCTCACTAGTGTGAATTCTATGATGATGCGCAAGGTTTGATTCTTGATTGAAGTCCCTTCCACAAACGTCACATTCATACAGTTCCTCTCTTGTACGAATTTTCTGACTTAGAGCACGGTGTGAGTGTTCACTAAAAGCTTTGCCAGACCGATTACCCTGGAAAGATTTCTTTGTCCTGTCTGCTCTCTGTTCTTGGGTGAGTAATGAACAGTCTATAAAATTACGCCCATCTTCACGATCAGTGACGGCTTTGACACTGGGAACAATTGTCTGGAGTGGTGAAACTACAGGACTTTGCTCAACAGAGTTCTCAACTCCCTTCTGTTCATACGGTCCCCTACTACCTTTAAGTTCCTGCACCGCTGGTGGATGTGACTGCAAGCTGAAGTCAAGGTCACTAGGAACAGGCCTGTTTCTTACACCCCTTCTTTGGGGACCAATAGCTCTCCCAGTCTGCTCTTCCTCCTTACGGGTCATAGGTTCTATTTGGTACAGGTTTTCTTCTTCTCTCCACTCACAGGCAGGGGGATGTGCATTTCTCTGGACTTGCTTGAAGGGAAACCCTTCAGTACCATGGTTTTCATGTGCCTTCATCATCACTGTTGGCAATACTTCTCCTGAAGCACCACTGTGTTTGGCTGGTAATTCCATCATAGGTTTTTGAGAGTTATCTGCAAGGTGTAAAGAAACACAGGCTTCTGATTAGTTATTGATAATAGCTTAATTTCCCATATTAAAACATTTAACAACAAAATGAATACTTAGTTAAAAGAACAGTGAAAGTTCTCAACTGTCATGATCTTTTTTTTTTTTTTTTTTTTGCTTCTGGTACAGGGTGTGAGCAATCCCAGAGAGAAGAGAGAGAAAGTGGAAAAATCCTCTCTTCTCCTGAATTTGTACACACACACAACATGATTCTAAAGCTGTCAGGTTTGGTACTCAAAGTACAAAGCCAGCCATGTGCAATCCACTGCTTCAACCTTGACACCATCTGCTGGCCTGTGTTGTTTCATTTTATGGAAAACAAAGAGAATTCTTGAATAAAGAGAAATGTTGATTAACAGTAAGTCAAATCAATTGCAGGGAACTGATATTAAATGTATTTTTAAAAATAATTATTTTATTTTCCTTTATTTATTTATTTTAATTCGACCAGAGAGAAACAGAGTCAGAGAGAGACAGAAGGTGAGAAAGCAAGCCAGCAGGTCTGGGATTCAAACCATAGTTGGCTCTGTGGGAGTTCAGCGTTCTTAACCACCACACCACCTCACGGCCCCTATATTAAACATATTGGCAGCATACCAACTGGGCACAAATTAATGCAAAAGCATAGCACAATATAATGGTGAGTAATGCAAAGCAACCTTAAGTAATTAAGTAATTCTTTATGAGGACAAGCAAATGTTATAAGGGTTACATCACTGGAGTTTCATGTAGTCAACCACGTTCGAGTCCTGGATCTGGTAGCTTGCAAATAACATAGAAGCATGAGTGTGTGCCCAAGAACCTAAGAGAAGGGAATGCAGTGTGACCATCCCCCCAGGAAGGTATTTTCTTGCTTTCTCTCTCTCCTGCAAGTATGTGCGCCCTATTGCAAAAGTCTCTCTCTCTCTTTTTTTTTTTTTTACTTTTATCTACATTTATTTTATGCTGACTTTATTCCCATGCCATAAGTTCTTGTTTCTTCAGTTTCTTTTGGGATATCTTTTTCTTCTGTGCAACTTCCTCTTCCGGTTTAGGGGGACAATTAGCTCCTTTTCAGTGAGGATCATATAGATGTGGCAGGGGGAGCTCATGTATTGATTAATCCGTCCATGAGCTCTGCACATACAATAGCTCATCTTTGGTGCCTTGTTCACCTGAATATGCTCAATGACCAGAGAATCCACATCTAACCCCTTAAGTTCATCATTACTCTCTGCATTTTTAAGCATGTGCAGCAAAAATTTAGCACTCTTTTTAGGCCACCTTGTGTCTAGCCCCACTGTTTAGCCTGGGCACATTTACCAACTCCACCATAGTAATGATAGAATGGCACACTCTGCTTCTGTAAAGTGACATCCTTCAGATATGTGGTGGCTTTTCAGATATGCATACCCTTGATGGCCTGGGCAGTTTCATAAGTGCTCTTAAAGTGAACAAAAAGATTTGAACCTCTTGACTTGCATGACTTTGTGGGGTTCTCTGGGTCAAGTGAAGAGCGAACCATTTTCAAAGTTCACCTCAGGCCGCTAAGAAGAGGAAGAGCAGTGGCTCCCTCAGAAATCCTTGAAAAATTTCATAACTTCAATTTGATTGGTTCATCTTGGGACACATGCCTACACACACACCAAGCACTATGGTAATATAATGTACTGGTCCTCTTAGCCTAGGTCACTTTTTTTTACCTGGACACCATCTTGTTAGTCAACTTATTTGGGACAATATTGGTCCCCAAATGGAACTAGGACCAGTATGAACAAGGTTCTAGATGCCACAAGGTAACCTGGTGCCTGAGTCCTAGTGAAAGCACCTCCTTACTCTGGCCATTGGGAATGTAGGCATTTCCTGTATTTATCCATCTCTGGGTTGCCTCACTGCCTCTTGATTGCTGGTTGCATTTCAAGAATTTCTTCATTCATCCAGCTGATTCCTTGTGTTTTATTTAATCCCACTAGTTTATATATTTCAATCACTTCCTTCTTTTCCTGTTTATGTCTTGACACTCTTCCTAGGATAACCAGTATTTATTTATTTAATCGCTCCTCAGCCTCAGACTTGAACTCTGATCACAGTGCATATGTGTCTGGCACACCATACTCAAAGAGGTCTCCAGATGTGAATCTGGAACATTCTCCTGTGAATCAGACTTGCAGAGCTTCACATTTTTGCATAACACTGCTCTGTGTATTTTCAATGGCTAGCCATAGAGGAAAGCTTACACTTGAGGTTGCAGGGCTTTGAGAGACATGAGTCCCCCATATGACACTGGCTTAATCGATAAACTCCAATGAATTTGGCTGTGTCTGGATGTCCTCTTATTTCTCACTGAGTAGACCAACAGGGGAGGAAGGATGATTTCTCACTTTCTGTCTTTCTCTCTCTGAAAAGCACATGTGCCTTATAGCAAAAAATCTCTCCCCCTGCCAGGCAGAACTTCTTGTGGTACCAGGCAATCTTTCCAAGAGCAACTGTTGGCTTCATTGAAATAAACCTTAGTTCCTTAACTTACTGGTCATATCTTCAGATAGGACATGCCAGTCAAAGCCCTGGCTATAACCAGTGTTTCAAATTTCTGATGCAAGGCAACAAGTATTATTGAATTTATGCAACAACCATACTGTCACAAAATAAGAATGCTCACCAATATTCTTCAATTCAGATGTCTATCAAATCCAATATAATCCAATGCCATGTTTCCTTCATCACAAAACTGAAATCGCCGTGAGTCAACTGTGCCTGGTTGGCAGCCAATCACCCAGGACTGTCCCTGAGACAAGGTGCTCAGGCAGCTGCAGGACACGTTCTGAGGGTGGCCATTGGCCAAGGGTTGCTGTACCTTGGATGAGATGCCCACGCAGGACCTTAGTCCCATCTGGGTCACCAAAAAAACTGTTGCCGAACTCAAATCAGGTTCGCTTGCCCAAGTGCTATAGAACCAAGCCATAGGCCCATGGTGTGATGAAGTAAAGTACAGCTTTATAGCAAAGAATGAAGCAAGGAGAGCTGGCAGCTCATGCTGAAAAGCGCAAAAGTCTCTCTTTAAAAAAAAAATAATAATAAAGCTATATATGTAAAAATTTTAAATTGTAAGTTGTTAAAAACACTTGGGAAATAAGCAAAAACATGATTGTGAATTGTCATAAAAATTAACCAATGATGAGATTAGCAAATGGCATGATGGTTAAGGCACTGGACTCCCATGTGGAGTCAAGTCAAGGACCTGGTAGGTTGTTTTTTCACTTTCCCTCCTGCTCTCACTCTGTTTCTTGTTGGTTAAACTGAATAATAATACTAATAAGGAAAATTAAACAAGTAATTATTTAAAAATGTGTTGGCAGATGGTGTGGTGGTTAAGGGCACTGGACTCCCAGATGGCTGACCACAGTTCAAGTCTCAGACCTGGAGGATTGCTTTCTTGCATTCTCTCTCTCTCTCTCTCTGACTGGTCAAATTAAATTAAATAAATACATAACGTTTTAAAAATTATTAAAAAAAAAAACAGTAATACAAATGGTCAGCCATAGTGGTTCAAGTAGAAGGATGATGATGTACATTGGTTGAAGACACATGGCAGTGCCGGGTTGTGTCCCAGCCCAGTAAGAAAAGAGCCAGGCATGGTGGAATGTACCTGTCATCCTACCTAAACCAAAGGACTCAGGCAGAAGAATCAGAACTTAGCAGTACCCAGCCACAGTACCTATTTCTCTGTCTTTCCCTCCCTGCCTGTCTCTCATAAAGAAAATAAGTGCCCCCAAAAGGAGTGAACATTGGCTGATGAGAGGTAATGAAGACTCTTATCTCCTTCAGGAATAAGGACAAAACCAGGATAAATTGATGTATTAGGTTATCAGAAAAGTCATGATGCATTTTTGCACAGAAAAACATAAAAAAAAAAAAAAAGTCAACGCTTCTGACAACCCAAAGCTTTGAAGCCTAAAAGAGAATTCAAGAGTTTACCAAGGGAAACAGAAAAGACACTTGAGTCAAGGAGAGTCGGAGTGGGAGCACAGAACGAAGAATTAGGCACCCGGCTGGTTTCAGTTGGGACCTGAGAGGAATTCTCTGCTTTGGAAGATAATTAGCCAGAGATACGCAGCAGTCCCAATGTCCACTGTGGATACCTGGAATCCTAGACACAGGAAATGCCCACAGTCCTCACACTCCATAAGCCCAGTGTAGACAACAACCTAGAGTCCATATAGGCGGATAGATACCTGCACCAGAGAACCCATGCTGCATCGCCCATTCCCTGAGATACAAGCTCATGGAGTCGAGTCCCACTGGCGTACAGAGCCACAACCCAGGTGCATCCTGTCCTGGGGGTCCAGCAGTCTCGACATCTCCACATCCCCAAGGCCCCACTGTTATGCTAGTACACCCATGCAAAGACAGCCCCGCTGGTATCCCAGCTGAACCCAGTGCCATAAATACTATGTGTAACCCCAGCCCATAAGGCACCACGTACTCCAAGAAGTAGACTGCCAAGTTCACTATTGATTCTACTCTCAACTGGGTGAATCAATCTGTATGTCTCCCTGCAACTCAAGACCTTCTCTTCTCTGCTGACTCAACCATCTGAACTCGGAAGTTATCCAGGCACTATGCCTCCCCACCCAGGGCCTGATGAGGCCAGCTCATTGCCTCCCCACTTTCTGGTGCCAATTCTCAAAGAGTCAGAACTCTCCACACCAACTGTGGTCAACCCAAGGGCCTCATCTTCCCTGCCTGTTCAACACAAAAGTGGCCATAGCTGGTAACCCAGCACCAGCAGGTGGAGTCCACGTTCAACACCAATTCAACAGAGTGCTACAAGTATTCCACTGAAACTAGGCAGGGAAAAAAACTTTAGGCCACACAAACTGGAAAACAGGAAGTCACGCTATGTGTGTAGACGATGACATAATTTTAACATGGAAAAAAAAAGATTTCTCACTAAAGCTTATATAACTGGAGCCATCTGGTATTGTGGTGGGTAAGGTGCTGACTCCCACATGGCCCAATGTAGGACACTCCCACGGGGCAGATCACAGTTCGAGTCCCAGACCTGGCGGCTTGCTTTCTCATTTTCTCTCTCTCTCTGTCTCTCTGGTGGGTGCACATGATCTATAATAAATTAAAATATAATAATAAACTAAATTAACTTGATTAAAAAAAAGTTTAAAGGAATTCAATAAATTGTTTACTTTTTTCAATCTAACATTTATTTATTTAGTGGCTTATTTTGCAACTGTAAATCACTAGTACACGGTAATTCTTCTTCCTAGTGTGTTCAACTAAAGAATAAGCAAACACAGCATAGGTCAGTTTAAAAGAAATCATACTTCTCAGTGTAATTTGCAACAGGAAGAAAGTCTTAGGCTTACTCCTTGGAAATTCATATGGAGTAGCCATAAATATATTCAGACATTTTTCAGTTATTCGGGGAGGTTTGTGCATGGTCCCATGCAGAGCATCAAAGTTCCTCTTTGAAATATCCCAGCTTTGCCAATGACACCTCTTTTCTCAACTGCAGAACTTCCCAAAACATCTGATCAACGTCCTGCTATTTCACGAGTCCCTGCTGAATATATCGAATGCATGTAAAAAAGTTATATACAGAAGTGATCCTATATCTGCAAAAGGGAGAAATGTAGTAATAGTTGCTTGAGTCCCCTAATTTAATTCTGTGTTTACAGGACTTACTCTGGCCAGTGAGAGTACATTTTTTTTTGGTCCTCCACATTCAACTGCAGAAGCTTTCACAAATTGAATAGGTTGTAATCCCACTGGTTCAATGCTTAGAGTATTGTTTCCCACAGCCTCCAGAAGAGCTGAAGCCAACTCACTTTTTGAGAATGTTAAACATGGAAAGATATCTTCCTGACAGATTTTGTCTAAGAAAGGGCATGTTCTGTCCATTGTGGGCTCACCCTTCCAAGACCGAGTTTCCAGCTGGTACTCCAAGGTCATCCAGGTAGACAATGGAAGTGAAGAATCCCTCTTTGCACTCTTTTACAATGGGCTGTATCACACTGAGGTCCTGAAGGCTGCCACTCATGGCTCTGCTTGTACTTTTATTTCTGGTATGCCCGTTTTTTTTTTTTTGTTTTTTTTTTGAGAGATTTTCATTGTAGGGCGCGTGCGCTCACCAGACAGACAGAGAGAGACATAGAGACAGAAAGCGAGAAACCACCCCCCAGGGGGGATGGTCACGCCGCAATCCCTTCTCCTCCATTCTCCTCTCAGGATCTTGGGCACGCACGCACACGCGCCCGGCGTGAGTTTTAAGCCACCGGGTCCGGGACATGAACCGCGGTCGACTATGTGGGAGTCCAGCGACATAGCCATTACGCTAACTGCTGGTTCTCTGGTATGCCTGTTTTTAAAAGGTGTCTTTCCACCCGCCAGAGGCTCTCGTGTAGGTCATGTTGGAGAACTGGACACCAGTGTCTTCAGTGCAGCTACCTCAGCTTGAAGTACATCAGTTTTTCCTTGTGCTTCTTTTAACTGCTCTTCTGCTGTAGCCTGCTTGACATTTGCTTCTCTCACCATTTTGTGAGCTTCCTCAAACAGAGTAGCTGTGAGTTCTTCCAATTCCTGTCCAAGTTGATCTCATACTTTTGAAAGTCTCTCACATTCTTCATCTTTTAACTTCAGTTCCCTCTGAGCTTTTGCAAGTTCTTTTACTCTTTCATAGCCCTTTTCTCTGATGTCCAAAACAGATGGACTTCACAATTTGGACAGTCTATCAGTACTCAACCCAAAAATATCATCACTGCCATCACAAGCCTCTGTTACAGTAGCACCTGCAAAAACTCCCTCTCTGCATTACAGTTGTCCTTTTGCGGAGTGAACTTAGTTAACCCAGCTGTGATTCAAGAGGTAGAAGAAGATGCTGAGTCTCGAACATGAATGCTGATACTAGATATTTCTGCACAATTTCAATGTCTGGGAGATGAATACACGCGTTGTGTAGGAAGGTCAGAAACATCTAAGGTATTAGCCTGGCTGTGGGTAGAGCATAAACTGAAGGACGTGGCCGGTAAATGACACTTGGCGATGTAGTCTGCTCTTGTGTTCCTGCTTCACACACACCAAGAAGGTCCGGAGATGTGGGTGGAGCAAGGTTTACTACATGGAAGCCTGCCAAGGGGTCATTAGCCATAGCAAAAGCTTCATCATAAGAGAACCTGATGAACCCACTGTGGCCTCTGCCCGCGCTCAAGGGCACTCACACAACCACAGAGAGTGCACCCCAAGGCAGCCAAAGGCATAGGAGGACTACAGGCCGACCCGGGTCCACTCTGCGGCAACCTGCACACAGCACTGGGAGCCGCTGCAGGAGCGTGGGACTGCGCCTGCACCAGGAGCAGGACCCTAAGCCCAAGGAGTTCAATAAACTGTAAGATGAAAAAACATCAACGGAGAAGGTATTTTTTTTTAAATACTTTTTTTCCTTTCAGTGGTTTTTGACATAAGGCAAGTGTGCTCATGGGAGAGACATAGAAAATGAGAGGGAAAGTTACAAATCATCCTTGTGGGGGATGGCTATACTGCAATCCATTCTCCTCCATTCATCTCCTTCGGGCATGCACACACGCCTGGCATGATTTTCTCTTTTCTTCATTTTCATTATTTTATTTTAAGTTTTTGAAAGTGACCAGAGAGAGAAGGAAAGTGAGAAAGCAAGCTGCCAGGCACAGGAATTAAATAGCAGTCAGCCATGTCAAAGTCCAGCCACCTTAACCACCATGCCACCTGCTGGTCCCAACTGGGCATGATTTTCTAGCCATTAGGTCCTGATTCAAACCTGTGGCCAGCCATGTGGGAGTCAAGTGATTTAACCACTATGCAATCTGCTGGATCCCAAAACCCTTTTTAAATACCAAAAGCAAATCTACTGAAAACAAAAATCAAAACCACAACAATATGCAATGGTAACAGCAACCTACAAAAAATACCTATAAAAATATTTTATTTAGGGAACCAGCAGTTAGCGTAATGGCTATGTCGCTGGACTCCCACGTAGTCGACAGCGGTTCGCGTCCCGGACCCGGTGGCTTAAAACTCAGCCAGGCGCGTGTGCATGCGTGCCCAAGATCCCGAGAGGAGAATGGAAGAGAAGGGATTGCGGCGTGACCATCCCCCCTGGGGGGTGATTTCTCGCTTTCTGTCTCTATGTCTCTCTCTGTCTGGCTGGCGAGCACACGCGCCCTATAGCGAAAACCTCTCCAAAAAAAAAATTTATTTAAAGAATTATTTTATTTCATTTTATTAATCATGATTTCTTTAATATCAATATTTTTATACCTTGATCAGAGAAAGAGAAGGATGGAAAGCAACTGACAGCTACCTACATATGAAAATTTTAATCAAAAACGTGAAATGCTGGAGCAGGTGGTTAAGGGTGCCCGATCCCCACATGGTTGACCACGGCTCGAGTCAAGATCTGGCAGCTTCCTTTCTTGCTGTCCCTCTCTCAATCTCTCTTCCTCTATCTCACTCTTTCCTATCTGGTCAAATTATAAGAAATAAATAAATAAAGGGAAACAAATAATTCTTAAAAATATCAATTTCAGGGAACCAGCAGTTAGCAGTATGGGTATGTCGCTGGACTCCCACGTGATTGACCGCGGTTCACGTCCCGGACCCAGTGGCTTAAAACTCATGCCAGGCGCGTGTGCGTGCGTGCCCAAGATCCCAAGAGAAGAATGGAGGAGAAGGGATTGTGGCGTGACCATCCCCCTTGGGGGGTGATTTCTCGCTTTCTGTCTCTATGTCTCTCTCTGTCTGTCTGGCGAGCGCACACGCCCTATAGCAAAAATCTCTCCAAAAAAAAAAAAATCAATTTCAAATGGACATTGATCTAGGCGGAGTTCTTGGATAAGAACTCAAAAGTAAAACTAGATAAGAGCAAGCCGGTCACATGGTGGTTAGGCACTAGACTCTGATATGGATGACTGCAGTCCGTGTGGTTTGAATCCGGGGCCTGGTGGCCTGCTCTCTCACTTTTCCTCTCTCTCTCTCTGTCTGTCTCTCACTGGTGAGCACACATTCCCTATAGCAAATTTAAACATAAATGAAAATTAAATGAATTTTTTAGTATAAAGTAGTAGCACACAAATTAGATTATATCAAACTAATATGCTCTTACATAAGTTGAAGGAAATAACAGAAATAAGAGACAACATACAGAATAAAAGAGAATACTGGTAAAGCATGTATCAGTCAGGGTTAAAAAACAGAACATATGAAGAACTTAAAACTCAACAGCAAAAATAATAATTAGAAAGAACACAGAAGGATCAGCAGATGGCATAATGTTTATGTCATTGGACTCACACGGATGCAACCATGTTCTGAGGCCCGGTCCAAGCAGCTTAAAATTCATGCTGGACATGTGTGCATGTATGCCAAGAATCCCAAGAAGAGAATGGAGACAAAGGGATTACAGCGTGGCCATCTCCTTTGGGGTATGATTTCTTATTTTGTCTCTCTTTGCCTCTTTGAGAAGTGTACAAGCCCTATAGCAAAAATCTCTTAAAAGAAAAAAAAAGAGCAAATTGCCAGCAGATGACACAGTGGTTAAGGTCGTACATTCTCACATGGCTGTCCTCATTTCCTATTACTAGACCCAGTGTTTTGAAAATCACACAGGGGGGACCAGCAGGTGGCATGGTGGTTAAGGTGCTGGACACTCCCACATGGCTGACTATGGTTCAAGTCCTGGACCTGGTGGCTTGCTTTCTCACTTCCCCTCTTTCTCTCTCTCTCTCTGTCGAATTAAAAAAATAAAATGAATAAATAAATAACATTAAAAAAGAAAGAAAGAAAATTACACAGGACTGGGGCAAGTAGATGTCATAGTGGTTATGTCACTGGACTCCTACACGGCCAAGTGTGGTCTGAGTCCAGGACACAGTGGCTTGAAACTCACAGTAAGAGTGTGTACGTAAAATGTGCAAGATACCGGAAAGAGAATGGAGAAAGGACTGCAGCATAGCCATCCCCCCCGAGAAGTGATTTCTCATTTTCCCTCTCGATGTCTCTGTTTCTCTCTCTGGGGAGTACACACACCCTAAGACAAGCACCTCTTAAAAAAAAAAAAAATCAAACCAGGTGCGTGTGTGTGCCCAATATCCCGAGAAGATAATGGGAGAGAGGTATGGCCAGCCTCCCTGGAGAGTGATTTCTCACTTTCCCTCTGTCTCTGGGGAAAGCTCACACCTTATGGCAAAGACCTTCAAGGAAAAAGGAAGAGATGATTGCTTAAGTAAAAATTTCTACTACATAAAAGTGAACAGCATGAATTAACATCGGCTTCAATAAATGATGTGAGACTGAAACTCACGAGCCCTAATTCCAGGGACCTGTGACCCTATCTGCACATGAGGATCTAACACGGGCTCCTCCTACTGACCACCTTTGTAGCGCTGCTGAGTAATAATCTCAGAAGACTGAACCCTGCTGCCCTGTTCCAAAGAGGAACAGGAGTGAAAAACTCAGAAATAAAAAATGAGAGGATCCTTGGGAAATATGTCAGTATTTATCTGTCCTTGTTCCTGACACAGATCTCCTCCTGCCTTGATATTTCCTGGATAATGAGACTGTGATTCCTTCTTCTCCTTCTTCTTTTTAAAGAGTTATTTTATTTAACTATTTATTTAATTTGATGAGAGAGAGAGAGAGAGAGAAAGTGAGAAAGAAAGCCACCAGTTCCGAGACTCAAACTATGGTAGGCCTTGTAGAAGTCTAGCACACTTAAACACGCCACTTGCTGGCCCCATGATTTCTTCTAATAAGATAACACTTGGGACCGGCAGGTGGCATGGAGGTTAGGACTGCAGGACTCCCACATGGCCAACCTCAATTTGAGTCCTGGACTTGGCAGTTTGATTTCTCACTTTCTCGCCCTCTCTTTCTCTGCTCCTCTCTGGCCGAGTAAATAAATAAAGTTAAAATAATTCCTAAAAAAACAAACGAAAACAAAAAACAAGTAAGACAACACTAAGAGTTTCCTAGATTGGGACTGGTCACCAAAAATACAGGGTCAGGATTAGAAACAGAACTTTCACCTGTGAATAAAAGGGCAGGATACTGAAATAATCTTCCACCATGTCTACTGAAGAAGCCTCCCTAAAACTTCCTAGACTATGGAGTCCTGGGGATTCCAAATGTTGAACACACAGAAGTGCCTGGACAGTGTTCTCCCAAAGGGGCCAAGGAAGCTCCACACTTGTTTTCTTTCTTTTTTTCATGAGAGATTATTGCTGCAGCGCATGTGCACTCACCATTGAGACAGAGAAAGTGAGAAATCACACCACAAGGGAATGGCCACACTGCAGTTCCTCTCCTCCATCTGCTCTCAGGATCCTGCACATGCACACACATGTACCTGGCAAGAGTTTTAAGCCACTGGGTCCAGGACTCAAAAGGAGGTTTACTACGTGGGAATCCAGTGAGGTAACCATCCGCTGGCCCTACTCTACACACCTTCTGAGGCACCTAAGCATCTCTTCATTTGGTGGTTTCCCTGTATTCTTTAAAATATGTTTTATAACAAACCAGGAAAACTGAGATAGGATGTCCCTGATTTTGTGAGTCACCCTAGCAAATTCATGAAATCCAAGAATATGATTATGGGAACAATGATGTATAGGGTGAAAACCTACTCATGATTGGCATTTACAGTAACAGACATTCTTCAGATATCAAGTTTTATTTATCTATTTTTATTTAGCTTTATATATTATTATTATTATTATTATTATTTCAGTTTGATCAGAGAGAGAGAAGTGAGAAAGTAAGCCACTAAGTCCAAGTCTCCTACCACGGTCACCCATGTGAAACTCCAGCACCTTGAACCACCACACCTGTTAATTGCTGAGGAATCAAGGGGTTTTTTTGAAAGGTTTTTGCTATAGGGTGCATGTGCTTGCCAGAGAGAGTGACATAAAGCAAGAAGTCACCCTCCAGGGGGGATGGCCACGCAGCTCCTCTTGGGATATTGGGCACGTACGCATCTGGCATGAGTTTAAGCCACTGGGTCCAGGACTCGAACTGTGGTTGACTACATGGGAATCCAGTGACATAGTCATTACTCCAACTGCTGGTTCTTAGAAATCAAGTTTTAACATGCAGAATATGACTGCAACTCCAGATAGTCAGAACCAACATGAAACACAGGGGAGCCAGCTAGTGTTCATAAGAGATCAGACTCTTGGCAGAGCAAAAACAGCAGGCAATTTTTACGATAGCCCAAGCTTTCTGTGCTGGGTGGGGTGTCAGCGAGCAGAAGGAGTGCTTTCCCTTTTCCTTGGGCTAACAGACGTGGACAGGCAGACCACTCTGTCTCCAGAGATGACTGTGTAGGTCCAGCCATCATGACACTGGGGCCTGCATGCTGATCTTCCAGAGAAAGGAGCATCTGCTGGAATCGAAAGGAGAAACCCTTACATGATCCTCTCCAGTGCTGAGGAGAGCCATGGAAGCAGAGTTCATGTAAGCCAGGAGACAGTGCTGCCCACCACGACTGCCAGCAGGTGGAGGGGTGGTTAAGGCAAGGGACTCCCCCATGGCTGATCACGGTTCAAATTCTGGACGTGGCGGTTTTTTCTCTCTCCTCTCTCCCTCCTGGTGGTTAGATGTAAGTGTTTCTTTTCACACAGGATTCAGTCACTTGTAGAGTTCCCGAACACTATTTACTGGTGTTGCTTCTGACGCTTACCTCGGCTCTTACCTGTGACCAGCCCTTGGGTCCACTCCCGTCCACCGGGTACCTCTGGTCGCTGCACACGGCTCTCTGCAGTCCAGGGCTCCTCCCCTTGTTCCAGCATGGAGATAACGGTCACATCGGGAGGAGAGGTTCCTGCTTAGAAGAGGGAAGGAGCATGACACATGAGCCTTTCCAGAACCGCAGCCCGATGTTTATGTGGGAAAAGGACGTGATACGTGGTTCTGGACAGACATTTCACAAACGTATCCGCTGATCGCTTCCTGTCAATGCTCAGGGATTCGGGTAAAGTGCAGACATCACGGTGTCTGTGCGGAAGCTGAATCGAATCTCGGAGGTAGAAAAAGGATGTGGACATCCCAGAAGTCCGCCATGAGGCGTTCTGCATACTTGAGGTTTGGAACTACCACAGACAGATCAGGAAGGGGCAGAACGCTTGAAGAACAGGAAGCTCTCCTACTGCGAATCACCAGGGCTTCGGTGCTCTCAAGTAGTGCAGCGACCCAGAAGAGGAACACACAAGAAAGTGCAAGACACACGAGGGCAGATCCCGACTTCTGGGGAAAAGTCGTCCTCACCCACGGACACCAGGTTCCTGTAGTTCTCCAACATCACCTCCCTGTACAAAGCCCTCTGAGCAGGGTCCAGGCGTTTCCACTCCGTCTTAGAGAATTCTATGGCCACGTCCTTGAATGTCACCTGTTCCTAAAATTAAAACACATCTCCTCAGGGGGTATCAGAACTGTGCTTATCTTCAAACAAAGTGTAAAAAGGGGAGTGTGAATGATCAGTACAGTTGATGTAAGTGATAAGACAGATCCAGGTTAAAGTATCTGTGAGCTGCTATGTCTCCATGACCGTGTTACATTACATGAGGATTTGATACCGTGTCAGTCTATGTGGATGAGAAATCAACAAAATACCAACTCAGGGTTACCTGTATAGAAGCACGAGGTTAAATATTCAATACGTTAAGTAATATTCAGTATCTAAATAAGCAAGGGAGGGACCAACTGTGGCATGGTGGTTGAGGGTGCTGGACTCCCACATGGTCAGCCACAGTTCGAATCCTGGACCTGGCACCTTATTTTCTCAATTTTCCTCTCTATCTCGTTCTAATCCTCTCTGGTCAAATTAAAATAAGCAAGTAAATAAAATAACTTTTTTATAAAATAAAAATAAGTCAAGAAGTAAGGGCTTGAATGGTATATTAAAAGATGATTGGGGCAGGCAGGCTGGTGGTTAAAGGAGCTGGATTCCCACATGGTCAACTGTGGTTCGAATCCAAGACCTGGTGGCTTGCTTTCTCACTCTCTCTCTCTCTGTCTTTCTTTCTCTCTCTCCCTATCTGGTAAAACTAAAATAAATGAATAAATTTTTTAAAAGTTAAATAAAATAATTCTTTTAAGAAAGTAAATAAAAATAGATGATGATGTCTACGGTAGTCCAAAAAAAAGTTCAGAATCTAAAAACTGTGTTGGGGGCTGTCAGGTGGTGTGGTGGTTAAGGGCACAGGACTCCCATATGGCCGACCACCTGGCGGCTCACTTTCTCACTTTTCCTCTCACCTGACCCTCTCTGGTCTAATAAAAAGAAAGAAAGGAAGGAAGGAAGGGAGGGAGGGAGGGAAGGAAGGAAGAAGGAAGGAAGGAGAAAGAGAGAGAGAGAGAAAGAAAGAATTCTTCAGAAAACAAAACAAAACAAAGAAACAATGAAAAATACCATAAATACCATGATGGTGTCACCAATAGCAAGGAGCAAAGCATTAAATATCTCTCCTGTGAAAGTATTATTCTACATCCTTGAATGTCCAAAACATAAAAGCCAAAGAGTGAAAGATCTACCCCATCTTATGGAGGAGACAATGGGGTCACAGACAATGTAAGAAACAGCCCCGAGGTAAATGACCTAAAATGTCAGAGCTAACACTTAAACCCTGGTGTGTGGGAATAAAAACTGAACCTCAGTGAGATGAGCAGATGGCAAAATGGTTACATTACTGGACTCCCCTGTAGTCTGGATCCCCAGCTTAAAACTCATGCTGGGCACATTTGTGTGTGTGTCCAAAATCTGAATGGAGGAGAAGGGATTGCGTCATGGCCAGCCCACCTAGGGGATTATTGCTTGCTTTCTGTCTTTGTTTCTCTCTAGCAAGCACATGAGCCCTACAGCAAAATCTAAAACAAACAAACAAACAAACAAAAAACTGAACCTAACGGCCGGCAGGTGGTTAAGTAAGGTGGTTAAGTTGTTGGATTCCCACATTGCTGACTGCAGTTCAAGTCCTGGACCTGGTGATTTCTCACTCTTCCTCTCTCTCTTTCTCTGTCTCTCTCTGGTCAAATTTAAGAGTAATAATAAACAAGTTCAAAAAAACCCACAAAACTGAACCTAACAATGAAATGCTACAGTAACAAATATAGAGCAAACAAATTGACGGAGGATTACCTAATTGAGTAAAATGGAAACAAGTTGAAAGATAACATGGAGCTACACACAAATGACACTGTACATGCACACACGTATGTCCACAACATGTTACTGTCCTTCCTACTATCACGCATTAATGTGACAGACAGAACACACGTAAGGCCATGGGGAAATTCAGAAGATACTGTTCAATGAATGAAGAACATTAAACTGACTTAAAATAATGGCTGTCTTTAAAATCCATGGACTTGCACACTATACACATGTACGCACATATCACACACACACACTGAAAAGAACACAGGAAGGAGTCATCTCTTGATGACAGTTTCTTTTTTTTCCTTTTTTCAAGAATTATTTTATTTAACTTTAGTTATCTATTCGCTTATTTTAATTTAACTAGAGAGTGACAGAGTGAGGGAGGGGAAGTAATAAAGAAAGCTGCCAGGTCCAGGACTCGAGCCATGGTCGGTGATGTGAGTCTAGCACCCCTAACCATGATGCCACTGGTTAGCCCTAACGACAGTTTCTAAGTGATATCTATACTTGTTATTCTTGTTAATATGCATTTCACAATAGAACATGAAAACACACAGGCAGAATTTTACCTAGGAAATATAAATTATTTAGACCAGCAGATGGTGTAATGGTTGCATTACTGGATTCACGAACTTGACTGTGGTTCAAATCCTGGACTTGGCGGCTTAAAACACATGCTGGGTGTATGTGCATGGATGCATACCAAAATCCCAAGAAGAAAATGGAGAAAGGACTGCAGCATTGCCATGTCTCCTGAGGGGTGAATTCTCGCTTACTGTCTCTCCATCTCTGTTTTTTAGGCAAGTGCAAACACCCTATAGCAAAACTCTCTCTCTCAAAAAAAAAATTATTATACACTGAATTATATTAAAAAATGATGTAACTTGGAGCCAACACGTGGCATAAAAGTTAAGAAGGCTGAATCCCCACATGCTGAATGCACAGTTGAGTCCTAGACACAGAGACTAGAAACCCATGCAGAACGTCTGTGGGCGTGACCAAAATCCCAAGAAGAGAATGAAGAAAGGATCACAGCTCGGACAGCCCTTCCTGGGGATGATTTCTCATTTTCTCTTACTCTCTTGTTCTGTCTCTCTGGTGAAAAAAAAGAAAAAAAAGAAAAACGAAAACATGGTACAACACAGGAAAACATAACTCCAGTTTAAATTAAATATTCACATTCGAAATACGAATACATACTACCTACTTCAACATTTATACAAAACTTTCTAAGTTTCTCTCAGTAGGAAAAACTAAGATATGGGCCAGCTGTATGGCGAGGTGGTTGAGGCAGTCAGATCCCAACTGGAAGGCCACCGCGATGATTTGCCAGAAACGGTAGCCTGGGTGGCCACTCCGGGTTCGCTTGTGCATTCCCAAAATCCAACGGAAGGAGAGATCGAGGAGAAACTGACGTGTATAACATCATGATGCAATAACACAACAGCATCGCTGAAAATTTCTTCAAGAATCAACCAACAACGAACAAATACATTTCCACAGCACATGCCATGACTCAGCCACAAAAGAGACAAAAGTGGTTCCCCACTGACTAAGGCAAGGGGAAATGTCAACAGGAAAGAAGATGACTTGTGTTTTCAGAGCTATGCTGCATGTTAGGAGTTTTAACAGGAAACAAATACAGAGAGTGCGTTATGTACAATAAACACAGACTTTCACAAAAAATGCACAGTCTCAAGGACATGGCTGTGTGGAGAAAAATTTAATGAGTCTCCCGCTGTGAGGTACTGAAGCTGACTTGGTATGGTTGATGCACTAAAACCACCTCTAACACTGACCTTGCGTCTGCACTTCCCATGCAATTCCTAGTCCTGGAACTCCAAGTCCAGACACATGCAGGCTCGCTGCTGAGCTTCAAACATGGCACAAGATCAGGCAGGACAGACCTGCCACTGAGAGTCTCCTCCCCTCACATTTCCAGGGGTCCCTGAACCCGTCTTCAGGGGCAGCTTCTCCAGCCCTGCCCGACAGCTGGCAGTGAGTGCAGACGTGCCCACGCACTCCCGGCTGCCAACAGCACTCCCGCCGTGGGGCCCACCCCCGACTCCAAGCCAGGTCTGGGTGACCCTCCCCAGGGTGTGCCCACAGAGCCTTCACAGGGTCCCCACCACTGGTCACAGAGGGATGGAATCTAAGAGATGAGAGGGACTGAGGGAGGCGTGGGTGAGTGTCAGTATACCTAGCAGGAGGGCCCTTCAGGTCAGAGGTGAGCAGCTCCAATGGCAGGATTTCAGGAAGGAGACAGGACAATACACCAGGAATATCCATTTACCTGAGGAGGAGCCACGCCTGAGTCCTCTGCAGTCCTCCTCTTGCTCCTCTTCCTGGGCTTCATTTCCAGTACAGGAACTGAGAGTCTTCAGAAATCAACCCTGAACATTAAAAATATGCTGTTTGGGGCTGGCAGGTGGCATGGTGTAAAGGGCACTGGACTACCACATAGCCAACCATGGCTTGAGTCCTGGACCTGGCGGCTTGCTTTTTTACTCTCTCTCTCTCTTTCTGTTCCTCTCTGGTCACATTAAAATAAAGTTAAAATAGGGACCAGTGGTTGGCGTATGGCTGTCACTGGACTCCCATACAGCCGATCACGGTTTGAGTCCTGGACCTGATGGCTTAAACACAAGCTGGGCGTGTGTGCATACATGCCTAAGATCCTGAAAGGAGAATGGAGAAGGGATTGCAGCGTGGTCATCACCCAGGGGGTTGATTTTTCACTTTCCATCTCTCTGCCTCTCTCTGTCTTTCCAGCCAGCACACGAGCCCTATAGCAAAAACCTCTCCCAAAAAAAAAAAAAAAAGTAAAGTTAAATAAAATCATTCTTTCAAAAAAGTGTGCTGTTCATGGTCAGATTCAACACTTCCCCTGTCTGTGCCACAGTCACAGAGAAAAGCCCTCCCCATGGGACCAGCAGTTAGCGTAATGGCTATGTCACTGGACTCCCATGTAGTCGACCGTGGTTCGAGTCCCGGACCCGGTGGCTTAAACTCATGCTGGGTGCACGTGCGTGTGTGTCCAAGATCCCGAGAGGAGAATGGAGAAGGGATCGTGGCATGGCCATCCCCCATTGGGGGTAATTTCTTGCGTTCTGTGTCTCTGGAGAGTGCACGCACCCTGTAGCAAAAACCTCTCAAAAAAAAAAAGCCCTCCCCAAAGGACAGAGGGTCCTCTGCTGCCCACACAGCAGGAGGGGAATGCAACAACCACCTCCTACAACAAGGCCAGCCAGGGCATCCTGCCTCAGCTCCTCAGAGCTCACTCCTGCCGGGTGAGGTCCCCCACACACGGCAGCAGTAGGGAGGTGGGCTGCACCGAGCTCCCTTCAGGACACACAGTGGCGCTGCCTGACCTGATGCAGGGTCCAGCCTCTCTCATTCCTTCATGGGTTACAGATGGACCTGGGCCTTCAGAGACAGAGGGCACAGGGCTGGTGTCCATGCCGGATGCAGAACAGAATGAACCGAGTCCCCACCCGACCATGGGAAGGGGTCCTGGGTAAGGGCACAGGAGTTGGGTTGCAGAAGGCCTCAGCACCCACCGTGAGCCAGAGGTCAGGAGCACTGAGAGGCCAGTCCAGGATGTCCACCTCTGGCACTGCTCCACCCTTGGGGACCTGTTGTCACCAGTACCCAGATAACATGATCTCATGAAAGGACCAGAGGGAATCCTAAAGAGCAGGGGAGATGTAGGGGGAGGGAGGGGGTGTGGAGATGAGGGCGGGGGCTAGAATGTTATGAGGGAGAACGGAGTCTCCATGAGCAGGTGAGAT
>NW_006159600.1:163411-165457 GCF_000334495.1 Tupaia belangeri chinensis | reverse complement strand
GATGGTATTTGGGGCCTGCAGTTGAGAGGCCTGACAGTCTGAGGCAGGGGCAGCCCTCATAGAGGGCCTGAAGCAGGAGCAACAGTAGCCCAATGTTGTCTAGATCTGAACAGATTCCAAGCACATACAGCTACTACAAGAATTATTCTTAAGGGGCTAGCAGGTGTTGTGGTAGTTAAGAACGCTGGACTTCCACATGGCTGATCGCGGCTCAAGTCCTGGACCTGGTGGCTTGCTTTCTCGCTTTCCCTCTCTCTGTCTCTCTCTCTTTCTCTCTCTCACTCTTTTGCTCTGTCCCTCTCTGGTCAAAATTTAAATAAAGAAATAAATGAACTTAAATAAAATAGTTCTTAAAATTTTTTCTTAAATAAAAAAAAAACGGTTTAAATTTTTTCTTTCTTTTTTTTTTTTTTGAGAGATTTTTGCTATAAGGGACATACACTCACCAGAGAGAGACAGAGAGACAGAAAGGAAGAAATCATTCCCCAGGGGGATGGTCATGCTGCAGTCCCTTCTCCATTCTCCACTCAGGATTCTGGGCAGGGATACATGCACCCGCACCCAGCTTGGGTTTTAAGCTGCTGGGTCCAGAACTCGAACCGCAGTCAGCCACGTGGGAGTCCAGTACGTTAACCATTACACCATCTGCTGGTCCCTGCTATAAGAATTTCAGTGCAGGACTTTGAAAGCCCTACAAAACCAAGGAGCTGAATGGAAGCTGTGAGCGCTCAGGCCAAGGCAGGCTGCACAGTCCTCGCCTTTAGGAAGACCCACAGCATGTGACAGAGCTCAGTGGCAGCTGCTTCAAAGGCTTTACCCCATCGGCCAACAAGGTGACCTCTGCAGCCTCACTGCGACAGGGTCCATGTTTCTCCCGTGTCAGGGACTTTGCTTCCACCCAGTCTGCAGGACAGTGTCTCTCTACAGGGGAATCACTCATGTAAGGGTACCCAAAGCTCACTTACATTCAAGTTTTCACAGAAGCCAGCTTCCATTCTGACTCAATTTTTTTTCAGTTTTTTTTCTTTTTTTGAGAGATTTTTGCTATAGGGAAAATACACTCACTGGAGAGACAGAGAAACAGAAAGCAAGAAATCCACTAAGAGGGAGGACCATGTTACAATCCCTTCTCGATCCTCCTCTCAGAACTTTTGGCCATGCACATGCTCTCCGCTATGTCCAGGACTCAAACCGTGGTCAGCCAAATGCGAGTCCCAGCGCCTTAACCACCAGGGCTCCTGCTGGCTGTAGCAAATCCATTTCAACAATCCTGTAATGCAGTCACTATGGGTCTGATTTATCCCATCTCTCAGGCATGTTCCCTGGGAGATGCATTCTACTAACGTGACCCAGTTTAAGCTCAGAGTGCGAATCTAGGGGAAACAAGTTCCCTTGTATGAAACTAAACTGTGGGGGGCTGCAGGAGGGGTCGCAGTAGGGCGCTAGCACTGTAATTCTGATCGTCCTGCGCCCGCGACACTCAGACATGTGAGCAGGGCGGTGCCATTACACATTCCAGCAGAGCTGAGGAGAATGCTGGCCACAGAATCTGAGAGCTCAAGGTAGGGGTGTCCGGGAAACGGAGACTTGGAGGTGGGACTCAGTCATGAGATGGGACAGGAAGGAAAGCAGTACGTGTGGCCAGCATTGAAACGTTATAGGAAGACTTTGGCCAGAACTGCCATCTTCCAGTAATTAACTGAAATGACAAACACAAATGGAAAGGGGAGAGGCACCCGATATATGTTCTCTAGGCATCTTAGAAAACATGGAGTTGTTCCTTTAGCAACATACATGCGAATCAACAAGAAAGGTGATATCGTAGACATTAAGGGAATAGGTACTGTTCAAAAAGGAATGCCCCACAGATGTTCCCATGGCAAAACTGGAAGAGTCTACAATGTTATCCAGCATTGTTGTGAACAAACAAGTTAAAGGGAGGATTCTTGCCAAGAGAATTAATGTGCGTATTGAGCATATTAAGCATTCGAAGAGAAGAGATAGCTTCCTACAATGTGTGAAGGAAAATGACCAGAAAAAGAAAGA
>NW_006159600.1:140781-163390 GCF_000334495.1 Tupaia belangeri chinensis | reverse complement strand
GCCAGCCTGCTCCACCCAGAGAAGCACACTTTGTGAGAACCAATGGAAAGGAGCCTGAGCTACTGGAAGATATTCTCTATGAATTCATGGCATGATGGGTGTTAAACTAATCTGTGGTGTATATAAACAAAATGTTCCAGGAAGAAGCCCTAGGCCACAGCACAGTGAGAACAGGGCTCAGGAGATTAAACAGAGGGAGCTGGTGAGAAATCAACAGGAGACTGGAAAACAAGACAGGGATTTTCCAAGGTTAGCGGGAGATACAGTAAAACAGGAAGTGACCATCTTGGCAACAAACCACTTTGATGGAAAAAAAAACAAGAGGGGATAAGAATGAGGAATTAGGGACCAGCAGTTAGCGTAATGGCTATGTCGCTGGACTCCCATGTAGTCGACCGCAGTTTGCGTCCCGGACCCGGTGGCTTAGAACTCACGCGGAGAGTGTGTATGTGCACGTGCCCAAGATCCTGAGAGGAGAATGAAGAAGAAGGGATTGTGGCGTGGCCATCCTCCCTGAGGGATTTCTTGCTTTCTGTCTCTCTGTCTGTCTGGCAAGCGCATGCGCCCTATAGCGAAAACCTCTCCAAAAAAAAAAAAAAAAAAAAGAATGAGGAATTAAATATTGGCTTTAGGAGAGGGTGGGACTAGCAGATGGCACAATGGTTATGTCACTGGACACCTACAGGGCTGACCACCGTTCAAGTCCCAGACTGGGAGGCTTCAAAGTCATACAGGGTGCGTGTGTGTGCATGCCCAAAATTGCAGAGGAGAATGGAGAAGGGATTGCAGTGCGGCCATCCCCCAACAGGGTGATTTCTCACTTTTTATCTCTGTCTCTGTGGTAAATGCACAAACACTATAGCAAACATACCTTTAAAAAAAAAATCTTGGAACCAGCAGGTGGCATGGTGTATGATATGCTGCCATTCCCACATGGTCAACCATGGTTTCAGTCCTGGATCTGGTGGCTTGCTTTCTCACTTTCCCTTTCTCTGTGTGATCAAATTTAAAAATAATAATGACAAGTGGAATTAAATAATTATTAAAAAAAAAAATCTCGGGGCTGGCAGGTGGTGGTATTGTTAAGGGTGCTGGATTCCCACATGGTTGACTGCGATTTGAGTCCCGGACCTGGTGGCTCACTTTCTTGCTTTCTCTTTCTCTCTCTGTCCCCCTCTGGTCAAATTATAAATAAATAAATAAAGCTAAATAAAGTAATTATTTTTCTTAAAAAAAAACTCTCTTAAAAAAAGAAGAAATGGAGAGGTCATTAGTGATTCTTCAGAAGAAATTATCCATGGAATGGTGGACATGAGAGCCCATCTTGATAGATTCAAGTGAGAATTTGAGGCAAGAACTGAAGACAGAGCAAACCAAGTTTTCTATGTATTCTACTTTTGTGTGTGTGTGAGAGAGGTTTTGTTTTGTTTTGTTTTGTTTTTTGCTATACGGAGCATGTGCTTGACTGAGACAGAAAGAGACAGTGAGACAGAAAACAAGAACCCCTACCTCTGGATGGATGGCCATACTGCAATGCCCTCTCCTCCATTCTCGTCTTGGGACTTTGGGTATGCACACACATGTGCCCAGAATGAGTTTTAAGCTGCCAGGTCTGAGACTCAACCTATAGTCAACTATGTGGGACTCCAGCAACATAACCATTATGGAAGAGGTGGTTCAAAGTTTTTTTTTTTTTTTTTTTAAGCATTTATTACATTGGGGCCAGCAGGTGGCAGTTAAGGCCCCTGGACTCCCACATGGCTGAACATGGTTCAAATCCCAGACCTGCCACTTGCTTTCTCACTTTACTTCTCTCTCTGAACAACTTCAAAAAAAGAAAAAAGAAAATAATGACAATGAATAAAATTATGTAAAATTAAGTATTAAAATTATATAAAATTAAGTATTTTAAAATACTTTTTTGAAAGTGTACATTATTTTATTTATTATTATTACTACTACTACTGCTATTGCTTTTAAATTTGACCAGAAAGAGACAGAGAGAGAGAGAAAAGGAAAGTGAGAAGGCAAGCCACCAGGTTCAGGACTTGAACTGTGGTTGCCGATGTGGGAGTCTAACAACTTAACCAATCATACTACCTGCCAGCCACTTTTTTTTTTTTTCTATAGGGCACATGTGCTCACCAGAGAGACAGATATAGACAGAGAGTCAGAAAGTGACTGTCCCCAGAGGGAATGGCCATGCCAGTCGCTTTTCCTCCATTCTCTTGGGATTTGGGGCAGGTGCCTGCTTCATATGCACATGTGCCCAGTGTGAGATATAAGCCACCAGGCCTGGAACGTGAACCATGGAAGAATACGTGGCAGTCCAGTGACATAATCATTTTGTCATCTGCTGGTCCCAAATTTTAAGATGGAGGAAAAGCAGCTCTGCTGCTTGCTCGGGAGAGCCCTCTCCTATCAGTGGCTCAGTGCCTGACCTAGGCAGCATGACCTACATCTAAAAGAAAGGCTTTTTCCCAGGACCCACTACATTCTGGGAAAAATAAAATGGTTTTTAAGGCCTAAAGCCTCTAGACAAAGAATCGTCCCACCTTCACACCCACTCCAAATTAGGAGACTAACTGGACCCATCCAGCAGCCCCTCTTCACTAGGAGGGGAATGTATACATAAGTCCCGCCTAGAACAAGCCGCACAGAGGCCCCTCTGACCCGAATAAAAACCCCTTGACTGAGTTCCTCCTTGCCAACCTATTTTCTGGGACCCCTCACTTCTTTTTGGGAAATGTTTTTCCTTCCCTCTCCTTCAATAACCCCCCATTCCCTATGCCTACTGTCTGTGTCCGAGTCTAATTCTTCCTGAGCATGGGACGAGAACCCATGTCTCACTGTGGGTGCTGGACCTGATCACCACTGGGCCCGTGTTCCTGTGTCACTCGTCTAGGGGTTCCACATCAACTACTGGGCAGTCTTGGGGGACTGAACCTTCACGTGGGATCTGATGCGAATCCATGCGGATGGTGTCAGAACGGAGCAATGACTGCAGGATGCCCCGTTGGTGCCTGATGAGAACTGGGCGTCTGTGGGGAGGACTCTACACGACCTGTGAGCAGAGGGGAAGTGTCTGTGTTCACTGCTGAGCGCTGCCCTGAGTGTGAGAACAGGAAAACCCCCGGGTTCCTCCTCCAGCCTCGCACACCCTCGGGCTCCCCATGTCTTTCCAGGAAAAGGGAAGGGGTGACTCCCAACTGCATCAGTCAGCGCTGCCCTCTGGCTGCACGGGGACTGCACACGGAGGCTCTGAGGCCGGAAACATAAAATGCACATTCCTCACACACAGGGGTTAAAGAGTATCAAGAAGCCTCCGTACTCCTGCTGGGTTTCTGGAAAGAAACTGTCACTTTTTTTTCTTGCTCGCAAGGTAACAGCCAATCACAACAGCTAGGCTTCAGTCAGTCACAGGCACCCCACCTTTTGAACTGCTCCTGCAGACAAACTCAGAAGGTAACCAACCTAAATTGTTTCCCTCCCTCATTCCTTCACTTTCCTTCAGTTCCAGTGCATCAGTATCCTTTTCTGGTACTTAAATACCTGAGGCCACAAGGCTAGCAGGAGTTGTCTGTTAGCGTAATGGCTATGTCGCTGGACTCCCACGTAGTCGACTATGGTTCACGTCCCAGACCCAGTGGCTTAAAACTCACGCCAGGCGCGTGTGCGTGCGTGCCCAAGATCCCGAGAGGAGAATGGAGGAGAAGGGATTGCGGCGTGACCATCCCCCCGGGGGTGATTTCTCGCTTTCTGTCTCTATGTCTCTCTCTGTCTGTCTGGTGAGCGCACGCGCCCTATAGTGAAAATCTCTCAAAAAAAAAAAATTGCTTAATTAGGGACCAGGAGTTGGTGTAATGGCTATGCCACTGGACTCCCATGTAGTTGACCAAGGTTCGAGTCCTGGACCCAGTGGCTTAAACTCATGCTAGGTGCATGTGTATGTGTGCCCAAGATCCTGAGAGGTGAGTGGAAAAGAAAGGATTGCGGTGTGGCCATCCCCTCTGGGGGATGCTTTCTCGCTTTCTGTCTCTGTCTTTCTGGCGAGCGCACTCACCCTAAAGCAAAAACCTCTCCCCCTCAAAAAAAAGATTTGCTTAATTGGTGTCAGCAGGTGGCAGGGTGGTTAAGGGGGCTGACGGTGGTTCAACTCCCAGACCTGGTGATTTGTTTTTTCACTTCCCTCCAACCCCATATGTCTCTCTGATCAAATGGGAAAATAATAATAATTTAAATAAAATAATTCTTTTAAAAAAGAAGAAAAATAAGCCAGCCATTTAAGAGTATAGTTTTAATTCAGCAAATATTTTTCTTGAGAGGTTTTTGCTATAGGGCGCGTGCGCTTGCCAGACAGAGGGAGACAGAGAGACAGAAAGCGAGAAATCACCCCCCACGGGGGATGGTCATGCTGCAATCCCTTCTCCTCCATTCTTCTCTTGGGATCTTGGGCACGCACGCACATGCGCCCGGCGTGAGTTTTAAGCCACCGGGTCCAGGACGTGAACTGCGATCGACTACGTGGGAGTCCAGCGACATAGCCATTATGCTAACTGCTGTTTCCCCAATTCAGCAAATTTTTAAAAGAATTATTTATATTTAACTTTATTTATTATTTATTATTACTTAATCCAGTTATTTGTTATTTTATCCAGTATGATATCTGCCAGCCCCGATGTTAATTTTTCTTCTAACACAGGTTTACAACTCTCACCATCATCATACAATTAAAGCTATTAATGAAAGCTAAAAAGTGATGTGTTAGAGTATAGTGAGTAAAAGCCTTACACCCAAACGTAGCGGTCCAGATCCAGTCATCCTTCAGCCCATCTGGACCCAGGTCCCACTGTCATTACTGTTCCCCTCCCACACGCTACACCTTTCTCAGTCTCTTCTCTTCAGTTTCTTCTTGGCCGTCTCACCCTTGGGTTTCTCTCCTCTGTTGCCGCTCTCCTCTCCCTTCCTCTCTTCCTTCTCTTATACCTGGTGTGCCCCATTCTGGCCACCTGTCCTACCTCTAGTTTTGCCTCCCCAGCAACAATTGTGACTGCTCAATCTAGGCGAGTATGTCTCTTCCCCTTTTCTACTCCACTCATTGATGCAGGAATGTGGGGGTACAGGGGTGAATGGTCCAGCACTTGCAGCAGGATGGTCAGCTCAGCAGGCTAAACTCTGGGCATTAATGTGAGTGTTAAGACTGGCAGCCAGTAAGAGGGTAAACATCTATACAGACTCACGATTCACATTTGCTACCCTGCATGTTCATGAAACATTATACAGAGAGAGGACTCCTCTCAGCAGAAGGGAAAACAGTTAAAAACAAAGAGGAAATCCACCAATTATTAGAGGTAGTCTGGGAGCCAAAGGAAGTGGCAATCATCCATTGTAGGGGACACCAGAGGGGGGAAGACCCCATCACCTTGGAAACCCAACTGGCAGACTAGATAGACAAGACTGCTGCCAACTGAGCCCCGACCACTATAACTGTATGTTGCTACTCACAAGCCTCCCGAAAGCCACCCCCCTTATACCTCCTACAAACATCGCTGGGCAAAGTCAGAGGGAGCAACCCTAGAAAAAGACAGATAGTGGAGACTGCCAGACCAAAGAATATACATACCTCAATCCCTGGGATATTTGTTGGTAAACCACCACCACGAGTTGACTCAACGGGGAAACACTAACCTAGAAAACATGCTAGGCTGTTACTATTTTTTGTCGCTGACCATCACTGTACACAACTGTGAACATGTGGTGTGAGATCTGTGCCAGAAATAACCCCACCTAGGGGCCAACTCAGCCGACTAGAATACAAGCCACCAGAACAACTCCCCTGGAATTACTGGAGACAGAATTTTCAGAAGTGTGACCATCCTGGAACTATAAATACTTACTAGTCCTGGTTTGTACATACTCGGACTGGGTAAGAAGCCTTCCCTACGTGAAATGAAAAAGCCAGAGAAGTCACTTGAGCCCTTCTGAAGGAAGTTATACCTCAGTTTGGACTTCTCTTATGATCAGGTTAGACAATGGCTCTGCTTTTGTAGCTTAAGTTACACAGGAAGTGGCAAAGACTTTGGGCATAAAATGGAAGCTTCACACTGCTTACCGACTTCAGAGCTCTGGGAGAGTTGAATAAATTAATCATACCCTCAAGTCCACCCTGGCTAAGCTTTGTCAGGACACTGGACGCCTTTGAATTGATTTTCTCTTCCTGGCTCCATTCTGAGTTCGATGTAAACCCCGAAACACAAGGTTATTCCCCTTATGAGATTGTTTGGCCAGCCACCCCCTTTACCTAGGCCCAACAGGCTGACGTCCATGAACTGGGTGAGGCAGTCCGATTCAGGATCTGGTGGCCTTGGGAAAGACTTTGAAGAAAATAGCCCATGTCACCTTAGAAAAAACCCATTCCCCTCAGAAACTGGGTACACATATATGAGCCCGGGGATCTCATGTGGGTTCCAAGTTGGAAAAGGAATCACTACAGCCCATCTGGTTGGGGGCATATGCTGTGCTTGTTACCCCTACTACAATTAAGGTTGCAGGGCTAGCCTGGTGGATCCACCACTCACGAGTGAAACAAGCCACAACACCAGAGGATCCCGGGACCTGGACGATGAAAAGCCATCACGAACAGCCAACCAAGGTGACTTTCCAGAGGGCCAAGAACTGACATCAAGACTACAGCAGCAGCTGCTCCTGAACTGGCTGCTCTATGTGCAGCAGAAGCTTGAGGAGTCTACAGCCCTGCTCCAGCCACTCTTGGGCTGGCTGCTGTATGGACAACAGAGACTCGTGGACAATGACAGATGACATCTCTACCCTACCCCTACAACTTTCTGCCCAGAGCCCTTCCCATAGCACTAGCTGTGCTTCTCTCTACTGGTCTGGCTACAGTGTCCCCACAGAATTGAAAGTTATGGAAAAGGCTTTTGTCAGCAGTGTCATACCTCCTGGTAAAAGGAACCTTGATAGGCCTAGAATGTCTGAATTAACTAACTGTACACATTTTAATTCTCTCCTTCAGACTTGGATCCTGTTATCTTAATCTCCCCCATATTAGAAGAAAGCCCCAGTATATTAACTGGTGAACACTATGGTGTGGACATCACCCCCCTTCCTAGAAGCCCCCTGGGAGAAGGGAGCCCAGATCACAAATAGCCCATGGGCTATGTACTCCTTTAACCACAAGAATCCAGTCTTCAAACATTTAGGAATGGGTGACAAAGACTGCCTCCATGTTAGTGCTATCTGGTCTTGCACTCATGACAGTGAATCCTACTCTATGGGCCAGAGTTGAGGAAGGCATGCCTGTTACCAGTGCCCCTTGGCAGGGAGATGGGTATGCTATACATCCCTAAGAGAATATGGCCTTCCAGGTAGAGGTGGTAAATGACCATGCAAGAAAAGACAGAGGGCACTCTGGAATGTTGCTAAGAGACCTCGCCCTCCCAGACCCTACTATGGGTGAGAAAGCAATCTAGACTCCTGGGGTAAACACCCTCATAAACATGCACAGATTACTCATACAGGGTACTCCCAACCTGGCCTCCAACTGCTGGTTTTACATACGATCTACCCTTCCCTTGACATATACTACCCCTACAAATATGTCTACCAGCAATGCCTCCCGAAACCTCCTGAGTGTAGATGCCATTCATGAAGACCCCTTCACTCGGATGACCCTTTCCTCCTTACCCCACCACTGTATCTCCCAACGAAGAGAAATAGATTGGCAATTTTACCTGTAATCAAATTCACAGACTTAAATGCAGGCCCAATGACAATCAGGGCCTATTTTATTTTACCAAGATGCAGGTATATTTGGCCTGTGGCACTTATGTCTATCAATGCCTGCCAGCTAACTAGACAGGGGCATGTAATTGGCCATGCTGACTTCCCGGACTGATATAGTATCTGGAAATGAGACTCTAGACATCCCTTTAGTTGCCCAAACCCAAATAAACTGGCTTATCCCATTCATCCCCCTCCTTGCTGGGCTTGAAATTTCTGCAAGAACAGGCACTGGAGTTGGGGAATAATGACCTCCTCCTACCAGTTAGTTGTCTCAGATCAACAAGGAAATGGCAGAGGGATTCCAGAAAGTAGCTGAGACTATAGAAACTCTACAACACCAGCTTGACTCCTTAGCAGAAGTTGTCTTACAAAACAGATGAAGACTAGACCTCTTAACTGCAGAAAAAGGTGGGCTCTGCTTATTCCTGGGGAAGGAATGTTGCTTCTACACTAACAAATCAGGAAGTCCGAGACATGGCCCAGCAGCTTAGAGATTTAGTCTCCAAACAGCGATAAGCAACAGCTGATTCCTGGCCAGGCTGGAATAGGCTCTGGGCATAGGCCCCAGGGCTATAACCTCTCCTGGGGCTCCTAACAGTTATCCTTTTGGCACTGGCTGTCAAACAATGTGCACTTAATCTGATTATACAGTTTATAACCTCCTGACATGAAGCCATAAAGTATCAGTTGTGAGTCACAATCCCGGGAAACGACACTTACCCCCCCATCCCCATTGATTGATCCTCCTTGAATGTGATTGAGGAGGCTCAAGAGGGGGAAATGATATGGAGGCCTTGAACTCATGAATAGCCCAAGACCAGTAATTACTTAAACTTCCCATTACTCTGCAAACTGTCTCTCCCCTTTGAGTACAAAAAAAAAAAAAAAAAAAAAAAAACAAACAAACAAACAAAAACAAAAAAAACTCTAAAACTCTCTTCCTCAGCGCTGCCTGTGGAGGTGGCGGTCATCTCTTACCCAGCGTCATGGCTGCCCTCTGGCCCCTCGTGAAACCCAAGATCGTCAAAAAGAGGACCAAGAAGTTCATCCGGCATCAGTCAGATCAATACATCAAGATTAAGCGCAACTAGCGGAAACCCAGAGGGATTGACAACAGGGTGCGGAGGAGGTTCAAGGGCCAGATCCTGATGCCCAACATCGGTTACGGCGGCAACAAGAAAACGAAGCACATGCTGCCCAGCGGCTTCCGGAAGTTCCTGGTCCACAACGTCAAGGAGCTGGGAGTGCTGATACTGTGCTGAGATAGCCCACAACGTCTCCTCCAAGAACCGCAAGGCCATTGTGGAATGGGCAGCCCAGCTGGCCGTCAGAATCACCAATCCCAACGCCAGGCTGCGCAGTGAAGAAAACGAGTAGACGGCTCGTGTGCATGTTCTTTGTTTCTAAATAAAGCCACAAACCCCCCTCCCCCCCCAAAAAGGGACCAGCAGTTAGCGTAATGGCTATGTCACTACTCCCACGTAGTCAACCACGGTTCACGTCCTGGACCCAGTGGCTTAAAACTCACGCCAGGCGCGTGTGCGTGTGTGCCCAAGATCCCGAGAGGAGAAGGGACTGCAGCGTGGCCATCCCCCCTGGGGGGTGATTTCTCACTTTCTGTCTCTCTGTCTCTCTCTGTCTGTCTGGCGAGCGTACACACCCTATAGCAAACCCCACCACCAAAAAAAAAAAAAACCCACAAAAAACAACTTGAGACCTTGAGAAACTAGATACCCTGCTTATCTGCCACTTTCCTTTATAGGGCAAATCCTGGGACCCTTTCCCCAATAGGATACCCTTAGCTTGCTGAGACTCCCCTTTCCCAACTCACCCATAAAGACTGTGCCTAACTCCCCACCAGGGCCAGAGAGTCACAGTGTTAAGTCCTCTGTGGCCGCCAACGCAATAAAGAGCTCCCCTTTCTCTCCAGAGTGCCACTTTTCCTTCCTCGGCATCTGTTTTTCCACAACAGTTCTAGAGGGAAAACTTTGGAATGTGGATGAGACCTAGAAGTAAGAGCTTCGGACCAGTGAATAGTGTAGCGGTTTAGGATCTGGACTCTTGCATGGCTAAAACTGGCTCAAGTACCAGACCCAGGGGCTTGAAACTCATGCATGTTGTGTGTCATACATGCCCAAAATCCCATCAGAAGAGTAGAGTAGAAAGAATCCCCATCCCTCTAGGGGACAATTTCTTGCTTTCTATCTCTGTCTCTTTGGGGAGCACAGGCACCCGATAGCAGAAACCTCTTTAAAAAAATCTTTGAAAATAAAAAAGTGAGAATAAGCTGTGTAGGCGTGTATGAAACATGTCAATTTTGAGAACTGATCGAATCTAAGAAAGCACATGTAATTACTGCTAATTTAAGAAATATATATAGGGAACCAGCAGTTAGCGTAATAGCTATGTCGCTGGACTCCCACGTAGTCGACCGCGATTCGCATCCCAGACCTGGTGGCTTAAAACTCACGCCGGGTGCGTGTGCGTGCGTGCCCAAGATCCCGAGAGGAGAATGGAGAAGGGATTGCGGCGTGGCCATCACCCCTGGGGGGTGATTTCTTGCTTTCTGTCTCTATGTCTCTCTCTGTCTGTCTGGCAAGCGCATGCGCCCTATAGCGAAAATCTCTCAAAAAAATTTTAAAAAGAAAGAAATATCTATCTATCTATCTATCTATCTATCTATCTATCTATCTATCTATATAGATAAAGATAGATAGATAGATATAAAGAGGGATGGCCACACCACAATCCCTACTGTTCCATTCTTCTGCAATTTTGGACACATATATCCACCACAACCAGGACTGAAATTGTGGTTGATCACGTGGGAGTCCAGTGCCTTAACAGAACACCACCTGTTGGCCCCAATTTAAGAAATTTAACTTAAAGTTCTTAATAGCCAATAGGGTGGAGGGAGGGGGTCTGCCAGGCTCTATTTTCTGACACTGGAGAGGATGAGACAGGAAGATTACTTGAGTCCAGGAATTCTAGGCCAGCATGGGCAATATCCATGCATGTCTCCATTTCCCCCTCTTTTGGAGAGTTTGGGCTTGGTGTGTTTCCAAAGTCACTGGGTATGGGACTCTATGCATGTGCACAACAACATGAGATTCAGCCACCTTAACCAGAGGCCACAGATTGGTCCCTGAAATTACAGGATTGGAATAGACTTCAGCATGATTACCACATAGTAAAAGATCAAACAGGCCAACAGGTCGCACAGTGGTTACTGCCAGACCCCACATGGCAGACTCTGCAATTTGTGTTCCCTGTACAAGCAACCTTAAAATCATTACTGGCGTCTATATGAGCATGCCCAAAATCCCAAAAGGAGAATGGAGGACAAGGGATTGTAGTGTGGCCATCTTCCCTTGAGGGTGATTTCTCACTTTCCCTCTCTCTTTTTCTGTCTCTCTCCAGTGAATGCACACAGCCTACGGCAAAAAAATTAAAAATTAAAATTAAGAAAAATCAAACAAAATACAACAGACATTTGGAAAATGAATCATGATAATAACTAACTAGCCTCATAACTGAGCCTTTCAACTCAATTCAAGGGCCCTATATATTCATTTAGTATGAATGATGTCTGTTCCTGTCACACACAGACATCAATAGTTGTTGAAAGATATACCTGTAATCTCTAAACTCAGAGGTTTGTGCAACTGTCTCATTCAACAAAAACCCAGTCATATTAAGAAAAATAGCTGAGGCCTGCAGGTGGCATAGGGGTTAAGACACTGGATTCCTGCATGGCTAACCACAGTTCTAGTGCTGAACTGGCAGCTTGAAACTCATGTCAGGCAGGTGAGTGTGAGCCCAAAATTCTGAGAGGAGAAGGGACTGCGGTTTAGCCATCTCCCCCAAACGGTGATTTCTCCTTTTCTGTCTCTCTCCAATGAGTAAACATCCCCTACAAGAAAAAAAATCTCCAAAGAAAAAAGGAAAATAGCTTTCTCTTTTCCAGTTCTCATGGGAAAATATGCAGAGAGAAACACAAATACTTTAGTATAGTTTAAAAAATACATGCGAGGTGGGAGCCAGCAGATGTTGTGCTGGTTAAGGGCACTAGACTCCAACATGGCCAACCATAGTTTGAGTCCCAGACCTGGTGGCTTGCTCTCTCACTTTCTCTCTTTCTGTCTCTCTCTTGTGAATGCACATGTCTTAAAGCAAATTTAAAATAATAATTATTATTATGGGGCTGGCAGGTGATGTGGTGGTTATAGCACTGGACTCCCACATGGTTGACGACAGTTCAAGTCTCATACCTGGTTTCTTGTTTTCTCACTTTCCCTCTTTCTCTCTTTTTCTGTTTGTTCAAATTAAATAATAAAGATGATGATAATAAATTAAAATTAAATAAATAGGGGCCAGCAGGTGGCATGGTATTTAAGGGTGCTGGATTGCCACATGGTTCGAGTCCCACACCTAGCAGCTTGTTTCTCAATCCCGCTCCCCCGTCAAGTTAAAATAAATAAGTAAATAAAGTTAAATAATTCTTTAAAATTAAACAAACATTTTAAAACTAAATAAACATTTAAAAAAAATTTTTTTTTAATACAGGCAGGGGGACCAGCAGTTGGCATAATGGCTATGTTGCTCAACTCCCATTTAGTTAACCATAGTTTGAGTCCCAGACCCGGTGGTTTAAACTCACCCTGGGCGCATGTGTGTGTGCGCGCGCCCAAGATCCCAAGAGGAGAATGGAGGAGAAGGGACTGCGGTGGGGCCATCCCCCCTGGGGCTGATTTCTCGCTTTTGGTCTCTGTCTCTGTCTTTCTGGCAAGTGCATGCACCCTATAGTAAAAACCTCTCAAGAAACAAAGAAAAAAAAAATACAGGCAGGGCCAGCAGGCGGCATGGTGGTTAAAGGGGCTGGACTTCTACACAGCAGATCTCAGTTTGAGTCCCAGACCTGAGGACTTGCTTTATCACTTTCTCTCTCGTTTTCCCTATCACTCTGTTCCTCCATGGTCAAATTAAAATAAATAAATAAATAAATAAATAGATAGATAGATAGATAGATAAATACAAATAAAATAATTTAAAAATATACAGGCAGTCATGTAACTGTCACATCCATGTGACATTCCAAAACCAATCTATAGCCAGTCTTGTAGTAAAGGGTACTGGACCTCAAGTGGTGGACCAAACTTTGATAGTCCTGGCTCCATCAGCTTGAAAATGTCATTGGAAACATATGCATGCATTTCCAAAATCCCAAGAGTTTGGAGAAGTCAAAGAGAGGGGATTACTGTGTGACCACTTCCCACTGGAAGACATTTTTTCCTTCTCCCACTGATGAGTGTGTGCAACATCTGGCAGTAATTCAAAGAAGAAATGAATGAATAAATAAAATTAAGCAAAAAAGGATGAACATATAAGGATACCGCTGTGGTGCATGAAGCCCTGTTGTGCAGCTGAAGAGATTCTAAAGCCCATATGATAATGGTGCTTTGAATTGGTGGACTGGTTAGCCTAAAACACATCAATCATGTGCACAAGTGCCCAAGATCAGATGAACTGCAGAGCATGAGATTGACTTGTGATGAGACCCTGTGCACTCTCTCTCTCTATGTATGCACACGCATCCTTTCATAAATAAAAAGTAACAAATTGGGAGGCGGGCAGGAGGTGTGGTGAAGGCACTGGATTCCCACATGGCCAATCACAGTTTGAGTCCTGGACCTAGTGGCTTGCTTTTCCACTTTCCCTTTCTTTCACTCTCTGGTCAAATGAAATAATAACAACAAATAAAATTAATCAATTCTTTTAAAAAGTTATTTCTTTAAAAAAGTAACAAATTTGGGTCAGCATGTGATCTAACAAAGGCACTAGATTCCTACAGTCAACTACAGTTCCAGTCCTGAACTCTGGGCTTGAAATGCATGAGTGTGTGTGCTTAGGTGTCCCAAATCCCGAGAGAAAGAGAGAGAAGGGACTGCAGCATGGCTATCGCCCCTGGAGGGTGATTTATCACTTTCTCTCTGGTGAACACACATGCCCTATGTAAAAAAAATCTCTCTCTCAAAACAAAAATTAATCTCTGGTGAATACAGATGCCCTTTGTCAAAAATCTCTCAAAAAAAAATTATGGGGCCAGTAGATGACATAGTGTTAAAGGCATTGGACTCCCACATGGCCAACTGCAGTTCAAGTCCCAGACCCTGTGGCTTGCTTTCTAACTTTCCCTCTCTCTCTCTCTCTCTCTGATGAGCACAAGAAAACTTAAAAGGAATAAGAGGGGGACTACCAGATGGTGAAATGGTAACGTCGCTGGACTCCCTTGTAGTCCATGAGGTTCAAGTTCCAGATCCAGCAGCTTAAAACTAATGCCAGGCCTGTCTGTTCACATGCTCAATGTGTGAAACTAAGGGGAAATGAATCCACTTGAATGACAATACACGTGTGATCCTGAAATCATAGTTGATCAACTATCATTTCAACCACGTAGATATCCAAGGAAAAGGACAGCTGCCTGTGTGGCTAGACCAGAGTGACCAAAGAGGACACCAACATGACAGTAGGCAGCATACGCAGTGGGGAAGCAAATCAGTGAGGACTAAGGTCCTCCACCATTTCCTACCATAATTCTTTACAATTTTTAAAACAACTTATGTTTTGAACCAGCTGGTAGCATAATGGTCATGTGGCTAGACTCCCACAGAGTTGACTTAGGTTAGAGTCTCAGACTTGACAACTTAAAACTCACACCGGCGAGTTTGCGTGCATGCCTAAGATCCCAAGAGGAGAATGAAAGGATTGTTCTGTGGCCATTCCTCCCAATGGGCAATTTCTAAATTTCTGTCTGTCACTGTCTCTCTGGAGAGTGCAGAAGATCTAATCTTGGATGCCAAAAACAAAACCTTTGACCAAAAAAGGCAAAACAAAACAAAACAAAAACTGAAAAAATAGGCCCCCCCAAATTAGAATAATATACAGGTACTAGATGCCATTAAGCACCCAAACATCTAATCATCAGTATCCCAGAAGGTGAAGAAACTAATAAGGGCATTGACAACATATTCTATAAAATCCTGGAAGAAAACTTTCCAAATCTAGAGAGGCATTCAAATATCCAGACCCAAGAAATACAAAGGATCCCAAATAGATTGACCCAAGAAGATCTCCTCCAAGACACATTATAGCCAGGTTGATCAAAACCACAAAGACAAGATACTCAGACTGGCAAAAGAGAAATGACAAGTTACCTACAAAGGATATCCCATTAGGCGGACCACTCATCAGAAACAATGCAAGCAAGGAAAGAATGGGAAGAGAATAACATGGTCAGATAAACAAAGCCTGAAAGAATTTACCAACACCAGACCAGTTCTCCAAGAACTTTTCCAGGGAGTGCTATGTCAGGAAAACTAAAGCTTAATGGTAGGGATAAGCCCAGAGTTGAATATTATCTTCCAGAATTTAAATGGAAAGCTTGGACCACAAAAAAAAAAAATTAAGTACATAGGACTGAGCTAGTGAAATAGAATATTATGACTTTTTATTAAAACAATACTTATCTTTTTCTATGCTTTGTACTCTAGAGATAAGGATTTTGGTCTTCTCTTGAATTGTTGACAGAGCCATGTACCTACTATTTGAACAGAATCCTAACTGTTTTCTGGCTTTAAGTCTTAAGCAATGTTCGCTTAACTTTTTTGATTTTGATTAAAGCTAAAGCTGCCTTTCTTGAAATTAGAACAATATATTATAAAATACTATTTAATAAGTAAGGTATACATACAGCCTCACTAGGCACTATTTTATAGTATAGTCATTCTACTCAGTTTCGTGCCTAAAGTCAAACGTTTGTTCACAGATATTTATATCAGCTGAACTTGCTACTCAAAGTAGTTAGATCAATTAAGATATTTTGGTAACCAATAAAGTTTGAGGGAGAAGGAATAGAAAGCAACTGCAGGGACCAGCAGTTAGTGTAATGGTTATGTCGCTGGACTCCCATGTAGTCGACCGTGGTTCGAGTCCCAGACCCAGTGGCTGAAACTCATGCCGGGTACGTGTATATGCATGCCCAAGATCTCGAGAGGATAATGGAGGAAAAGGGATTGCGGCATGGCCATTCCCCCTGGGGGGTGATTTCTGTCTCTCTGTCTTTCTGGTGAGTGCACATGCCCTATAGCAATAAACCTCTCCAAAAAATTTTAAAAAAAAGAAAGAAAGAAAGCAATTGCAGATACCAGAGACAGTGTGGAAAGAGCATGGGAAATGGCAGAGAGTGAGAATTTGGGGAGGAGAGATAGCTATTTATGTATAAGAACAAAACAGAAAAGTATCTTTTTTTTTTTTCTTTTTTTGGAGAGGTTTTTCCTATAGGGTGCGTGAGCTCGCCAGACAGAGAGAGAGACAGAGATAGAAAGCAAGAAATCACCCCCAAGAGGGGATGGCCACGCTGCAATCCCTTCTCCTCCATTCTCCTCTCGGGATCTTGGTAACGCACACACACACACACCCGGCGTGAGTTTAAGCCACTGGGTCCGGGACGCGAACCGCGGTCGACTACGTGGGAGTCCAGTGACATAGCTATTACGCTAACTGCTGGTCCCGAGAAAAGTATTTCTTGATGATAACATGACTAAGCCTCTGTACAGTGTATTCTGGGTGGGAAACGGCCTTTTGTACACCATGATAAATTTCAGTGAATGAATGTAAAATTTTTAAAAAGCCCCCCAAAAAGAAAAATAAGAAACTTTACTAATAAAAAGGAAAGAAACAAAGAAGCAAGGAAAGAAAGACAGACACCCTTGGCCATGTCGACATGGAGATGTCAGTAGGCATCCCAGCATAGTTGAGGAGAAAACTGGACAAGGGATCAAAGAACTCAGGGCAGAGGTATCCAGGGAAAGGAGACTTGGAAGTGGAACTCAAAGCCATAAAGATCAGCAGATGGCATAGCAGTTAAGTCGCTTAACTTCTTTTAGTTTAATTATTTCTTTATTTAATTTTATCTGTTATTATTTACTTTCTTAATTTGACCAAAGAGACACAGAGAGAGAGACTGAGAGAAGGGGAAAGAGAGAAAGCAAACCACCACATCCAGGACTCAAACTGTGGTTGTTCATGTGGGAGTCCAGCACCTTAACCACCACACCCACTGCTGGCTGATGACTTCTTTTTTTTTTTTAAGCATTATTTCATTTAATTTTATTTATTCATTCATTTATTTTTAGTTGGACCAGAGAGAGACATAGAGAGAGAGATAGACAGAGTGAAAGAGAAAAAAATCAACCAGGTCTGGGACTTGAAATGCATTCAGCCATGTGGGAGTGTCCAGCACCTTAACCACCATATGTCCTGCTGGTCCCAACTTCTACATAGCAGACCACGGTTTGAGTCCCAAACCCAGTTGCCTGAAACTCATGCTGCATACATGTGCATGTGTGCCCAGGATCCCACAAGGAGAGATGAGAAGAAATTGGGGTATAGCTATTCCCCTATAACGGGAGGGTAATTTCTCACTTTCCCTTTCACTGTCTCTGTCTCTCTGGTGAGTGCCCACAACCTAAGGCAAAAACTTCTTCAATAAAAAAAGAAAGATGAAATACTAAGGAAAAGCAGTAGGTGTTGATAAAGTTGCAAAGTTCCAGGCTGAAGCCAAGGGCCACACCACATTGACAACCGGGTGCAGGAGATTAAGAAAAGGGAGCTGGTGAGAAATCAAAAGGTGACAGGAAATTAAGATAAAGTTTTTGAGGAATGTCCTGAAATACAATGCAAAACAAGAGGAAGCATCTAGGCAACACACCTCTTAGAGAAAAAAAGGATGAGGACAGGGAATTAAATGAAGGATTTAGAAATGAGGTCACTGGTGACTCTGAAGAAGGAAGCAACTGTGGAATGGTATATGTGAGAGCTGGAATGAAGGAGTTTGAGCACAAATTGGATGTGGGGCCACCGTGCAGGATGATGTTTAAGGTGCTGGATTCCCACATGGTCAACCACGGTTTAGTCCCAGAACTGGCAGCTTGAAATTCAAGCAGGACATGTGTACCCAAAATACTGAGATGAGAATGGAGAAGCAATTGCAGTGTGACCATCCTTCCCCGGGGTGGTGATTTCTCGATTTCATTCTCTCAGTCTCTCCAGAGAGTACATGCACCCTTATAGCAAAAAAACTCTAGAAACACACACACACACACACACACACACACAAAGAACTGGAGACAAAAGTTGAAGACAGAGTAAACTAGGTTTTCTGTGTATTGTTCTCTTCAATGAAGGATAGACAAGGGATATTCGATATATCAAGAAATACAGTTAATTCAGTATGTATGATTCCCTTATACATGATAGAGTGGAAGGCAGAATAGGCTTTATCTCTGTGTGTGTATGTATGTGTTGATGGACAATACCACCAATTGAGTGAGCATGCTGACCAAAACACTTCTCCTATGTAAAAAGTGATGACTCAGCAGAGGATGAAGGTGACATCCACAAGACACTGTTGAGTGGGTTTCAAAAGCAACACAATTCAAAAGTCATCAAGAGCCAAGATCAGGGGCAGACCATTCCCATTCAACACTGAGCAGAGAACATGGGCCTTGGGACAGGTGAGGAGTCACTCAGAGAAGATCTCCTGTGACTGTTTGAGATCAGAAAAACAATTTTGTGGGACCAGCAGTTAGCGTAATGGCTATGTTGCTGAATTCCCATGTAGTCAACCGTGGTTCAAGTCCCGGACCTGGTAGCTTAAACTCATGCTGGGCACATGTGCGTGTGTGCCCAAGATCCCGAGAGGAGAATGGAGAAGGAGGGATTGTGGCATGGCCATCCCACCCAGGGGGTGACTTCTCGCTTTCTGTCTCTCTATCTCTTTCTGGGGAGCGTACGCGCCCTATAGCAAAAAGCCTCTCAAAAAATTTTTTTGTTCCATATTCACATCCGCACACAATATTTCACCTCTGGGCACTATGTGCATGTGAGATATTTCCCACCTGAACAATACCTCAGGGGACACCTCACTGTCTCATAACTTAACACAACTCTGACCCCCTCTACCAGGAGACAACCCAAGATCCCACAGGGCAAGGACTCCCTCACACAGGACAGGCCCTACTGCCAACCCAGGTACACTGGCAGTGGTCTCAAGACTTTTCACAAGCCAGGCATAAATAACAGTCCCTCTTGACTCAACTGCTATGCCGAGTCTATATCTGTGCTGTACATCTGTACTCTCTGTGACACCCCTAATAACAAATGTGTAAACACAAGGAGAGTGCGTCATGAGTTCTGAGAGTTGGTCCAGCAAATTACTGGGATCTGAAGAGGGAGACATCAGCATCCCTGACATACGGCTGGTCAGTCAGAAACGCAGGTCTCAACTAGTCTATGGGTTCTACATTAATCAAAGGGAATTTGTGTGGGGATGGACCCTCAATCTTTAGGATCTGAGACAAATCCAGATGGTATCAGAAATGAGTTATGACTGAGACCAGCAGTTAGCGTAATGGCTATGTCGCTAGACTCCCATGTAGTCTACCGTGGTTCGAATCCCAGACCTGGTGGCTTAAAACTCATGCCGGGTGCGTGTGCGTGCGTGCCCAAGACCCTGAGAGGAGGATGGAGAAGGGACTGTGACATGGCCAGCCCCCCTGGGGGGTGATTTCTCACTTTCTGGCTCTGTATCTGTCTCTGTCTGTCTAGTGAGCGCACGTGCCCTATAGGAAAAACCTCTCCAAAAGAAAAAAAAGAAAGAAATGAGTTATGACTACAGGATGCCTAGCTGGTGTCCTGTGAGACCTGAGGAATTCCTACACTACCTGTGACCAGAGGTGGATTCTCTGTGCTCACTGCTGATAGTGGCAGTGAGTGGGAGAGTAGGATAAACACCTTGGTCCTTCCTCCTGCCTCACACACTCCCCAGCTCCCTATGTCTTCCCAGGAAAAGGGAAGACGGCGATTCAAAACTGAGTGAGTAGGGTCTGGCAGGTGACATGGTGGTTAAGGGCACTGGACTCCCACATGCCTGAAGTCAGTTCAAGTCTCAGACCTTGCGTCTTGCTTTCTTACCTTCTCTCTTTGTCCTTCTCTCGTCAAATTAAAATATATATATATATATATAAAGGTAAATAAAATAATTCTTTAAGAAAAAACTGAGTCAACTCTGCCCTCTGGCTGCATGGGGACGACAAATACTAACTAGTTTGATGTGTGTTGGATTATGAAGAGTGAAGTCACTGTAGCTCAACTTCATCATTCACATTCACTCAATCCATAGCTCACCTGGACCCAGGGTCCCTCTATCCCCATTACCATGTCTCTCTCTCCCTTATGTATATATCTCTCTCTCTCCTCCTGGCTCCAGTTTTTTCTTTTTGTTTGTGTTTCCCTGCGGCCTGGCCATTCTCCCTCCTCCTTTCTGTCCTGCCCTATTCTGACCACTTATTCCAAGTCTTCTTGCTCCTTCTTCCCAATGTTCTGATTGTTAACACCTCTACTCATAACTTTGTTCCTTCCCTCTCTGCTCCCCATCCCAATCCCTTGTCCCTGCTCTTGTCCCCACAGATCCCAAGGCTTCTTCCCAACTGTGGTCCTTGCTCTGCTCTCACATCACTATTTATCCTGACGTGGGGTAACCCAAGTTTGATAATTGTCTGAACTTTCTGTTCTAATATAGAGAAACTTGTAAATAACTTTGACACAGGGCTAATAGCTGCCTAGGTTTTCTGTTTCCCTGTGAGTTAGCTACTCCTTCCCTGAGCTGTTCAGAGGCCTTGAGCTCCCTGCTTCCCTGCCAGCTCTGTATTAGGGCAGAAAGTGAGCCCCTACTCTGATAGGACACTCCAAGTGTGTTGACACTGCCCCTCCCCAGTTCACCCATAAAAGACTGTGTCCAACTCTCAGCCGGGGCCAGAGACTCAAGAGTATTAACTCCTCCATGCCCGCTAGCATAATAAAGAATTTTCTCTTGAATGCTGCTTTTTTGGTCCCTCAGCATGTTTCTCCACATTTGGTGCATTGGCCGGGAAGCAAAATCAGACTGACCCTTTTAGCCACCGATCCCAAGACGTTCCCGCCTGCCCAGGACAGGCACTACAATGTGGAGAGATAGGCATGCCCGTCTCATTTTACAGGACTCCTCGGCCATGGTGCCCGCCCTGAGTTCAAGTGTTCCTGGGTCCTCAGACTCCAGTTGGAGAGAAGGACCAAATCCTAGATTCTGATGCGTCAACTATGGTCAACTCTGGTAATCTGGTAAGCCCCCAGGGATCTGTAGAGCCTTATCAGTCAGACATACTCAGATTGAGTAGAAGAGGAGACCCGTACATTCTCTTTCATTTGCAGGACCAACAGTTGGGGCTCATCTGGTAATTAACTGGTATGGGGAGAGAATGTATAACCTCTGAATGAATGTGAATGTTTGTGATGAACCAATGTGTTTGTGGCTCGACAGTGTAATTGTACAATGGGGGACCAGTCCCTCCCTGCACGTTCAATCTGGCAGAGGTTCTATATCTGATTGCTTATTGCCAAGGAGCTACACAAAGCCTACAAGAAACACGGCCAGGCAGATGCCTGATTGGCCCCCACTAGGAGGCACCTATCCCTTTTGTCTGTCTGTGACACCATTTATGGGATAGGGGACACAGAGGCCACTCGGAAGGCTTTCCCTGTAGATGTGGACAGGCAGAGTAGTGAATGTCAGGTTGTCTATTTGCCCCCAGAAGTTGGGCACAAATTTCTTTTGACTGTGACACATTTATAAATAGGTTGCAAAAATCTTTGCAAAGGCTGGTAGAGAATGTAGATGTGAATGAGGCACTGCAGAAGCAATGGCCTTTGAAAATGCTAATATGAATTATCAAGAAGTGTTAGAGGGACCAGCAGTTAGTGTAATGGCTATGACGCTGGACTCCCATGTAGTCGACCAGTTCGAGTCCCAGACCTGGCAGCTTAAATTCACACCGGGTGCGTGTGCGTGCGTGCCCAAGATCCCGAGAGGAGAATGGAGGAGAAGGAATTGTGGCGTGGCCATCCCCCCTGGGGGTAATATCTCGCTTTCTGTGTCTCTGTCTCTCTCTGTCTTTCTGGTGAGCACACACGTCCTATAGCGAAAACCTCTCCAAAAAAAAAGAAAAAGAGAAAAAAAAATAAGAGAAAATTTACAGCCTGTAGTGACCTTGTAGTTCAGTCCCCATAGCAACTTAGCAACTCTGAATGACCCTGTAGCCCTGATAACAGCCTACCAACTCTGTTTAGTGCTGACAGACATCGAGTTAACCCTCATCCCTATGGTGCTCAAGAGTTTCTGTTCAGGACAGTTGCTTTGAAGTTTTCGTTTCTGACTTCTAAAGTTTTTTCAAATAATTAAAATCTTAAACTGTTATCAGTAAGAATGTTTTGTTCTATTTTAGGAAATCTGCTAAACAGTTTTTGTTTGTAAAATATGCATCAACGTATAAAACAAACACTCACAATTTTTTTTTTTGGAGAGGTATTTTTTTTATTTTGGCTATAGGGCGCGTGCGCTCACCAGACAGAGAGAGACAAAGAGACAGAAAGCGAGAAATCACCCCCCAGGGGGGATGGTCATGCCGCAATCCCTTCTCTATTCTCCTCTCGGGATCTTGGGCACGCACACGCGCCCGGCATGAGTTTTAAGCCACCGGGTCCAGGATGCGAACTGCGGTCAACTACATGGGAGTCCAGCGACATAGCCATTACGCTAACTGCTGGTTCCCAAACACTCACAATTTATATAATACAAAAAAAGGGAGGGGCCAGCAAGTGGCAAGGTGGTTAAGGGCAATGGACTCCCACGTGGCCGACCACGGGTTGGGTC